>NW_027466472.1:2500-220000 GCF_050575085.1 Anarhichas minor | reverse complement strand
GGAGTCATGAACACTGACCTTAATTGAGGCAAGTGAGGCCTGCAGTTCTTTGGATGTTGTTCTGGGGTCTTTTGTGACCTCTTGGATGAGTCGTCGCTGCGCTCTTGGGGTAATTTTGGTCGGCCGGCCACTCCTGGGAAGGTTCACCACTGTTCCATGTTTTCGCCATTTGTGGATAATGGCTCTCACTGTGGTTCGCTGGAGTCCCAAAGCTTTAGAAATGGCTTTGTAACCTTTTCCAGACTGATAGATCTCAAGATCACAAGAAATCAGGAAGGGGGCAAACACTTTTTCACACAACTGTATATATTCAACAATCCACCCCCTGATGTTTACGATTTGTTGACATTGAATCGTAGATTATTGACACCTCTATTGTGCTGTTGGCACAAACTGGACACAACACACACACACACTGTAGCTCCATGTGTGAGTGTGGATGAAATAGTAATGAGAGGTCTTTTTTTGGCTCGCAGTCACAGCAGCAGAGAATAATAAATTATAAATGCAGTCTCTCTCTCTCTCTCTCTCTCTCTCTCTCTCTCTCTCTCTCTCTCTCTCTCTCTCTCTCTCTCTCTCTCTCTCTCTCTCTCTCTCTCTCTCTCTCTCTCTCTCTCTCTCTCTCTCTCTCTCTCTCTCACGTGGCCTCTCCTGTACGTGATGCAGCACTTTCTCTGACTGATGAGATCATCCCGACCGCCAGCGTTTCTTATCCATCAATCCCTCGTCTCCCATCTATACATCCCCTTCATCCCAGGAGTCGACTGCTCAGCCATCCGTCTCCTCCTTACGTCCATCTTTTCTAAATGTCTCCTCTCCATCTTTCCACCGACCTTCTCTTGTCCTCTCTTTCATCAGCGTCTGACGCCGTCGCAACACAGCACTCTAATCCGCTCTTCATCATTTCATTTCCCCTTCGCTATCACGCTATTCTTCTTCGCTGACATTTTATTAGAAACTGGGCTTCTGTTACTCATCTTATTTCGTCTTATTTCTTTTGACTCGTCTGAATAAACCAACAGAGAACCTCATTAAAGAGTTTTAGTGTCGGGTCATTAAAGAAAGCGGCACAAAGAAACGCATCCTTGCAAAATAAGTGTATTAAAAAAAGCTTGGCAACTGACACCAACTAGTTGCAGGACTTGTTAGAGAGCTACTGTAGCTGTCCAGCTAGCTGTAACATGCTCAAAATAGCTCGTATGCACACTCACTTCCGGCACTGTTCACGCCAACGGACAGCTATGACCAATATTCAGCCATTGTGCCATTCGTAAGCAACCAAAAAAAGAGGAAGGGCTTCAAACGTTTCAAGCTACATTCCCCAATTACGATCCAATTACGAGCCCCATAGAAATAAAATAGGAAGTTAGCTAACTTGCTAACCAGGCAAAAACAATAACTAAAGGGAATGTATATTCAGATCTATTTTGTTAACACATTATAATGTTTTTATATGTTTTGTGGAGTAGTTTGTACTCTGGCAGAGCGATGTTGTATAAAACAAGACAATAGCGTCCTCAATTTTGGCCTCTCTGGCTCAAATGTCAGTACTCTCAAGATGGTTTTCCATTGATTGACAGCACAAAGATTTACTTAAAGATTTATAAAAACAAAATTCTAGAGGGCATATGTTTGTTAGATGTTTAATCTGAAAAAAATACAAGTATTGTAATCTAATGAAGCTTTAATACTCACTGTGAGAGAAGTGAAGGTCATGCACATGCCTCCGAACCCGTTCATCGCCAAAGCAAAGAAGATGAGGATGGACAGATCTGCAGGAGAAAGAGCAGATTAGAGACAAGGTTAAACTGCTGACACCAAGTCTGATTGATTAAAGTGCGAGGCATGATGACATGATACGTACTGTTGGGATCATTGGCACCGTAGGCGATGAGGAGGCAGGAGAAGGCGAAGCAGGCACTGGGAAACACAAAGCAATGCCAATAAATATAACCAAACAGACAATAAACCGTCCAATTTTATATCATCTTAAAGTGGAAAAACTGATTTTCTCACCTGCCCAGAAGTCGTAGCTTCCGTGGACCGTATTTGTCCATGACGATGCCCATTGGCAGGGTGATGGCAGACAGCAGGAAGGAGCCCACGGTGAAGGCCAGGTTCAGCATCTCGTCCTGGTCCTTGCAGATGGGCCACCCGTTCATGTCCAAGTACTCCTCAGAATCGGGCAGCGCGGAGGTGGACGTGTTGGAGAGGTTGAGGCTGGAGCTGTTTTCTGGATGGTGAAGAAAAATGAGAGAGTGGAGAGGAAAAATACTTTATTATCTTACAGCTGCGGCAATTATCTAAATGACAATGAACCATGATGTATGCTATTATTTGCATACAACCTGTCCAGTCTGTGACATGTTGTATGCAGTGGTGGAATGTATTTACATACAGTACAATGGTGCAATTCTGCACTTTACTGCAGAGGTTCCATTTCATTTAACCCAATACTTCTGCTCCAATATACATGGGAAATGTTTGTTTTACTACTATTTATCAGGCAGTTATAGTTTATTTGTCTTTCTGTCTGTGTTCAGTTTAGACTGAAATATCTGAACAACGTTTGGATACACTGTGTGACATGTTGCACAGAAACTCATGGTCCCACCAGGAGGAATCCGACCAACTTTGATGATCCTGTGACTTTTCGTGACATTTTGGGGTTGGATTGCCGCGATACTTCGTACAAACATTCATGTTCCACGGAGGATACATCCTCATAACTTTGGTGATCCCTCAACTTTCCATATAGCACCAGGTCAACACTGAAATTTGTCAAATACTTTGGTCTAATTCTGAAAGTGGAAACGGAATTTCTGACTCAGCAAGTCTCCACCAACCCCAACCCCTGCCTCAAAATCCAAGATGGCTGCTCAGTGACTCAACAGTTAATAAGATGTAGTAATATAGCATTTAGCTTAAAGAAGCTAGCATGGCTGTAGCCTCTTATTGTTGTTTACATCAAAATATACAACCTTTATATACAATATGAAGCATGATTAGAGATTAAAGGCAAATACATTGACTCCACTTCAGACTGCCACATCAGAATGCTGCTCATACATTCATGCATCAGTAATAATAATAATCCAATAATATGATATAATCAATAAGAGAACATTCTGTAAATATATTAGGATACTTTTACTTTGGACTTTTGCATGTAATGAAGTGCTTTTAAATTGTTATATTGTCCTTCTAGAGGTTTCCCATGTGATCTAAATGAAATGCCTTCTTTGCACTTAAAGCGAGGTCATTTTTTAATGTGGCTCTTTGAGGCCTGAGCTGAACTATATTCCCCCCCACTCCCTCCCTCTGTCTGTAGAGCAGAGCTGCTGATCCAGAAAGCCAGGAGCCTCATTAAAGGTCAAGTAAACCAACCGGAGGGAAAACAACACAATGCAGGGTAAACAGGTGCCCAGATATGGTCGCAACTGAACCCCTGCACGGCGGAGGGGAAATCTCTGTAACAGCTTCACACAGACAGGCCGGCCTCCCTGCTGAATCACTGGTAAACACAATCCACTGAGTTCATGCAGAGTCTATTTCCGTCTGTTTTCGTCTACCTGCTCTCTTAGACTGTTGCCTACGGTGAAACTCTGCTGGTATCAACAGACAGAGAGAAATCCTCCCTCACCATGACTTGTTTTTGGTCAAAGCGCCGGGAGAACAATAGACTCAACATGATACAACTGATACAACATGTTTGATATCTGGAGGAGGGAGGGAGGCGTAAAACACGTACTTATCATTTCAGAACTTCGGGGCAAGTTGTCCCGCAACAGCTAATCTCTGCTGCATCTAATAAACAGCACAGCTGAGGATCTGATCCCCTGTGAAATGTAGTGCCGCTGTTGGGCCAGCTTAAGTTAAAGCAAGATAGAGGAGGTGTTGATGCAGGTCTCTGGGCTGAGGGCAGAATTTAGGAAGTTATTAAATCATGTTCAGTGCATCCTGGTGCAGAGAATTGGCCGCCCGAGCCCTGTGAGGATGTAAGTAGGTGAAAGGTAAAGTGGCTTAATGACCTTCTGATGTAAGTGTTTTTTTTTAATGTTTCAAAACAAGCAGCTGCAGAAAGGACTGGTTCGATTTAAACGCGAGGATGCAGAGCTATGATGATCTGTGGGCTTTTATTAAAGGTCATTCAGCTCCACTGTCATGCGTAGTATTCAAGTACACAAAGCGGTCTATGGGAAAACAACGGGATTGTCCGTGATAAACATCTGTACAAAAAGTCATGCCAATCCATTAAGCGGCGTTGCTAACAACACTGCTAACGACGATCTAGCCTGACTAGCTTTGTGACCGAACATCTCCATCAGTATGCAGATTATTTGCTCTTCCCTCTCAGGCTGGTATTTGAGGAGTACTGGAGCATTAAGTACTCCAGTACTCCAGTAAAAAAAAATATTTTTTCTATATTTTTGGACTATAAGAAGAAAGCAGCAGCATCTGTCCCCCGGCTCCTCGGCTGCTGACTAATCAAACAGCTGCAGCGAATCCAAATCAATAAGGGAAGAGCCCCAACCACACACACACACACACACACACACACACACACACTTGATCTGAAGTTTTGCAAAGTTCCTCCTGAGGAGTCACACCATGTGTTCACCTGTTATCCATCACAAGGCGTTTCTCATTCATGTAAACACCATAAAATAAATTTTTTTTCGAGTGTATGTTTCACACAATTCCTTTTTTTCTGCCGCGCCCTTCACTCCTTTAAGCTTCCTCTTATACTGAACATACAACTGATGTCAAACACACTCGCCCCCTACAGAGTCAGTTAGTTTAATGATTACCAGGCTGCACCAACGGCTACAAAGTCGTGCCTCTATTCACCTGCAGATGCACAACTCAACCCGACAGTCAGCACATTAAAAAAAGAGGGTATCAGTCGTTATTGTGTAAAGGTGAAGGGGTCGAGTGATGGTTAGAAGGTAACAGCAATACTAAACAGCCCAGTGAATCCACACAGAGTATTTAAGAAGATTAGGACATTCTGTTCACATGAACAAAGACAAGTTGTTCTAATGTTATCTCGTAGAAAACAACCGAGAATCTCAGTGAAAGAACGGCGCTGACAGACGCAGTCATGACACGTGAAGCGAGGCTAGAAGGAGGCGAGAGACGAGGGTCGATGACATAGGAATGTACACCTTTCTCTTTTCTGACAAACACACACACGCACACACACACACACACACACACAACCAACCAACCAACCGTGGGAGAGTATAGTTTCACGAACACATCATGTTCTTCAAAACCAAAAGCCACAGCGGGGGAACAGAAACTCTTAGTACATGCAAAAAAAACAATCTTACATAAACCACCAATTTTACATATCAAAGTCTACTTTTAAGGAGCACTACTGTGGGAAAAAAAAGAAGTTGTATAAACCTTTTGTGGCTCAAGAGAGAGCTTTGTGAAAATCACACCTCGCGTTAAAGAAAACGGTGGTGGAGCAGCAGCCTTTTAAGACACTATGTTGCTTTTTCATTTGTCAACAATCTGTATATTCTTGCTTTATTCTTATTTACTGTCGTGCAGAATTTTAGCCAACAGATTAGTTAGCAACAATAGTAGCGCGGTAGGGCTAAACTTTTTTGCAGAGTTCTCCACAATGTCAAAAATGTCACAACTGAAAAACGTTGACAAATGCTTATCTAGAAATGTTAATATAAAAAAGCTGTTTTTTTATGGTGCAGATTCAACGTATCTATAGTTATCTACAATGCAAACATTTCATTCTGGCGACTGGGTTGGAGCCTCAAAGAGCTTCAGATGAACGAACGCATTTTTGCACTGAACAAAACGGTGGATTTTGTCCCACCGCCACTTACATTTAAATCGCTTTAGATTTGGCCCATTTGGCGTCAACGCTGGTGCGGTCTCTACTTTCAAGATGTCATTTTAAAAATATGATCTTTTCACGACTTCATGCATAAAAAAGGCTCCACAACAATAGCAGTGTCAAAAATGTCACAACATTACTTCAATCAAACACATTGACCACAATGTCCAGTAAAAACACACAAAAACACCTTCTTGACCTGATTCCAGACACACAAAAAACCTGCTGATTCAGCACCACTTAGCAGGTCAGCGTGGAGAGAGCTGAGTCAACGGCAAGAGACACCTGAACCCTAATCCAATCAGATAAACAGGCTATAATAAAACATAGATGGATTATCAGCTTCCATTCGCGGTGGATTCAACGGCGCTGCATCCGCTGATGGACGGAGAAATGAGAGTTCATGTTTTTGACCTGCAGTGACAACGATAGCGCTCTCAGGTGGGCCTAATGTGAACGTGTGATAATATCGCCGAAAGGCTTTCATCACTGCTCTCTTTGTTGAAAACAGAGACACAATGAGACGATCAGAGAGACTAAAAAACAGGAGAATAAAGGCATGAAAGGTCTCATTCACACATGCATTCTGAGCACCTTGTTGCGTTAAAACCTGACCCACATTGCTTTTATATGAAAATGAGTGGTTAACAAAAAATCCCGGCTATAGTCCTCAACCCGGTTTGATCTTCAGAGCAGAAGCAATTTTGTGTCATAAAGACGGTAACTAATGATGGCTGGCTGAGTGCAGCAGCTCCCTGCACCACCTTTGATCAAGGAGAGTAAAATAATAATAAAATACGGGATCACCGGCTGCTTTTGAAGCTTGTTCGGAGCCTTTTTTTTGCTGCTGACATATTGACTTTTTGACTCCCATCTGTTGGATCAATAACAATCTTTTTGTGTTGTTTTTAAGGTGAAACCGGACCAAAAAAGGGGGCCTTTTGATTGTTTGCATGGTCTTAAATCTCCATAATTCCAACGCACCCACTCAGAGTGTCACAATCAGCCTGTTGAAAGCTTTTGAATACTCAGAGATACTCATGTAAAGTCGTCTCATTAACATCTAAATTCAAACTGCAGAAAGACCAGAACGAGGCCGTCCGTGGCTGAGAGACGCTACATGTAGCGTCTTTGCATCACAAATGTGTTCATGTATACTAGCAGTAGTAGCAGTGAAAGTAGTATCAGTGGAGCAAGTGACGAATAAGATTGACTATTGTTATTACGTACAATAAGTTCCTCTAAGTGATACCATAGAAAGACAGATATCTTAGCACTGTTTTTAGCTTTAGCTTTGAGCTAACCGCGGTGAGCGGCACACCTTGCTGGATACAGCAAAAAGCCGACGTGGCGTCGCGCCAGCCATTGGAAATAATGGGTTTTCCACAGCTAGCATCTAATCACAATCAACGTTTACATTCTACCCAAATTCAACAGTTTAACCAATCAAATCCCACGGTGGGTGGGATCAAAGGTTTTGACATTGAAGCCCACCTCAAGTGATGTCACTTGAGGCGACGTCGGTTGGGGCTGACGACCGAAAGACTAAAATGTGGAGGTTTGGAGTTAGAGAGAAGTGAGACGTCTGTAGCTACGCTAGCTGCTACTAGCGGCCCAATCTCTTAACAATCTGTCGGCAGTCAGCGTTGCATTGTGGGTAATGTCGGTGGCATGTTTTTGATATCAGTATAAAGCTTTACTCACTCGGCCCTTCGCACAGGTAGGAGTAGAAGCCCTCCGACTTCAGCATGATGAGCAGGGACCCCCAGCCCAGCAGCACGGCGGAGAAGAGCAAGTTCTCGATGACTGCCGTCACCGCCATCCACCAGCGGCGGGAGAAGGCCGTGGCCAGGGTGGGAGCCATGTTGGCTTGGTGGAGAGGAGGTATGTCACTGGGCCTCCTGACTGGAGGAGAGGGAGGCTGCTGGAGCCTGGAAGACAAGGACAGGGGGGTTCAATATTGAAAATGATGCCAGATGACTTTATATAGCTCACTGGGAACTTCAGCTGTTTTATTTATATTTATTTATATTATCACATACTATAAACAAATAGCATCAACCCCCAAACCAAATTCCTTGTATGTGTAACTTACTTCGAAATAAACCCTTTTCTGAAAATGTACACATTTGAGAGCAACTCAAAATTCCTTGTTTGTTTCATAACAAACATTGTAAACTATCATGTTTTCTATTTCTAAATGATGTCTTTTAATTGCACTGTGTTTATTGTTTATCTATGTTTCATAACACACACTTGGCTTAATAAAGCAGATTCTTGTTCCAACTAGGAGCTACTTGATCTTATAATAAAGTGTTTTGGATGAATCATAAACATTTCTTTGTTCGTGTCTGATGATGATGATGATGATGATGGTGGTCTAGATGAAGATTCACACAAACAGGAAACAGCTGAGGCCTTTGATGTGAATGTAAAACCTCTCCTATGAATTTTTTCTTTTTTTTTTTTTTTAACTCCCGCCCCCAAGCGTATCTGATTGGCTTTAGGGTTTAGCAACTCTACTCCTATTGGCTCCTAGTGACATAGCTCGTGCAGCAGCTACACGTGAGGTTGATGTTGCATTCACACCCTGTGGGGGAAAAGTGTTATCGGGGGCTGTAATGGCAGAAAATAGTGTCTCTGTTGGGCTTTAAAAAAAACAGAGGATTTTTGATGCTGGACATTTCATATTCATAAACTCCAGCTATTTAAATTTCGATGTGAGCAAATTACAAATTTAAAAAATACTTTTAGCCTACATTAATTTGATGTTTTAAAAATGCATCAACAGGTTATGATTGTACCTGCTTTATTTTCCTCTGTATTTAAACATAAACGTTTCACTGTTAAAGTTCGTGTCTGTCGAGTGTGACAAAAGCAGTTTTGGTGAAAACAAAGTGTGCATTTACAGGAAACCCCCACTACACTGAACGCAGCGCGAAGCTCCAGCCGGTTCGAACCAGCGCGGCGCGAGATTGTCGGTGTTACTTAACCGCCAGCGCTCGCGCTATACTGTCTCTCGCGCTCCTGTAATGATGCTCCGATACATCTGTTTGTAGAACAACTGGCCCCGGATAAAATGATGAATATTAATACAACATTTAAATTAAAATAAACACGTGAACCATAGTGTAAATAAAAATGGCGTCTATTTTGAATGTTAAAAAAAAAAAAAATTAACAATGTATTGAAAAAAAGTGAGCAAATAGCATCACGTCACTAACAGACATGAAGCGGTGGAACTGGTATGAACTGGACTGAAATCGTCTGCCCCCACACACACACACACACACACACACACACACACACACACACACACACACACACACACACACACACACACACACACACACACACACACACACACACCCTAATCTGCATCCCTAGCATCTACTAGCAAGAGTCAAGCTAAACGAGATCAAAACATCAGTGTTCCGGTTATTTTCAGAATAAAAGTCGGAAGACCGCTTCGTGAAGGTTTTACGAGTGGAAAACATCAACGTAGATAAAGCAAAGGCAATTACCACTATAATATAGTAAAGACAAAAAGATGATCAAATAAAAAGAACAGTACGAGTAAAGCATAATTTATCTCCATCTACATTACTCAATAGTAGGCCATACACGTCACGTATATAAGCTATATATATATATATATATATATATATAATAAAAAGGGACGTGGAATTGATGGAGGACGTTTGCCTTTTCCTGAACAATGACAACTGTTCTGAATACTTTTAAGAAAGTGAATGTTGTGCTGCATGTTTTATGCTTTTATTCTGAAGACAGTATCCGCACATTTCCGGTTTCACACTCGTTGTTTCCCGGCAAACTTGACGCACATGTACGCAAGAGGCGCTCAGCTGTTCAGCATCAACAACAGTAACTGTTGGGGGGGGGGGGGGGGGATTACCATCATCGCTTGAAACAAAGAGAGTTAATTTAAAGAAGCCAAAACATGTCGACAAAACGAGTGTCCACACGCACGAGCCTCGGCCTCGCGGCTGCTTCTGTGACATCACCACCGCTTTTATTCTAGAACATTAAATCATAACTTTCATGGCAGCAATGAACGAGCGACATAAAAAGGGGGAAACGGAAGATAAAGACTGAAATAAACTGTAACAACTCATCTAATCTAATATGTCATTTGCATGTGCATATGCATGTTATTTGCGTTGTTTTTTGCAGGTAAATTTACACGATTTACCAAAAAGATCAAAGGGGGGAAACAAAAACAACCCTGATGACCTTAAAGTTTAGGCTGTTGCAGCTCTTCCTCTGCAGCCATTAAACAAATAAACAACAACACAGAGAGAGAGAGGAAGAAATTTATAAAATGAAAGATAAAGAGAGCACTCTGCTGCAGAATGACGCTCCGTGTTATTGTGAGCCGGTTGATTCCTGCCGAATGAACCCACATGAGTCAGCCTGAAGCATCCTTGGTGCGGACCTACCTGAGTCTGTGGATTCAGAGGACAATAGAGCCGCTCAGTCAAATCTCCCAAATGTCCCAAATGTTCCTCGGCGACAACAACACACACAGATGGTGGTGGTGGAGTCACAAAAAGCAATGGTTGCGTCTTTTTTTGTGTGTCTTTGAATCACTCTTTCATCCCTCATTGCTCTGGAGCTTTATAGCAGCGCAGGAGAGGCGCGCACAAACAACACAGCGCGCTGATTGGCCCGTGGCTGAGCTAGAGACCGGCCGGAGCCAATCAGAGCGAGGCAGTGTTACATGTGTGTTGTTCCTTAATACTGATAAAAAAAAGAGGGGGGGGGCTCGTTCACTTATGTATGTTTGGAGGATAGTTATGGGATGCATGTTGAAACATAAGCAATGAAGTGAATATGATAATAATAACTTTATTGATATAGCACCTTTAAAAACAGAGTTTACAAAGTGCTTTAACAGACAGAGCAGCAAAAGCAAAAGGCAATAATAACAATAACAGAAAGATCAGTGAGACAGTTTATATGTTTATAAAATAAACTAACTAACTATTATTGTTTTGCATTTAAAGTCACACCTCTTTTGTTCTGATTTGGAATTTCTTGCAACCCAATAACAAACTTTAAAAAACAGGGCTTTTATAAGAGGGTATAAATCATCCCGTTTGTCCTGAGAGGTGACTCAGCTGTTTACTTTCAGCTTCATAACCAAACATGTAGTTCCTATGAAGTTCAGGAGAGGGTTAGAGAGCACATGGTCCGGTGGAGAGAAAACAACCAGTGAGCAAAATGTTCGCACCGAGGGCGACACCTAGTGGCCGCTTTAAGCAACTTCATACTTTATACTGGTGGACACTGGTAGAATAAGTACTCAGACTCAAGGGAAAGTGCTGATACTTTAAACCCTTTAGTCGAACCTGCAATAAATTAACATTTATAGTGAACGTGTAGGCAGACAACCTCTGTTTCATATCTGTGTTAAAAGTGAAGCTACAGCTAGGAGACAGTTAGCATAGCTTAGCATAACGCTTTTGTAGACAGAGCCAAGCTAGCTGTTTCTCCCCTAATCTAAAATAAGATAAGCTAGCAGTCTCCTGGCTGTAGCTTGTTAGCATAAAGACAATGACGGCGGTGTCAACCTTTTCATATATTTATGTCCCAAAATGTGAACCTATTCCTCATATTCAAACATTGCTAACATTTCGACAATACTTAGCTATTAGTAGCTTCAATTTTAAGCTACTACTTTTAGCTAAACCCAGATTTGAACAGAAGTTCAATAACAAGGCTTAAAATTGTGAGTTTTAGTTTTACAATTTGGTCTAAAAGCAGTTTCAGTTAGCTTAGCTTAACATAGCGACTGGAAACGGCTAGCCTTTGTAGACCGTTGGACAGATCCAAGCTAGCTGTCCCCCCCTGAGCTAAGCTAAGCTAGCAGTCTCCTGGCTGTAGCTTGTTAGCATAAAGAGTGGCAATGAGAGTGGTATCAATCTTCTCATCTAAGTCTAGGTTAAAAAGTGAGTTAATCCCCCAAATGACAAACTATTTGTTTTATAGCGCTACTTTTAAACATCGCTAACATTTAGACAATAATTAGCTATTAGTAGCTTCAATCTTAAGATGCTTGTAAACGTATAAATCAAAAGTTTAATTAGACACAAGGACACACACACACAGCTGAACAGAGACGACGAAATAAACAAGCAGTCTTTTACTTTTGTTAAATTTATTTCTCAAATCTTTAGTATCTCATCTTTTAGTGTGTTGGTATAACTCTACATTGGTTTGGTGCATACAGTAAGTCTGATAACAGGAGTGCATCTGTAAAATCAACGGACAAACTTCTTGGTTTTGAATAAAGCTTTATACACACAAACAGAGGGAGGAAAGGTGCTGCTGGGAAAAAAAAAAAAAAACTGGCGAGGACGTAGTTTCTCTCCACAAAATATATCTGTTGTATTGCTGTCCGACAAGGCACGTGAACAAGTTTGCGTCGACAAAAACAATAATTAGAAGCTGTTTTTCCTCCCAAAAATGTTTCACATCAAAACCTCACTTGGTTTGACTCTCTCGTTTTATAACACAGAACACAAACTGTACATATAGATCTCCCTCCTGAAAACAACAACACATTCAGAACTGACAATAATATCATATAAATCATACAAACAGAATCACTAGAAATCAATGGGATCTTTGGCTAGTGTGTCCTGACAGGGAGTATTGCAACCGCCTCGCAAACCCAGAGAAAAAGTTTAGTCATTAAGCGAGAACAAAAAGAACAATAAAAATAAAAAATAAAACATTTTGGAGCTCCTCTCAAAAGTTTTCAATGACACAACCTTTTTTAGGATTCAGTCTTTGGTCAAAGTTAGAGATATTTAAGATAGAACTGTTCTAAAGGAGGCCGTTAATCTGAACTGGTGTGATATTTGCCTAAATATTCTACTGTTATGATGTATTTTAGTGTTGCGTGACGATTTAGATGCATTTTCTACCCTGAAAAAGACAAAATTCTGGAAAAGGCTCTGAACGTTTATATTTTACGTCACTAAAGGAAAAAGTTTGACTTTTACGTGACTTGTATCACCGATCACACTTTCATATCTGTGCGTTAAATGTGAAGCTACAGCTAGGAGACAGTTAGCTTAGCATAACGCCTTTGTAGACCGTTGGACAGAATCAAGCTAGCGGTTTCCCCCTAAGCTAAGCTAGCAATCTCCTGGCTGTAGCTTCATAGTTAGCATAAAGACAATGAGAGTGGTATCACTCTTTTCATTTAACTCTAAGCGCTCTAAAACATCACGTTTAAATATCGCAAACATTTCGACAATACTTAGCTATTAGTAGCTTCAATCTTAAACTACTATTTTGTTTTTTTTAGCTAAACCCAGATTTGAAGTACAACAAAAGTTCAATAACAAGGCTACAAACTGTGAAGTTTAGTTTTACAATGTGGTCTAACTGCAGTTTAATTTAGCTTAGCTTAGCATAACGACTGGAAACAGCTAGCCTTTGTAGACCGTTGGACAGAGCCAAGCCAGCTGTTTCTCCCTAAACTAAGTTAGCAGTCTCCTGGCTGTAGCTTCATAGTTAGCATACAGACAATAAGAGTGGTATAAATCTTTTCATCTAACTCTAAACAAGAAAATTATTCATTTCCCAAATTGTCTATTCCTAACTATTCCTTTTAAAACATCACGTTTAAACATCGCTAACATTGAGACAATACGTAGCTATTATTAGTTTCAATCTTAAACTAGTGTTTTTAGCTAAACCCAGATTTGAAGTACACCAAAAGTTCAATGAAATCGTTTCAAATTGTGAGTTTTAGTTTTACAATTTGGTCTAAATGCAGTTTCAAAGACATAGAATTGTAGAAATGGAGAGATATATTGAGTAGAGAGGCGAAGTCATTCATGGCACAATTCAAAAATAAAAAATATTTGTCCCTCACCGTTGACTATGGAACATATTTTTAATTTTATGAAATAAGTTCCCGCAAGAAGACGTATTTTGCGCTCTATACCAACACACATAAATCCCATGAAGCTATCAGACCAGTTCAGCCAAAGCCCCACTTCAGAGAGGAAATGTACCCGACTACAGAGGCAGATGCTGGGGGGGGCCTTTAAGGTCCCAGCAGGTCATGTGGTTCTCAACAAAAGGAAAGAAGCTGTACAGTCAAGAGCACGACGGGGTTTTACCATCTACACTTAACTCCACTCATTCAAAAGGCACGAGCACCGGCGTCAAGGCAAATAAACCGCTGCGTTCTTTCATCTTTCTCTCGATTTCTCTGTTTTTACGCAGTGAATCCGTCTCGACGAGCTTTCTGATTCAAACACTGCACACATAGATTTGTGTATTATATTCAGTAGTACATCAAACTGTTTATTCTGTTTTTTGTAGTGAGCCACATCTGGACACTTCCTCATCCACCTCTAAACAGCTCTCCTACATACCGTCAGCCTTCAACAACAATAACCGTCCACCCCAGTTAGAAAACGCCGTGTCAGCAATTAATCCTGTAAATCGGGCAGAAAACAGTTAAAAAAAAAAAAAAAAAAGAGGCAACAGGCAACAACTAACCCTGATTTTCATCAACAACATTGACTCTTGACTCGTCCCTCATTGTTTTCTTGGTCATTTTCCCAAATAAAAGCACAATAAACACACGCGGTGCAAGAAAAGTGCACCAAAAATATTTGTTATTCCTTGGCCTCATATATAAAATCAGAATATTCAAACAGTATTAACTCCCCCAAAAAATATAATATATAAACATAAATATATCAATTAGTTTAGCTAGATTTCTTTCTTTTTTTTAAAATTGTTTTTTAAATTTATTTTTTAATTGGAAGCACATGCCACCAATGAGGTGACAAGCTGGCGTCTGATTGGCTTAGGCAGAGCGGGGTCTGCTGGCGTGTGATTGGAAGATGGGAGTCCATCATCTGGAGTTCAGTCTGGGAGCCGTCTAAAGACATTTAGAGGAGAAAAACATCACGTCAGAGGACAACAACAACAACAACAACAACAACTTATACTGTGAACAACAGGGATGTCTTGATTGATAGGGTAAATTAATATTAATAGGCATACTGTTACAGTATTTAGCTTTATTCTTAAGTTTTTCTCTCATCCACGTTAACTCACCCGTTCGTTAACGCATATAGAAAACAGAAGGCTCTGTTTCTTCAAACAACGTCTCTCTGAAAGACTAAAGAGATTTCATCACTCACCACAGACAGGTGTCCGTTCTTAGCCTTGGCCACCAGCAGTTCTGATCCGGGCGTGAAGTCAATGGTCCCCTCTTTCCCCTGACCCACTGTAAACGTTATGCTGGAGGAGGAGCAGAGGGAAGGTTAGACAGTGTGTAGGAGGAGAGGTTAATTTACATACTGACGTTAGCGTTATGTGAGGACACACACACACACACACACACACACACACACACACACACACACACACACACACACAATAAAAAGCTTTCCTTAAAGTTACTACGAGGAATTCTCAGTCCTGGTTCTGGTTCTCCCGTGCCTCCCTTCCCTCCAGCGGGTCCAGCAATATGTCAATACTGAGATGAAGGAGTTTCTGGTGAACCTGCATGAGTTCATCCGGTTTCACCAGAATCCGACCCGGTGGCACCGATGACGAGCATTAAGAGTAACTCTATAGAAACAGACCATCTTCTCTGTGATGGTCTCTTTACTGATGGAGGTCTGATAGAGGACCAGAACTACACTGAGACTGGATCAGGACCAGTTAAAAGTTCCTCACAGTGACTTTAAGTGATCCTCAGATCCTCACCTTCCCTGGTTGATGTTGATGTTGTTTACTTTGTCGGAACAGATCGCTATCTTGGTCAAGGTCTCGATCACATGGTCGCTCTGCAGAACCACGTCTCCCTGAGAAGAAACCATCAAACATGTTGACACAAACATAAAAACCACAAGAGATCTGGTTGATTGACGTGAAGTCCTTGTTTTTTTACCTTCTGTTTGTTGTCGTCACTGGGCACGTGCAGAACAAACAAGCCGTCGCTGAGAGAGCTCACTGAGATACCTGCAGGAGACGGACACACTTGATGAGCCACTGTGGCCTCGTTCTTCACTTCAATATTTAAGACCTGCTCCTCTGCTCTCTAGTTGAATTTCTTTGATGATTCGTTTCAGAAAAGCTGGAAAACAATGGAATCTATCTATCTAATATTTTTCCAAGTGTCCACAAGTGCAGTTCAGCCAGTTTCACAGAGTTTTTGTCACGTGACTGACTAACAATGGTCAACTTCATAGTTGCACAGAGGAGCTCAGAATTTAATGTTTTTTCACAGGATTTGATTCGAGCAAACTGTTTATTTGGGTGTTTTGTTAAATTAAATATCACAATTTAAAGCTTCAATGTGGTCTCTTTTCCTGACGGAAGCGTTCGTCACACATGATGTGTTCAAGGACCGTCGGAAAGATGAAAATCTGACGATAACGTTGCTATTTTTAAAGTTTCTGGCTGTGATAAACGGTTAATTTTTGGAAAATCTTTACAAGAAAACTTGCTTTCCAATCCCGCCGGCGGGTTTTGGAGTTACACTTTTAATCAAAACATTTATTTAACTTGCCATTAATTGTGTGGGAAGTTTTGCCCATCGGTTGGAATAATAAAGACACAAAAGTAACTCCGTAAACGAGCGCCAACGCCCAGAAAGAAACAACCCCGACTGTCTGTTGACCTCTGACCTTTCAGAGTTCCGTAGTCGATGCGCTGCTTGAGTTTGGCCTCCTCCACGATGACGGCGCTGTTGGAGGTGAGCAGCAGCTGGCGGGGCCGAGCCTTGTAGCCTTTCCTGTCGTACTTGGTGACCGGCACTGCGTACTGCGGATCAGAAGAGGACGCCGGTCAGAAACTCTCTTTCAAACCCTTTGAGACTTCTGTGACTGTGCTCCACTCACCTTCATCTTCTCGCTGCCCAGAGCCTGCACCACCTTGGGGTTGATGTCCTCTCCGTCTAAACAAAGAGGAGACCACAATGCTGAGATCTTTTCACACAGAGAGCAACATGAAAAGCCTGTACGGATTTTAAAAGTGTCTCACTGAGTCTGGTGCTGACAAACAGTTTGGGCACGCTCTGCGGGTAGTTGTCCTTCTTGTCCTTGAAGAGCTCACTGGCGATCATCTTCTGCTCCATCTGTTCAGATAACGGAGTTGATAACAGTGACGTAGAAGAAAGAAGCAGCAGACCTGAGAGTCGGGTCATGAAGAGACTAAACTCACCTGGTGTTTCCACTCGGGACTGATCTTCTTGCAGTAGCTCCACACCATGTTCTGCATGCACAGCTTACGCAAATGTTCTGAAGCCTAAAGACAAAAACATTCCCTTTACAGTGTTGTGCCGTATGTAATAGGAGTCATGATACATACTGGCTATGTCACGTTATTAAAGTTTCACCTTTTAAAATGCAAAACAGTCTCAATACTTCTAAAATGATGGATATCATGCGGTTTGATCACATAGTTTTTTACTCTACCGGCTGTAAATAAGAGTCCGATAACATGAACTGATACTGATGACACATTTTGAATAGATTTCACATTACTCTATTAATTTCTTTTTTTTAAACCAAGGAGCTGATTGTTGATTTCAGAAAAAAGGAAACGAAGACGAACACCTCTGTCTGCATCAATGGAGCTGAGGTGAAGCAAGTTATCAGCTTTAAGTTCCTGTGAATCAGCTTCACAAACAACCTGACGTGGTCCTCACACGTCTGCATCCTGGTGAACAAAGCCCATAAACGGCTTTATTTCTTAAGGAAACTTAAGAAGACTAAATTCACGAGCCAAGTTCTTGTTCACTTTTAACAGAGGAGCAATAGAAAGCATCCTGACTGCAAACATTACAGACCAACATGGAGCACGGCACAGGACGAGAGGGCTCCCAAACCATCATTGGTACCCGTCTACTGAGTATCAGTGATATTGGTGACAAGAGGTGCCTGCGCAGAACTGCGTGTGTTGCGTCGTCTCACCTCAGTGAGAGCAGCCGGAGGTGTCGGCCAGCTCTTGTCCAGGACGTTCTTGGGCAGGTTCCTGCGCAGCTTCATGAGGAACGAGAAGCGCACGTAGTCCAGGAAGTACTCGTTCTCCGGACAGCGCTCTCTGTGGCGGTAGATGAAGCCTTTGACGAACCTGTAGGGTTGAGGAGAAGGAATCATACTTTAGCTCCGTCATGAAGGTAAATGAATCACACAGTGTTTGAGCCGTCTGCTGGTCTCGTACCTGCGGATAGCATCAGCAGCTTTTCGCCTGCGCTGCGCTCTCCTCCTGGCCAGGATCCCTCTCCACCACGCCTGGACAGCGATAGCTGCAAGTTTACACATAATCACAAATAAATACAAGTCAACACACAGAGAAACGGTTGCAGGCGAACTCTAAAATTACATTAGGAGGAGAAAAAGCGAAACGATCCCAGTGGAGATGCGAGTAAGTTTCCTCACCTGAGGTTCTGAGTTTTTGGTATTTGGACTTTTGGCTGTAGCCTCTCCATCCGGCCTGCAGCTTGGTGGCTGTTGGGTGAAAAAAAAGAGAAGAAAAAACAAGAGATAAGCGGTTTAAATTCGTGGCGATGATGAAAGTATTCGGCACAAATCGTCAGTAGTGTCAGCGGCTCTCACCAAGACTATGTTTCCTGGTCTCAAGTGCTTCCTCGGTGGCAAACAAGGTTTTTGGGAATCGGATGAAGATTTTGGATCTAAAAGATTGAGTAAAAGGTGAAACGTGTTTAATCATAAATATACTTTAAAGTTCAGTTCAGGCTCAAGAAAAAGCAGAAGGATGCATGTTTAAAAAGACATTCAGCGCTACTTCTTAAAGCTACTACGAGGAACTTTTATTTTGTGTTGATTTTGGAGCTCCATGTGGACGATGATGTTTCTGAGCACCAGAGTCTCTTTAAAAAACCTCTCATTTTACTACTGCAGGTGAAGCCGGATCTGGGTCTGTCCACGGTGGACCGGTCTCTGCTGGAGGATCTGGGTCTGTCCACGGTGGACCGGTCTCTGCCGGAGGATCTGGGTCTGTCCACGGTGGACCGGTCTCTGCTGGAGTCTGAGCTGAAGGAGGTTCTGGTGAACCTGCATGAGTTCATCCGGTTTCACCAGAATCCGACCCGGTGGCTCCGATGACGAGCATCAAGAATAACTCTATAGAAACAGACCATCTTCTCTCTGATGGTCTCTTTACTGATGGGGGTCTGACAGAGGATCAGGACTACACTGAGTCTGGTTCAGGACCAGATAAAAGTCCTCACAGTGACTCTAAGCTTGTACTAGATGGTTTGTGTGTTGCTGACCTGCCCAGTTTGTACTCCTCAGGCTTGTATCCCAGGTGTTTGACCAGCGTGGCCACTCCATCAGACAGTTTCCCCTCCCAGTTGGGCCACGTGACCGGACACAGAGACTTATACCTGAACACACAGAAACACAAGTAAATACTGGACTTCAGGAATGAATCTCCAAAGGTTAGCTTCTTCAGCACAAATCATCGTAATCACGTAAACTACTCTGACTCTTTAAGATTCACAGTTTAGGAATTATTCCAAGCAGTAAAGCAGGTATTTACTCTTAGACTGCCGGGGTTCATTCATAATGAGGTCACAAGAATATTTCACTCATTCTCTCACAAATCAGGGCTTCTTTGTGGGAAATGAATCACACGAGTCCTTCACTTCTAGTTTGTGTCTTTTTGTGTGTCTAATCTGGACATATTGGTTTCAAGTACAAGAATACATGAAGGGCACATCTACGTGATTCTATTCTTGGTACGGGGTTTCCATGTGATAGAACCTTACTGGACAAAATAAAAACATCTGATCACCTCTGCAGGAAGACCTCATAGCGCCGCCTGTAAGCGAAGCCGGCTCTCCTCACCCTCAGGTTCTCCATCAGACCCAGGTACTTGACCTGGTGGCGGATCAGGACATCGTCAAATCGACCTGAGACGGAACGAGAGGCGGAGAAAGAAGCAGAAAAATATATGAAGGACGAAATGAACCGGAGGAAACCAGTAAATGCTAAACAACAGAAGTAGGAGTGACAAAGCACAGAGAAACTGGAACAAAAGGTCGACTGTGTGGGGGAAACAAAGGCCGGCCCGATATACTGGCAACCACACGGAGACTCACACTGCAGCTAGAAACAAACTGTTTGGGTCGGAATTAGAGCAAGCACAAGATTAACTCGAGGTTTCTGGGACAATATCAGCTCGTTTGGAGCCGCTAAGCTGCTTCAACTGTGTTTACAAGAACGGTTACATAAAACTGGCCCCAAACCATTGAAAACTATTAGAACATGGAAGCAAATAACAGCCACAATTTGAGATAAAGAATGTCAAATAGCTCATTAAACTCACAGAATTGAAGCAACACTGTTTTATTTTTAACGTCAGACACTTGAAATTGAAATTTCCAAACACATAAATTAATTTAAGTAAGAAAATTTAACTGACGTAACAATTTTGTGATATTTAAATTTAACCTTAAAAGTATTTTGCAGTGATTACATTTCACAATAAGGTAATCAGTTTGCTTATACGACTTAAATGATGACTGGATGTAAGTAAACGCACCAAATGTAAAACCTGAAATATTTAATGTCGGACCATAAACTTTTCTTCTACGACGGCGTATTAAAACCATTCTACATAATAAAATAATAATTAAAAGAGATTAAAATGGTAAATTTACCAGAAAAAAACTTGAATTTTTCCAAAGATTATCAAGTCACAAATGTACAAGAGCCTCATGGCTTCACTGTTCAAGGCTGGATGAACGTCATCACAGCAGAGATGTCACAGCTTGTCGTGTGTTAAGCGACCAGGACGTGACCTAATCAACAACTTAATTCAGCAATAAGGAAATACTCGTGAGCGTCACCATATTGTCATCAGCATCGTTGCCTTGAATTGGATTTATTCAGAGGTAAAGGGAAAATAAACGTTTCTGATAAATGACTCGATGATAAAAGCCGCTGGATTTAGAAAACCGAGGAGAAAGTCAGAGTATGTTGAAAAGAAGCCATGAAAGTTTTCTGTTTCTTGTGATGGTAGTTCACTATGATAAGTTTCAGGACACTAATATAACCAAGAGAAGAAGAAATAAACCAGAGTGGGTACCTGCTTGCTTGGAGTCATTGGGTTTGATGCAGCGGACGTACGACGGCTCCTTCGACATGAGGATCTCCATGAGTTTCGCCAGACTGGCTTTGAACTGAGTGGCCGCCTGGAGGGGCAGACACAAAAAGATGGTCAGGAAGTGATGAAGGTGAAGAGGATGAAGGACGGGAAGCAGGTAGGAGATGAGGAGGAGAGGGAACGTCGAAAATCGAATCCCGCCGGCTAGAGATGGAGAGCTAAGAAGAGCTCGACTGTGACTGGCACCAGTGTGGAGGAATCTAACTGGCCAGCCTGTGACAGTGCCCTGTTCAAGTGTGTGTGTGTGTGTGTGTGTGTGTGTGTGTGTGTGAGAAGGGCATACAAGTGTCAGGGCATTCCTTTAGAGAGTGGGAGGCGGCAGAGAATCCCCATCAGACCGCCCACTCCACAGCAGAGGGGAAACACACCACTGTTTGTTTATTGCTGTGGGAAAGTATGTCGGGATGCACGAGAGTATGAATTATGAGAGCATGAATTATGCCTTATGAGAGTATAAATTATGACTTATGAGAGTATAAATTATGACTTATGAGAGCATGAATTATGACTTATGAGAGTATGACTTATGAGTGTATGACTTATGACATATGAGAGTATAAATTATGACTTATGAGTATGAATTATGACATATGAGAGTATGACTTATGACTTATGAGTATGAATTATGACTTATGAGAGTATGAATTATGACTTATGAGAGTATGAATTATGAGTGTATGAATTATGCCTTATGAGAGTATAAATTATGACTTATGAGAGTATGACTTATGAGTGTATGACTTATGACATATGAGAGTATAAATTATGACTTATGAGTATGAATTATGACATATGAGAGTATGACTTATGAGAGTATGAATTATGACATATGAGAGTATGAATTATGACTTATGAGAGTATGACTTATGAGAGTATGAATCATGAGTATGAATTATGACTTATGAGAGTATGAATTATGAGAGTATGAATTTTGAGAGTATGAATTATGAGAGTATGAATTATGAGAGTATGAATTATGACTTATGAGAGTATGAATCATGAGTATGAATTATGAGAGTATGAATTATGACTTATGAGAGTATGAATCATGAGAGTATGAATTATGAGAGTATGAATTATGAGAGTATGAATTATGACTTATGAGAGTATGAATCATGAGTATGAATTATGAGAGTATGAATTATGAATTATGACTTATGAGAGTATGAATTATGAGAGTATGAATTATGACTTATGAGAGTGTGGAGAAAATAAAGACACACAAACAACAACAACAACGTGTCTCACTGTTTCTGGACGTTTCTTGTCACTCAGCTCCTCTTTGTCAAAACACTGGTTCAGGATCTTGTTCTCCGACAGGCACATGACCTGAACACACACACACACACGCACACACACACACACTTAAACTCAGTGCTGAACTTTACACAACTCTAACACACACCTGCAGTGAAACACAGTTTTGTGTCTTCCTGTTCATTTTAAAACTCACTTCTTTTAAGTTCCTGAAGAGCAGGTCGTTGTTCTTGTCCAGGAATCCTGAGAGACAGAAGATGGAATCAGATTATTATCAATAAAGTCAGATTCTATTGTTGAATGGAGACAAATAGTTTCCTCTCTGTTCAGCTCATCTGCTCCACACGTCCTCCATGTTTCCCTGTTGTCTTGATTACTTCAGTAGAATGTGAACTCTTTCACATTAAAAGCCTCTCAGCAGTTCAATTGCTCACATCATTGAAATATCTATGAATAATGTCAAATTCAGCTCAGTTTGGGTAAAACTAGGACACTTATAATATATATATATATATATATATATATATATATATATATATATATATATATATATATATATATATATGTGTGTGTTTTTTTTACTGCAGTGAAAATGTTGTTATTAAAAAGTTAAACACCAACAAATACGGAATGAAGCAGAATATTTCGTTGAATAAAAACATATTGTGAATTTAAAACACGATTATCTTTTTTCAATAAATGTATAAACGTTTGGACTTAATGCTCTGAAGTTATTGGAAATGTTTGGATCACACGAGTCAGAAACAATCCTACGCAGCCACTAGAATCTAATTCTACTAATATTATAATATTAATAATGTAACCTGATCTTTATCTGCAACTGTGCAGAAACACTGGTGTTAAATAAATATTGGTATTTAGCATCACACTGGTTTTGCTGCTCTGCTTCATCTGCTTGTTTGCAGTTACAAATTAAAGAGACAATTTTAATATGTACAGTGTTTGCAGCAGAACACACACCACACACACATACGTACCATTCACATTGTAGTTGACCTCTCCAGCGTAGTGCAGCAGTCTGAATTCCTCGCGGCCCATTACCTTCCTGGTCTTTGTATCACCCAGCTTGTGACTACACACACACACACACACACACACACACACACACACACACACACACACACACACACACACACACACACACACACACACACACACACACACACACACACACACACACACACACACACACACACACACACACACACACACACACACACACACACACACACACACACACACACACACACGTAAGTAGACTGGACACATATTCAATACGTATGGGATCAAACGTCCTCTGGCCACGTTATTACAGGACAAAGACGGGAATCAGACTCACGTGACGAAGTGAGGGTGTCCTCCCACGGTGTCCTCCAGCTTCTCCAGGAAGGTGAGGTCACTGGCGTCTCCGGGTCGCAGACACTCCTCATCCTGTGACGGGAGGACGACATCGTTTACATCAACGTGATACCGAGTTATGGAGAACGTAGTCAGAGTTTGCATGAATCAGATCAAGAGTTTGATTTGACAGATGGTTCATCCAATCACCTGCCAAGAGTTTTTGAAAGTGCCCGCCCCTTTTCCCAAACAGTTTGTTCCAGCTGCTCAGATGTCCAAACTATCTTGTGGGTCAAGTCAGTGATTTTCTAAAGTGTTGAACTTTAATGTGACACCTAATTACGTTCTCCAGGTGTTTCACAGAAAGACACTTATAAGTGTTCTTTCTTAAATGAAACCGGAGCGTCTCCTCACCAGGATGGAGATGATGCCTTTGAACTTCTCCTCCACCAGGTCACAGATGATCTTGTTGTTGAAGTACTGCACCGGCTCCCACTGAGAAGAGAATAACAATAATAATGAACAGAATTAAATTGTTCTTTGAGGAGCCGTTTGTCTGAACTTTGATGCCCAGAAAAGAAAACACTCCTCAGACATAAATCTTTGCTGATTCTCCGTCTAAACAAGTTACAATTACAACTGTTTCCAAGTTATTTAACGGCTGTGAAGTCTCTCATCTGCAGAATCCCAGGAATCCTGGCACACCCACTTCTATGTGCGCACGCACACACACACACACACACACACACACACACACACACACACACACACACACACACACACACACACACACACACACACACACACACACACACACACACACACACACACACACACACACACACACACACACACACACACACACACACACACACACTGAGCGTCGGGTTGTGTTTGCACCAACAGCCACATCATTTCCACAGAGATGACAGCGAGCGCGGCCCACGGTCCTGATGTCAGGAGATAATGGACTCTTTGAGGGGAGAGTTTCTCCCACAACCTGCTCTCTGAGCAACGCATTTATATCAGAGCGAACACAAGACGCTGTTGTACGCACAACTAAACAATATAAACGGATATAAAAAGGGGCAAAGTGAGGAGAAAACTCAATAGAGACGTCTTGAGTTAGTAATGTAGACCTCGTTCTGACGTGTAATTTCCTTAAGAGGCGTCATTCAAGACTTTCACTGTGAATGAATACAAGACGAGTTAACTTCTACTGAGGGGCAGCAGCTTCTAAAAATATCTGCACTTACTGCAAATCACTTTAAGTAAAAGCGTCTATGAAACAGCAGAGTGAGGAATTAAATTATCAAAACGCAACTGCAACCACAATCCCATTAGGAGCTCTTAGAAACATGTTAAAAACAGCTTGATAGGGTGCTCAGAGGGCCAAGAGGACCACAGGAAGCACTACGGAGCAGGTTCTGGGATTAACTTCAGGGGTTAACTTCAGGGGTTAACTTCAGGGGTTAACTTCAGGGGTTAACTTCAGCGGTTAACTTCAGCGGTTAACTTCAGCGGTTAACTTCAGCGGTTAACTTCAGGTTTAACTTCAGGTTTAACTTCAGGTTTAACTTCAGGGTTAACCGTCACTGACCGTGATGCCTTCAGCCTCGTACTCCTCCTGCTCCGACTTGAGTGTGAGCTCGATGAAGAGCTGCTGCAGCTTCTCGTTACAGTAGTTGATGCAGAACTGCTCGAAGCTGCAACACACAGCGACGGAAACAAGGTCATGAACGTGCGACTGGTTTTCTGACTAATTCATGTTATTTATGTTACACAATAAATCATAACCCAGGTATAAATATGGGTCACATTAACGGTATTAAAATGATGGCATCTGATCGGCCCGTTGTGACCGATACCCGTTGTATTGAAGTCAGTATCTGATTGATATCAGTGTCGGTATCTGTGCATCTCTAAACTCATGTTATTGTACCTGTTGTACTGGAAGACCTCGAAGCCGTAGATGTCCAGCAGGCCGATGACGGAGTAATGCTTGGAGGAGTCGTCCTGTTGGAGAATCACAACAAACCTGAATGAGAAAACTCTACTTAAAGACTTTATTTAAAGAAACAAATCTGTATTCAAGATTTAATGAAATGTGCATAGAAATAAAAGAGTGTATTTTAGATACAGCTGTCTACTCGCCTCCTGCTGCTGATTTTGAGTGATTATTGAGAACGTTCTGATTAATAAATGTAAATAAATAACGCTTTGATTTGTAGATAAGACTAATGTTCTTATGAAAGCTTCCAATGTTTCTGAATGTATTGGATCCTGAAGTGTTATATTTGTATGTACATATAATTTAATATATTTATTTTTTATTTTATTAACATTTTATTCTTGTAAAGCACTTTGTGAATCACATTCTATGAGAGGTGATATCCTAAATAAACTTATAATAATTATTTGTAATGACAAACTATAGTCTGTCCAGTCTAAAATATTTATTTCATTTTCAATGTTTTTTTCATATATTTAATATTTTATTCAATTTTTGTATTATATTATATAAATTTTTATTTCTCCACAATTATCTGGCAACCAGTTCTCAAAAATGTTTATTATACAAACTGTATAATAGTTATGTTCTCCGTGTGGTCTCGTAAATGTCCACAAGGTGGAGCTGTGCTGTAACACAACGAAGAGACGTCAGCACGCTCTGCAGAGTCTGCATTCAGTTTGAGTGATTTAATGTAACAGATGAAGTGAAAACAGAGAAATGTTGTCTTTGCAATCATACCAGGGGATGATCACTGAGGTGTGTGTGTGTGTGTGTGTGTGTACCGTGTATGTCAGTGAAGCGTTGATCTTGTTAACCAGCCAGGTGAAGGTGCGTCCGTACACCGCCTTGGACAAAGCATCTCGAGCTGATGACGCTTGCTCTAAGTTCAGCGGGCTCATCAGCTGATGAAGATGAACGCACGCACGCGCACACGCACACACACACACACGAAGGGAGACCGAGTTGAGACAGGCAAAGACAGACAATAACACAGGGGACAAGTTACAATATAATTACACTGAACCAGCCCAGACATTACACAGACAGGAAGAGCTTTGTATACAAATGCTTATCTCACACACTCTGTCGCGCTACAACCAGAGTGTGTGTGTGTGTGTGTGTGTGTGTGTGTGTATCCAAACCTACCTCCTCTCCCTTGGCAATTATCTTCTTGTGTGTGAGCGCCTCCGTCAGCACCGCCCCATTCACTCCTAACAACTGGGGGAAGCACAACAACGTCAGCAGCACGCTCCACAACAACCGCGGTGACGAATGAATCACGTAAACACACGGACAGCAGCAAGGGGCATGCTGGGTAATGTTGTCTCTTGATTGTGTCTCGTGGAGCATAAATTGAATTATTTAGCTTAAAGCAGCAGATAAATGGCTAAAATATTTTGCTAAAAGTAATGTAAAACATCCCGTCTCTGCCTCTCTACGTGGCAGCAGTGCGAATGCAAACCAAACCTACACTTGATTCATAAATAACTTTACTTTCAGCGCTGAGATGCTGTAATAAATACGAGTGTAAATCGACCCCTCCTGGCCTGTTGGGAGAGTTTATGGAGCTGCTGAGTGCAGCTTCTTACCCGGGCCAGGTACTTTATCTGTGTGTCAGACGTGATGCAGGCGTTGCCATCCTCTCCACCGTACTGCATGTTGCCCAGGTGGAGCACACTGGCAATTATGTTGAGCAACTCCTACAGAGAGGTAAGGAAGGACAATAAAGAAGAATATGAGGAGAAACATGAAGGATGAGTTATTACAAAGAGGTGGAGACGGAGAGAACAAAGGTAACGAGAGGCTGCAGCACAATAAAGATTATAATTTATGACCGAGTTGGCAGATAAAGGCGTGTTTGATTAAAATGAGGTCAAGAATTGAGCAGGAGAGGAGTGCAGCAACGCTCGTAGTAGAGCTGCACACACTCACTACTGCTCTATCAGAAGTGTGAGATCTAAGAAACAACAATAAAAAGCTCTGAAAGCAAGCCCAGACCCATGAAGCATGTAGGAGGACTAAAGTAAAAATAAGTTCTCACCATATAATAACAACCACACACACGTCTAACACCCACAGTGCTCGTCTGAAGCAGAAACAGCCTCCTCAGTGTTCAGAGTGAAGTGTAATGTTTGTTAAAGGGCTAAAGAGGTGAACCTCAACTCTAAAGTATTAAGTAGCTGTCAAAGAAGAGAAGATGCAACATGTTCCGTGCATACGATTCATACAGCTGGTAATACGTAGCTCTGTCTACCAACAATGTGTATAACTGTTAATTACTGTTTTTAACTGCCTGCAGAAGCACCTCGTTCATCCACACCGACCCTTTACGTTACGTACACAGCTCGGAGACTTACCTCCACATCGTCCTCGCTGAAGCCAATCACAGTCAAGGCTTTCCTCACCGTCTTCCAATCACTGCGGTCGTTGATGGAGCTCACTTTGGGACAGTTACCCTTTGGAAAACACACACACACACACACACTATATTTATCATCTACTTCTATGAACAGGTCCAGCAAAATACATAACAGTAGGTTGTAAATAGCTGTTTACATGTAAAGTAAACACCTATTTACACAAACACACATGTGAGGTGTTATTGATCGGTAGCTGTGTGTGTGTGTGTGTGTCTGTGTGTGTGTGTGTGTTCATCAAGGGAAAGGTTCAGCTCGTGCCTTGAGGCAGATTTCCCCCCCTGAGGAAAGCTCCTCATGCTGCACTGAGGGTCCCTGACTGAGAGCCTATTAACCAGAACTCCCACTGGGACGGACGGACGGACACACACACACACTCTCTCTCTCTCTCTCTCTCTCTCTCTCTCGCTCGCTTACACACACACACACACACACACACTCACACTTACACCGACATACACACACAAGAGTAGAGATAACGTCTTCTAATAACACGTACGAAAACTTAAACTGATTTATTTTAGGGTGTCTAAAATACCTCGACAGCAGTACATTGCTATGAAGAAGTACTACACTCCAAAAACTTCAAACTATCCCTTTTAAAGTACTCGATACTTACTTTGACCAGGTACTGGTACTGCTGAGGGTTCCTCTCCAGGCCCAGGCTTCTCAGCAGGTCCTCCTCTCCTCCCTCGATCAGCTGGTAGAAGATGTGGAAGTTCCTCTCCCCGTGGTTCTGGTGGACCACCCGAGACTTCTCCAGCAGGTAGTTGATGATGTGGCCTCCCACTGGGGCGCCCTGCCGACGGGATAAAGGCCAGGGAGGGAGGGGGGGGGGAGGGTGAGAGGAGGAGGAGGAGGAGAGGGTGAGGCTGGGGTACTGAATGACGGAGGGTTCATACAACATGCATGACAGGGATTTTGTAGTCCGAAACATATTTTGAGAACCCAGAAAAAAAGGGATCGCAGGAGTAAGGAGTGACGTGAGTAAGTACACACAAACAAAACACAGAGTCTATGTAAAAATACAGAAAACAAAGTATATTTACATCGTTATATTATCAAGAAAACCACAACTATACTAGGGAAACTCAAAGTATCAGTCGGAGTAAATCAGACTGTCACGCTCACCTTGAAGTCAAACTGGATGTCCATGTATTTGCCAAAGCGGCTCGAGTTGTCGTTACGCAACGTCTTGGCGTTGCCGAAGGCCTGGAGAGAGGATAGAAGGGGATAAGGAAAGGAGAGGAGTGATGAGTGACGGATTAAGAGGTAGAGAGATAACAGGGAACAGAGAGAGAGAGAGAGAGAGAGAGAGAGAGAGACAGAGCGAGAAACAGAGAGTGAGAGAGAGAGACAGAGAGAGAAACAGAGAGAGAGAGACAGAGAGAGAAACAGAGAGAGAGAGACAGAGAGAGAAACAGAGAGAGAGAGGCAGAGAGAGACAGAGAGAGAGAGACAGAGAGAGACAGAGCGAGAAACAGAGAGAGACAGAGAGAGAGAGACAGAGAGAGAGAGAGACAGAGAGACAGAGAGAGACACAGAGAGAGAGAGGCAGAGAGAGACAGAGCGAGAAACAGAGAGAGACAGAGAGAGAGAGACAGAGAGAGAGAGAGACAGAGAGACAGAGCGAGAAACAGAGAGAGAGAGATAATAATACTGTTTTTAAACTTTCATGCCAATAAAGCCAAATTGAATTGAATTGAGAGACAGAGAGACAGACACAGACACACAGAGACAGACACAGACACACAGAGAGACAGAGAGAGAGTCCAGTATTCTGAGAGAACCCCTGTGTGGTCCACAGACATTAATGCCTCAACATCTCACCTCCAGCACCGGGTTGGACTGCAGCAGGCGGTCCTTGACGGTCTGCACCTGCTCGCTGGCCGGACAGGTGACGGCGTAGTACTGCAGGATCTTCTTGGACGCCTCCGTCTTCCCGGCGCCGCTCTCCCCGGAGATGAGGATGCACTGGTCCTTCCTCTCCGTCCTCATGGAGCGGTACGAGTTGTCGCCCACCGCGTAGCTGCAGGAGAGAGACGAGATCGGGTGTTTCAAGCACACTTGAGATATTAGAAACTTCACGCTAAGTCTGTTTGGAAAACTTGAGTGTGAGTGGAACAGGTGGGTCTCCTGGTCGTGTGAAGATGGAGAGACACACAGCTTGTTTCAGTTAGAGTATCATTCGTCAGCCTCGTCGCTGTTATCAGCACCGCCATGTTGACTCAGCCTGTTCGGACACATTTCTGACAACAGACTAATAGATGGAAGATAAAAATACAACCACCAGCTTGGCCACAGCTAAATCATCCTCTGTGAGTGTGTGTGTATATGTGTGTGTGTGTGTGTGATACTAGGGAGGGCTTTGGGGGGGGGGGGGGGGGTTAAGGCTGAGGTCAGAGGGATTCCCTCTCTTTCCTGGTCCCATCATTTGCTTACTTTTCTCCTCTTCTTGCCAAAACACATCTTTGGTTCCACTCAGAGGGAGAGGAAAACATTTGGCTCTTCGCTCAAGTGAGAAAAAAACAAACGCACCAGCAGCAGCAGCGGTTAGACCGGAGAGGAAGAAGCTGGTGAGAGAGATTCTGAAATGTTTTCGATGACGCCACTTCTAGTCTCCATAATGCACTTGATTGTTCTGCAGTTGACCTATAGGGGGGGGGGGGGGGGGGGTTGACAGGGAATTCCCTCCCCATTCCTGTGGCAACCTTTCAAACAAACACTCTGCCTCGTGTCTGACCAATGACACCACGAGAGTGTAAATATTCCTGTGACACGATGATCAAGAGTTAAAGTGAAAACCAAGACAAGTCCTTGATTTCTAGCATTAGACTCGTGACTTAAATGATATCGCTTCAGCTTGTTCTCCGTCTGTCTTTGTGTCTTTGTCTTATTATTTGACTTCCAGCATCTAATGTCATTTAGAACACACTGTGACGTGAAATACTACGTCATCCTCGGGTAAACAAAACTAAAGAAGCTTCACAAAGCATCAACAGACTCCTTCTTTTAGAGCTTTGGAGCGAAAAACAAGTAAACATGCTGTCCACCATGAATGACGTTTACACCTGTAAAAGCCAAGAAGTGCAATGAACCATCGCTCCCCGTTGTTACAGGTGTACATAATGCTGCATTCATGGTGTGAAGGAAGACATGAAGGGTTGTTTTCAATGATTGTATGTTCTGAAAACCAGCCTCTCTCCATATGACTGGAAAGAGAGGGTTCATGTTTGAGGCTACTTCAAACTGGAATACTCTGGCTTTAAACATACGATCCTTAAAGTCACTGTGAGGATCTTTTATCTGGTCCTGAACCAGTCTCAGTGTAGTCCTGATCCTCTATCAGACCTCCATCAGTAAACCAGACCATCAGAGAGAAGATGGTCTGTTTCTATAGAGTTAGTCTTAAAGCTCGTCACCGGGTCGGATTCTGTGACGTGTGCAGACGTTGTGTACTCACATGTGTGGCGACACCTCGTAGAAGTTGACTCCGCGGTACCGCTCCATGTGGTTCTTGTTGTAGATCTCCAGGTCTTTGTACGGGTTCACGGACACCAGCACCGAGCCGATGTACGTCTGACGAAGGGGACAAGAAGTCTCATTATCTGCCTTGTTTTAACTGGTCCAACATGAGCTGTGACAGCGTGTGGAAGTGTTCACATCAAGCAATGCGTGATGAGACTTTAACCCTCTGAAGAACATCTCAGGTGAAGACTTTCTGTATCGTGAAACATGACGCTGCTCATCACCGAGAAAATACAGTTTATTGTGATCGACTACAGGAAACCAACATGAAGATCATTCTGTTGTGTTTTTAACTTCTAATGAGAAGCAAAGAAGTCATCTTCAGACTAATCCAAACTCATGACCAGTTCTATAGAAGCATCTAAATGATCCCAGTATAGATCATCCACCCCCCCACACACTCACGTAGATGAGGTTCTCTTTGAAGCGCTTGCGTAGGTTCTCTATGAAGGCGGCCTCGCTGGTGTAGTTCTCCAGGAGGACAAAGTCCTGCACGCCCACCCGGTCTCTGGCTGTCAGGGCCGACTCCATCATAGCCCGAACACCGTCACTGGCCACCACCTGGAGGAGGAGGAGGAGGGGGGGGGAGGAGGAGGTTAGTGAGCCAACATCATGACAACATGCCGTATGCAACGCTTCATCAATCAGACTCTTGCTTGTTCATGCAATTAGAGAAAGAAGGGAGGAACCGGAGAACACGGACACATAACCCGTCCTCAGAGGACTAGAAGAAACAATTAAAATGATAAATCAGAGCTGCAACAGCTAGAGATAAATGAATAAGCAGTGAACGCCAATGTTCATACTTTACTAATATAAAACATTAGAGAGAGAGAGAGACAAGTATGAGATAGATGTGGGATTCAAACAGGCAGGTCAGCATGAGCAGTTTCTCTGAACTGGGATTTCAGATCAGATTCGGGACATTTAAAAAAAAAAAAAGGCACATTTCAGGCGTCTGACGGGACAAATGTGCATGTATTTGATTAATCCAGCTGTGTGAACAGGCTGCATAACGTCTTGCATTACTAAACGGGACCTGAACATGTTTTCACGCTTCAAGTCTATTTTCTATTGTGTGCAAAAAAACACAGTTGACCTACACTTATTGCTGCGCCTGAAGGCATCCTGAGACACTGAAGCCGTCGTCACAAACTCAAAAATGTCAAATTTAAAGATATATATGTCGGTAAGTAGGATTCTGACAAATTTTAGCCTCATAGGACGACATTTTCGTGGACCTTCCGACGGACCGTTTTTAAAAGGTGCTATTTAAATAAAGTTATTATTATTATTATGACCAACGGCAAGAAGCGCTGTCTGAAGTCTGTCACAGATCTCACGTTCATTCAACACATTAGAACAAAATAAACGAGAGTTTATGTTTGTATATCAAATAAAGAACAGAGATGGAGTTTAAGATGCATCACTTAAACCAAAGAGCCCCACCCAGGTTTCACACATATCTACTATAAATATATAAAGCACGACTTTAGAACGAGAAGTTAAACTTTAACACTCACATGTTTGAGCTCGTCGACACTTTTGATCAGGAAGCCGTTTTCTAAAATAGTGTCTCGAGTTTTGCGCATAAGGTTGCGAATCTCAGCCACGTCCATGTTTAACACGCACCGAGATGGACAGAACTAAAATAAAAACTTAGAGGCAGAGACGGACAACGCAAAGTACAGCAGGTGTTGTTGTTGCTGTGATAAGCAGTACAGTCGTCTTCATCCCTCAGGAGACCACGAACAGAGAAGAGAGACGGAGAAAGAAAGAGAAGAGGAAGCCTCAGGGACACAGAGAACATATTAATTAGTGCTGGGTGAGACAGGAGGGAAAAACATGGAGGACGGAGGTGTGGGGGAGAGAGAGAGAGAGAGAGAGAGAGAGAGAGAGAGAGAGAGAGAGAGATAGATAGAAAAGAGAGAGACAGGGTGAGAGAGAGACAGAGCGAAATATAGAAAAGAGAGAGACACAGAGAGGAGGTGATGGATGCCAGGTTGTGACTCCAGTCCTGCTTTTAAACTTGACTGGAAAGTTAACGATACTCCCTGAAATTCCACACAACACCGAGTCCATTAAATCACTCCATCATCGCCTGTTTCTTCTCACACACACACACACACACACACACACACACACACACACACACACACACACACACACACACACACACACACACACACACACACACACACACACACACACACACACACACACACACACACACACACACACACACACACACACGTATCTCAGCTCGTGAGCGTGAAGATGTTTTGGTTTGAAGACACCGTGTCTGTGACTCCACGGCAGTGAAGATGAAGCTAACATGTTACGTTGAAGTGACTTTAAATTAAATATGCTATGGACATCAGCATTGCTATTTATTCCACATTCACCTTCTTCAGCACCTGCTGAGGCTTCACAGATGCATTTAGTTTGCATTGCAGCCGACTAACTGCTGCTTAAAGGCCAACCACACATCAAGAGGAGCGGCAAGTGATGAAGCTGACACTCTCACAGGAGTGGTAGGTGTGGATCAGGCGGCAACCTCCGGTTCTGCCGAGTGAAGCCAACGGGGAAGTGTATTAAAACTTGCATTCAGAAGTCTGTTTGTATAGAAGTCTATGAGAAAATGACTCTACTTCTCTCTTGATTCATTACCTCAGTAAACATTGTAAACATGAGTTTATGGTCTCAATCTCTAGTTTCAAGTCTCCTTCAATACAGCATGATGTTCATTTAGTACATTATGGTCCATTTAGAGTCAAACAGACCATAAAGCAGGGGATGCTTTAGGGGCGGGGCTACACGGTGATTGACAGCGTCTCTACGTCACTCCTCAGTCCAGATATGGTATTAATGCGAGCATGTGTGAGTTACACCCCGTACATACGTGTTTCTCTCACCCCTGCATGAGCTCTGGTGACCCTGTTGTTTCACACATCTCTACAGAAAGCAAAGAAACTGCAGCTGTGTGTGTGTGTGTGTGTGTGTGTGTGTGTGTGTGTGAGAGAGAGGATGACATTCCTTGTTAATAGTCGCTGCACTTCTCACCTGTCAATCAAAGTGTAAGTCTGCTGTTTTGACCTCTTTACTTCGTTATTGTTTCTGGTGATTTCTGTACTTATCTGCTCATGAATCTTAGCTAAAGCTGCTAACGCTAACTACTAACTCTCATGTTTCTCTTAATTACAACACGCTGCTGTTGCTGCAGCTGGACACATATGAAGCACATGACTTCCTGTGTATAACAGGATTATAACAGGATTACAAGACAGCGGGTGTTTAGACCAAACGTACGAAAAGATCTGGGACCGGGTTAAATCAGCAAAAACTGACATTTACATTAAGATGATTTATGGCTCACGGTGTATTACAAAATCCTCCAAATATTATGGCGCCGGGAAGGAAAGAAACCAGAGCCTTATTTCCTCCTCTTCCTCCTCGATACATTCCATCTCTCCTTCCCTTTCCCTCCTTGTTTCGGTCCCTCACCCTCTCCCTCTCTCCCTCTCTCTCTCCATTACTTCATTGTTTCTCAAACGCCGCTTTCACTGTTTAACCTTTTCCTGCGAGCAGCGCCTCACACCGGACCTCCACCCGGTCTCTGGGACACGCCGAGTACGTGCCGACCCGGTTCCTACAGCTACATGGCGTCATGTTTTCCCCAATTCCCGTGCAAGCAAACAAGTCCGCTCGGAGCCAGATTAGCGGGAGGAGAACCCGAGGAGGTGCAGCTCTCTGCTCAGACCTCGACTAGAGTCGGACGTTTTACAGCTTTTTGAGGGGCAGGTACCAACTTCTCCTTCATGCTTCAGCTCTCACATCTTCTCAGGATACCGTCCACTAAACCACAACATCTATAGAACAGCGAGACTTTTCTTTATGTCACAAAAAGTCTAACTGCAGAGAGCAATCACGCCTCGAGGCTCTTGAGACGGCAAAAGGTTGTTTGGTCCAGAAAAAGCTCTCAACATCTGCTGAATGGATTGTAGGGCTGTACAACTAATCCGATAATCTCGTTCACGATTTGGGCTTCCCACAATGACACGCACACGACAGACTGACTCATAGAAGTCTCACTGCTCTCATCTGAAGCGCTTCCTAAACTAACGGCCGGCCACCAGGGGCTGAACCAGATGTTTCGGTTTCATCGGCGGTCCGGCTGCAGTCCAGAGTAGAAGAGGAATATACTGTAAATACATTGATTCTAACGGGAACGAAAATGCACGAGATTCAAGTAGAGAAGAGCCTCGTTATTTTAAGTTATATTTAGATCACAATGTGAAACAGTGCTCTGCTATATTTATTACTGATTTAATGCGACATAAGTAAGAATAAAGTGTTCATAAACTGCATATTACTACAGCTCGTTTACTGTTGACGCACAGAGCAGCCATCTTGGATTTTGAGGTCGGGGTTGGAGGAGTTCATCCGACTTTCCGAGTGTTTTACAAACTGTGAACTTGGAAATTCTGACTTACAAGTTCAAATCAAACGCAGCATAACTCGTCTCTTATGCCACCTAATATTTTTTGCCGCCTATTTATCTGTATCTTGAATCCAACTATATTTCCTTCCTTTCTTTCATGTTTCCTATTCCCATGTCCTTTGTCCTCTCTTCCGTCCCTCCTTCCAGAAGGACAGAGTGAACGAAGCGACCAAGAGAAGCCGAGGGATTCGATGATCCAGCCGGCCTGAGAACAATAGCGGCTTGACCTTTACATCGCCCCGGGTGTGCTCACAGAGCTCAGATGTCACACTGTTTATGTAAACCTCGTCCAACCTGCTGCTTCCACCGCGACACGCTGAGCTGCTGATGGAGGCCTGGATGGATAACGATGAGAAGACGTAACAGCCATCTGAAGCTGCGTTAAATAAGAAAAACACTGAGCCCTCATTGATCAATACCAAGCACCGATCTTATCAACAGCTCTGTTGAACTTCATATATGACCCGCCAACAAGTAGCACTAATTTAATGTTTAGTTTGATCACTTTCTCTACATTTAAGGGCCGTAAACTTGTGTTATTATTACTATAAATGTGGTTGTGTACTTTAAATTCTGTGCCATATATGTTTTGGTATGTTGAACTTAATAATAGTACTGACAAATCTCATATTTCTGTCAGTAAACCATGTACAATTTAAATTATGGTTTATTTTTAACAGTTAACAAGCCTCAATAAGAACCAACAAGTCTTGTTTCTGATATTAAACTAATATCAGGGTTTGATTACGATATGATTCAAAGAGCTAAGAAACAAATCAGCCCCGCAGCGCTTTGTTAAATATTTGTACATGTAGAAAAACTCCAAGTATGCAAAAAGGAGAATAAAAAGTGTGTAGCAGTCAGTCCTGTTTGAGATGATGAACTCACTTCTTCAGAATGTGAAACTTCCATAAAGTCGACCAAATGAGTGAAGCGTGTGAGGTTCTGATGAAGAAATGGTTCACCACTTGCAGAATGTTTTTGCCCTTTTTTTCAGCATGTTTTCCACCATGAATCAGACGTCTGGCTCCGATTCCTCCTCTTCTCTCATTTATTCTGCACTAGCTGGTAAAAGAAAGAAATACTGAACGTCTACATTCATTTTAGAGACATGAATGTGAGCCTTGTGACAATGAAGATGATGCCAAGTGTGTCATCAGGAGCCGATGGGCCGTTTAAAGATGTGGATTTATTAGGACATACTAGTCCTGCTTTTAAGAACGGAAATGTAGGTTTTAAATCCAAATGCTATTTAGAAAAACACAACCTCTGTATACACAAGTGGTATTAACATTCAATAACCCTGCTGTGGGACCATTAAAGAATTATCTCATCCTATCTTATGATGATTAAAGGTGTTTCTGTTCATCACAATGAAACAGGTCTTCAGTATTTAGGTTGAAACGTTTTAGAATACAAATAGTTCCATTAGCATCTAAAGTACAAATGAAGCATAATGATTAATCGCTGTTATGATTAAGAGGAACTCTTTGTATAATGTTCTCCTGTGTAAGTCTGACTTTCACTGAGATTTGAAGACAATGAAAAACAACACACGCTCTAAAAGTCTGACTTGAGGCGAACTAATCCAAGATGGCGACGGCGAACTCGAGGCTTCAAAACGTCCGTCCACAAACCGAAGGTCGACGTCACCATAACTACGTCTACTTCTTATATACAGTCTATGATTGAAGGTCTATGATTTCACGATCTTTTCCTAAACCTGACTAAGTATTTCACGATTTTATACTAAACTAACAAAGTATTTCACGATCTTTTCCTAAACCTAACTAAGTATTTCACAATCTTTTTCTAAACCTAACTAAGTATTTCACGATCTTTTCCTAAACCTAACTAAGTATTTCACAATCTTTTTCTAAACCTAAGTATTTCACGATCTTTTCCTAAACCTAACTAAGTATTTCACAATCTTTTTCTAAACCTAACTAAGTATTTCACGATCTTTTTCTAAACCTAAGTATTTCACGATATTTTTCTAAACCTAACTAAGTATTTCACGATCTTTTCCTAAACCTAACCAAGTATTTCACGATCTTTTCCTAAACCTAACCAAGTATTTCACGATCTTTTCCTAAACCTAACCGAGTTGTTTTCTGTGAAGACAGAAGTTTATTTTGAAGAGACTGTAAACATATAACGAGCACGAATTGACACGTGTTGCTGGACTTTTGTCAGAAAACATAAAAATGAGGGGCAACTTTTTGTAAGATATCATAGGAACATAGAAAAAAGCCACAACTACAAAACTAGAAGAGAGATTTGCTCCATGTTTATTGGAGGCAGCTGGGTTTCACTAAACCCGAGTAGCTTTTACAGCCGTCTGTTTAACACTGAAACTCCAGTGAGTGTTAACGTAACTATAAACTGACACGAATCCTTTACTCCGTCACTTCAAGTTGACAAACTAACCTTTACTTTGCATCTATAAAATCACACAATCATTTTTTATGAGACATTTATGAGTCAGACGCACTGACTTACCCGACCCCAACGACACTCCATGGAGAAACAGCTTCAAGTCATCCGGTTTGTATTCCAGGTGGAATAGAAACTGGTCTACCGACACATTCAGAAGCTCCTCGCTCGTCTGACTTTATCACAAAGTTTAGAAAGTGAAGCAGACAGCCTGAGGAGAGCGAGGCGTGTCCAACATAAACTACCTATTGAGCTGGAGTCAGACGCCCTGCAGGCAGCAATGACAACTGTGTCAGGAATCTGTCAGAGCAGAACACACTCACTCTCACACACTCTCTCACACGCACACGCACACGCACACGCACACACACACACACACACACACACAGGAGGCTCGTAAAAGATGATCAAATCCTTATGGATGCATGTGACGGTGAATTAGCATATTCTTTCATCAATAAGAGAAAACACACCGATATGTCGACACACACTTTTCTCATTAACATGCTCAATGTTGCCAAAGAGGAGACGATCATCAGGACACGCCTATTCGGATATCAAACACATTCAAAAATTGTAAAAGTCTCCGACATCGCCGTGACGAATACAGTCGAGTCGAGAAGGACGACGCCGAGATAGATGAGAGAAAACATTGAAAAGACGCGATGAAGACGAACTGTCAGGTGAGAAACATCTGGCTCTCACCTGCCTCTCGCTCTCTCACCTGTGTGTCCTTTAAGTTCAAGAGCACCCCCCCCCCCCCCCTTCAATGACACTAGAGTCACCTCAAAAAGTTTCTTTTCCTGCAAGTGTGGCCGGATTCCTTACCAGAGGTCTGTACTTCATGGCTCCTGACCTGCTCTCGAGTGATGTATTTTGGACGGTGGGTATTTTTCGTTACCCCGACCCCCCCCCCTCCCACACACACACACACACACACACACCACCCCCCCCCCCCACCACTACACCGATGGTCCGGCTGTAAGAATGTGGCCTCCGGCGGCCGGCGTGGCGACCGCTCTTCAGCCTGAGAGTTTGTTTTTAGAAGCTCTCCCCTTCGTCCTGAGAGCCAGCTGCCATAGCTTCTCCTCTTACTGCTGCACACCTCCCTCCCTCCCTCCCTCTCTCTCGTTCACCCACTTTTCTCCCTCCCTCCAGAGGAAATACTCCCTGTGACACATAACAACCCCCCCCCCCCCCCGCCCCACCTTTCAGTCTCTCCCCCCGTCGCCCTCTCCTCAATCCAACAGGCATTTATGCACAAAAACGTACCATAGCTCCTCTCATTTTTCCCCTCTTTCTCTGCTCTTCAGACAAGGGAGGGTAAAAGAGAGCTAACACATCTCCATATGCACACATCTGGCCCAAACCACCCCTGGACAGAAATGCAAAAGGGGTAAAGAGTGTGTGCGTAGCCGAAGAGTCCGTCAGTCATAAATACGTCTCTTAATGCTTCTTATTGCATTAAGCACATAACACACACGCACACACACACACACACACACACACACACACACACACACACACACACACACACACACACACACACACACACACACACACACACACACACACACACACACACACACACACACACACACACACACACACACACACACACACACACACACACACACACGCTGCAGATCAAAGGCCTCTGCAGTCTAATGCATCTGCTTGTTAACACTAATAACAACTGACATCTTACATGCAGCGGCCGTGTGTTGCTGAGAACCAAGAGGAAGACGTGTTTCCATCACATTGACATTAACGAGTTTACAATCAGCTGTTTGTACGATGTTTACTGAACGTCTGCTGAGGTGAGAATGAACCACGAGGAGCCCCGACTTAAAATAAATAGTTTGACATATTGGGAAATAAACTTGCTAAGAGTCTGATGAGAAGATCAAAAGCATAATTTAACATCTAAAATAATAAATAGAGACGTTCCGATACCATTCTTTCCTTCACGATATCGGTGTCAATACTTGCAATACAAACAAACAAAAAGCTAAACAGGTCATAAATCCCTCTTTAATATCTATTTAGCTGTGAAAACATTATCAAAACATCTGTATTTATTCAAGTTTCTCGCCCCAAAGCTACATTTTACGACACTACATTTGAACACATCATGATAACTTTATAATTAAACTTCGCCCAATACACTCTTTTACTGAACAGAGCTTGAACGCATCACAATGTAACGCAATGCAACCTCCGTTACCGTTAGCCGTTAGCTTGTTATTTAGCTGTGCTGCCCACCGACAGTGAGACTTTTGCAGGAAAACGATCAAAAAATGATATCATACGAACCGTTGTTTGTAGATATGTTGAGTTATATAACAATTAAAATAACAGAATTATATTTCCCAAAATGTTGGACTGTTCCTTTAATGTGCCATGCTGCACGAAAAATGCAAAATTCAAGATGAAACTTGCAGTGTACTTTGTGTGCAAGCATTGCCAAACATCAACAAGGGATTATGGGTATGTGAGATGGAGGTCAACGGTAGCAAGTTCAGCATCGGTGTAGACGTATAGGTCGCTAGGTTTCAGACATGAAAGACATCTCCAGAGCTCCTGCGGGCCATTGCAGTCAACGGTGGAAGAGGCTTCAAAGAGCGGCCTCTATAGGCCTCATTAGGACGACCGCCTCCTTCCTGCTGATCTGAGAGAATACGCTCATAAAGCCAAAAGACGTGGAGCTCGCTGCTATATTTCCACGACTTTACCTGAAAAACAGAGAACTGAGAAGGAGCTGGTGGAAAAGTAGGAAATGTGGAAAGAAAGAGGAATAAGGGTTTTAATTTTCTCCTGTTTCAGAAATTCAACCCGCCCTCATTAACTGTGAGGCTCACAGAGCTCAGGTGAGGTCTTGGTCAAAGTCATCCTGTTCTCTCAGTTAGCACAAAGGTTCCTTTAAATAAAAAAAAAAAGAAAATGGTATCTGGTAAATCTGACAGTCTTCACAAATCACCGAGATACGAAGAACCATTAAAAGTGGAGCAGCAAAAAGGTGGGACTTCCACCTCTTATCAAGGAGTCCTGTAGGGACAAAGTAGGAGAACACGCCCTTAGGAAACAAGGACACACACTCTGTCTCCTCCACAGCGCCCTCTAGTGGTCACCTCCGTCTGAATGAAACTCAATAAGGAGGGTTTTTAGCCTGAAAAAATGCCTGAAAATAACTCCATAACTTCATATCCCTGTACACACTTTGTACAGGAACACTGTGTCAGAGATTAAACGTGTGATGCCCTTCCCTCCCTCTCTCTGCCCCCTCTCCCTCTCTCCCCCCCCCCCCCCATCAGTATAATCAGAGCCCCTGCTGCAGGAATCTGAGTAATGTTTTCCAGACTCTCTCTCAGCTCTGTGTGATAAAACAGGCTCAGATACATGAGAAGATAGAGGGCTGCAGTCGTTGAAACACTCGACATTATCGACTAGATCCTTCCGGTTATTCGTCCGTGGTAATGTCTCTTGTTTAAACTGACTGTAAAGGTGTGTGTGTGTGTGTGTGTGTGTGTGTGTGTGTGTGTGTGTGTGTGTGTGTGTGTGTGTGTGTGTGTGTGTGTTTCTGCAGGCTCATGCTGAGGCAGCATATTTGGGCTGGAAGTCGGAGGAAGGAGGGGCTGCATCTGACCACCCGTATCTGGCTCTCAGCTGTCAGACTTCAACCCTTTCTTATCCGCTGTTCTTATCACGCTTTCATCCACAGTGAACTCTTAACAGATACAGAATACACTCATTAAGATCGGAGAAGGAGGCCGTCGCCATCTTGACTTTTTCCAACCAGTGAACAGGAAGTGACCATATCTGGACTGAGGAGGAGTGACGCAGAGACGACGTATACGTCTCTGGTAGAGACCTGTCAATCACTGTGTAGCCCCGCCCTAAAGCATCCCCTGCTTTATGGTCTGTTTGACTCTAAATGGACCATAATGTACTAAATGAACATCATGCTGTATTGAAGAAGACTTGAAACTAGAGATTGAGACCATAAACTCATGTTTACTGAGGTAATAAATCAAGAGAGAAGTAGAGTCATTTTCTCATAGACTTCTATACAACCAGAGGAGGCGGAGCCTGTTTTTACATCAATGATACTCGGTGCTGAAACATAGTAAAAAAAATGTTTCCCTGATGTTGAATCTTTAATGTGAAGATGTCGGCCATATTGCCCTACTTTTTACAATCCTCCTGATGCAAACTGTTTTTTACTTGACTCATTGAATAACAGATGGTTATCATTCTAATGATCCACTGGTACCATCATGTGTTCTCTCCTCCATTATACAGCCCCTCCTGCCCACAACACAGCATATTCAATCTGTCTTTTACAGCTCTGAGGCTATAAATGATATGACATGAAACCACTAACAGGAGGCATAAAGCCATGGAAACAATACAAATATTGTTTTATATCTTTTAGAGCTTTTGGGTGTGATGCAACCTTTAAGCAGGAGCACCAAACGTGTTATTTCATTTACACAGGAGGGCTGTGGTTAGATATGAGGCCATTGGAGGGTTAATGATTGCAGAGATGTGTGTTGGGTCGTTAAAAAAAAAAGCGCAAAATCCTATTTAAAGCTCACGCCATGTTGATGTTCTCACAAACACACCACGTTGGGGGAAAACAGCAAATTAAACATCACGTTGTTTAGATTGAGGAAAGGAAAAAATAAAAAACAACAACTAGAAACCACGTTCAGGGAAATGTGACCTCGACTCCGTGGGAACCAGAAATGGGAACATGACTTTCCCTCCTCTTAAATTCTTCTTTCCTCTCTCACTTCCTCTCCAGCAAAGCTCCTTCTGAGTTATCTTGGATATATATATATATTTATGTATATATATTTAGAAACTTTCCACTCACCCTCCATCGCCCATCCAGAAATAAGGCTTGGGAAACGCGCACTAATCTGCCGTATTTATTACGTGAGATCTTCTCTTCTGTAACTCCGTGCCATGTTGTCTTTGGATCATGTCGTTCATTATTTACGGAATCAAAAGTGTAACTAAAAGTGACGTCTGCAGCAGCTGCTTCGTGTAAACAAAAGACAACTGCAGACACACATGGTGGGCATCCGGTTCAATTCAATTAGGTCAAACAGTGTGTGCTCACACCACCGACTCATGTGCACCAACTGTTGCTTAATAAAGTTGTGTCATGAGAAGATGCAACACGTGCAAGATAGAAGCGTTGTAAACGCTGAGTATGTTCTTTCTGCATTTCACAAAACAGCAAATACAACAGAGGCATGACCATGAGTAGCCTTGAGGGGAGTTTTCTCCTGTTGACCACTATGGGACCTTTTAAAAAAATATATATATAATAGTCAACGGGGAGAGATAAATAATTTTTTTATCCTGTTTGAATTGTGCCATGAATTACACACGTTTGTCAATTTAAAAGATAGTTTTTCTTGTCCGATTTTGTCATAAAACTGTTGACGTATAAGAAAGTGAAAATACGTAATTAGAAAGACGACACACCCAAAAGTGTCGTAAGTGACGTCTCTCTCTCTGAAGCTACGATGCCTGTGATGTCTCGTTCTTTTTCTTCCCGGCTGATAAAAAAAAGTATTTACTGGATAAAAACACATCAGGTAAGACAACGTTTTATTTATGTGTGGGACACGTAGCTACGTTAGCTAGCTGGCTAGCTATGGTAACGTCATGTTGGTGATGTAGATCGTGAGAGACGTAAGACGTTCAATAAGCGGTTTCAGCCAAAACGAAACGTTACTACTGCAAAATTAGCTTTTAAATTGTCAAACACCATACGTGTAATTCATGGCATGATTCAAACAGGATAAAAATAAAAAAAAGATTTGTCTCTCGCCGTTGACTAACGTACAAATTTGTTCCGAAATAATGGTGGTCCACGGGAAGAGGCGGGACTTATAATTTCTACCTGAAACTCGATCCAGCTATTCGAGTCAGTACCGATAGACTACACAAACTAGACACCGACGCTGTTGTTTTACACGTGAAGCCGCCATGCATGAGTGCGCAACTTGCCAAGTTATTTTAGCCAAATACAACGTTTCCAATGGCAAGAGTACACATAAAGATGGCCACCGCTCTGACCATGCGGCTTAGCGGATTCTAATGGTAACGTCCGTATACCGCTCCTCTTCTAATCTACGGTTTGCTCTTTCACCGGGCCGATACCGGTCTGTCAGTAGACATTAGAGATGCACTGACCCGATACGCCCGATCAATGGCGAGCGGCACAGATACTGACCTGATTAATCAGAGCGGGGCTGTGTTTTAAATGTGTGCGTGTACACAAGGACATAGTTTCATGCTTTTACATTGATCAACAGTTGGAAGCAGTGAAGAAGACATGGCCAACAAAATGCACAATTTAAAATACAAAAAAATAAAACTACTACTAACCCTAAAATGCACCTGTTATAAGCAGCTTTAAGTAAAAATCCTGAACCTTCAACCTAAATCAGTGACAGCCTTTGAGTCAGCCATTCAGACTTGTAATCTTTTCAGATCTCTATCAGTGTTGCATCACACTGAGCTCACGGGTTCATTTTCAGCCTCATGCTGTAAAGGTTTTCATCAGGCCGCTCACATACACTTAAGTATGACATCTTGTATATCGTAAAGCACCGTAAACCAAAACCGTCTTCGGCGGCAGGAGGATTAGCGCCGCGTAGAACGATAATGGCGAAGTAGCAGAAAGCTAAACATATATAAATAAATAAAACTATGTTTACATGTGGTTCCAATGGTTGAAACGTAAGAAACAAATGTCCTCTATAGGAGCACTGACAGTAATGTACAGTCCATATATGACGACTCCACCCGGCCGTCTCTATTACAACATCATCCAAAACCTCCGTCCCCGGTGGACACACAATCACGTTATAGCTGGACGTCAACCAACAGCAATATGTCCAATGCTCTACCACAGGCCCACTGCGTCCTCATTGGTACATCAGGGGTTGAAGCCAAGCTTTAACCATATTCAACCTCTCAGTGTCTTTCTCTGCCTGTTTCTGTGTCTTGTTTCCAAAACACCTGGCTTTACTTCCTGACTCGCCACAGCTCCTTCCACCCTTTGTAAATCGGCACTATAATACGAGTCATTACGACGGCTTTAACGATAAAATATCACGTGAACCTTTGGCCTCGTCTTCTGCTGCTGGAATACACGACTTGTACAATGTGTGAGCCGTGAGACTAACCTCCCTTAATAACCCACTGGCTGCAAACCTGCCATCAAACGTCTGCTTAAAGTGGCTGTAAATCTGTGGAAATCCCCCCCCCCCCCCCACTCACCCACCAACCAACAGAAACACTCACCGACACCGACCAGACCGTCATTCCATCACCATCTCCTGTTCTTTTCTCACTCGGTTACTCAAATCAACCCCTAACCTGGATGGATCCTAGCCAATATTTTAAAAACTATTAACTGTCAAAAGGAGGGAAGAGAGGGAAGAGAGGGGAGCAAAGAGAATAAGAATACAAAATAAAAATGGCAGAGCAGGGAGGCTGTGATGTCAGAGCGAAAGAATGCAAACCATGTGGGCGGCAAACAAGAGTCAGGAAAAGAGACGAGAGGGCAGAAGAAGAAGAAGAGAGAGAATCTAAGTAGTAAGACACACAAAATAAACATGTGAGCCAAAAGACAAACAGCGTACGTGTTGACTGTTTGACAGCTGAGGATGACACAAAGAAACACTTCCTCCTTAAAATGTTAAACACTCAATTAAATAAGTTCAGCTCTGTAACCCCAGATATCAAAGACTTTAATGAGCTAAGAATAAACTAATACTTGTATTTAACAATAACAATCTTAATATTTAAACTGTAAAAGTACACAACAGTTTCTTCATTTGTTCTTATTTTCAAGCCTATGAAGCCACTTTGAAGTGAATTGAGAGTAAAGAGATGAAGTGTCAGGAAAGAGGATGAGAGGCAGGAAGTGGATGACAGATGGTCACAGTGTCACAGTAAGGATATCCTTATATATCCATATATATAAATATATATATATATATATACCTCATGGTGACATAGCTAGCAGTCTGTAATAATAATAATAATAAACTTTATTTATATAGCACCTTTCAAAACACCGCTACAAAGTGCTTTACAATAAAACAGAACACAAAGAGAATGAAATAAACTAAGATCCAAGAGTAAACCCATAAAAACAGAGTAAAACTAGACTAAAATGTCGTAAAACACAAATAAAATCGTTCTAAAGAAGTGATTTAAGAGACAGAGTTTGCAGCCCTGATGTCCTCTGGTAAGTCATTTCATGGTCTCCAGAGGCTGTACCACCTTCACTACAACCATGAGAGATCTGATAGATAACTTCTCTCATTCTAAAAGCAACAGGTAGCCGAGTCAAAATCCTATAGCTGCAGAGTTTGGGAGTTTTTTTTTGCGGATGCCAGAGAGCGAAGGAGTTACAGTAATTGAATCGACTCGTTATGACGACGTGGATGATGGTTTCCAGAATATACGGCACTATATTTACACAAAGGGGGGGTTCCCAGAGGCCAGTCGAGCTGTTCCTGTCTGCAGCCTACTTAGTTTCTCTCTCTGTGTGTGTGTGTGTGTGTGTGTGTGTGTGTGTGTGTGTGTGTGTACCAGACCATGGCCGAGTGAGATGTTTCCACTGTGAACAGATGTGAGACCAAGAGAGACAAAAGGACTAAAGCAGCAGGCTTCAAATTAACTTAATAAAAGGGACACTGGGCGTTTTTTTAGTTTCAATTCACACACACACACACACACACACACACCAAATATGGAGACACTCCCTGTCCTTCACACACACACACACACACACACACACTTTTCCACCGTGGCAGCACTTCGGTCATGCAGGCATTTCCTTAAAGAGTCAAGCGAGGTCCGTAAAGGCGTAATCCTGCTCTGCGTTGAGTCTTCCAGAGGAATGGAGGCTGGTTTCCTGTCTGTCCTCCAGACTCTTCTGGCTGATTAGAACCTCTGATGCGAGGCTACAACACGTCTCTAAATTAACTCTATTTTTAAACTCTTTACAGCCGGTGTCGCCCACGTGGTTCAGGCACAAGTGTGACACTTTGCGGTGCGTTTGCTCAGATAAAACGGAAGTACAGGAGTGGTTCAATACATTCAGTGTGTAAACAATCCAATGAACGACAGCTGAATTAACTTTAGCCGCCTCAAAGCTAAATGTAATTCTTCAAAATGTCCACTGTGAAAAACAGCCAATACTAGTAAGATGTCAAGTTGACCAATATTTAAAAATAAACAATATTTAGTAGCTCATTGGCTCTCACTCTCCAGGTCAAACCTTAATAAAGTAAACTGCAATGAATGACAGCAGCTAATGTTTATTTTCATTATCGATTAATCTGCAGTTTAAGGTCTCGATTAAAAGTTTTATCGTCTAAAAATGTCAGAAAAATATCAGTTTCTCAAAGTCCAACGTCAAACGGTAAAAAAAATAAATAGTAAACTTACAAAAATAGAAAACAGAGAAAAGCTTCATATTTGAGTGGCTGAAAACAGTATGTTTTGGGGGCATTACTGATTGTTTAATTGATTCATTGACCAATTCAGCCAAAAAGTTAGTTAGTGGTGTAACGGACCGTTGTGATTCGTACTGATCCCCCTCACAGTTTAACGTTATCCATCAGAGTGTAAATAAAGTGTTACTGACTCAGTAGAACATGTGTTTCTAGTCTCTGATCATGTTTCATTGTAAACAACCAATCAGTGTTTAAACCAACAGGATAGCTAGTAACGTTAGCAGCACCGCTAACGGCTAACCAACAGGAGGAGAGCTAGTAACGTTAGCAGCACCGCTAACGGCTAACCAACAGGAGGAGAGCTAGTAACGTTAGCAGCACCGCTAACGGCTAACCAACAGGAGGAGAGCTAGTAACGTTAGCAGCACCGCTAACGGCTAACCAACAGGAGGAGAGCTGGTAACGTTAGCAGCACCGCTAACGGCTAACCAACGGAGGTTCACTTCAGTTACATTATGATGCCTTCAGGCAGAAGGTAGATTATAACGTTATCATGATGTGTTCACATGTCGTCTGTAAAATGTAGTTTTGGTGATAAACTTGAATAAATCCAGTAGTTTGAAGGAGATGTTTTCACACGAATATAAAATAGATATTAGAGATGAATTATGACTTAGTTATTAGTTCTTTACTCATTTGTTACGTGACCCGACATCCACATACAACCTACTCTGCGTTTACATTTTAAAGTGTAAACCATAATGCAGAAAACAGGAAGTGACTAAAGCTCTTTCACAGGTGAAAATAAACTCTGTCGACAGGCTCTTCCAGTCGACAGGTGAAGACTTGCTGAGAAGAAACTCATAACATTGAGAACATTCTACCTCTCAAACCCCCATTCACACCCTGTTTCTACCCACAATGCATCATCTATCCTGCTTCTCCTCTCTCTGTTTACCTCTATATCTTATTCCTTCCCCTCTTGTCTCCTCTGTCCTCTCCTCTTGGTCTTATTTATACCGAGCAGGCCTTATATGGAGTCGAGCTTTCGGTTAAAACAATGCTCAGCCCCACGACACAGAGAGCACAATGGACTCTGGCTTCTCACACCAATGCTGAGAACTGATCTGAACTTTTAACGGCCGATATTTTAGCTCATGATCAATACTTTCCTCTTGTTTCATCGCCAGGCTTATTTCCTATTAATTAAGTCTTATTACCAGGACCTTAATATAAAGCTTCCCACAGTTTTACTGTCTCACGAGGATCTAAAGGTTATTTCAGAATCTTTGTCGGCTGCAACTTCTAACTAAACGTTGGGATACCACCCTTAATTAAGCAATTTAGCATCTTCCTCTCCCTGTTCCTCCTCTCTTCTGTCTTCCGTCCCTTTTTGTCATTACCTCGTACAAAAAGTTGCAGCCAATAATGTTTGGATTGTACGAAGTCAACCAGGAAGTATTTCATCAAGATTCGACCGGCTGTGAGAAATCAACACGTATCCAGTCCTCGGTTATTGTACGGCGTTACGTTGCAACATTTCCAAACAGTGAATTTCCTGTTTACTCCAAAGCACTTCCTCTTTGTGGATTAGAGATTAATAACAGCTGAGCAGCCAGACAAAACAAACAAAGCACATTTCATCCTCCCTCTTGCCAATCTTCCCTTCTTTTTTTTTTAATACTATTTAAGTGAAAGAACGATACGGGAGACACAGGAGGACTGTTTGAGGAGAAGATGGGAAAATGAGAAAGAAAAGATTGTGACATGTTGGAGAGACGGTTCCTCTGAGGCCATCGGACAAGTCAGCATCCACCTACGTTTAACTCTTGACAAATGGATGGAAATATGTCTGTGAACTGCTTGAACTCTGGAGGAATCTCTAGAGGAAAGTAAGTTTGCACACAAGAGGATAGCTCAGCAACGTCATCAGAACATGTGTGGACGCCACTAACATGTAAACAAGCTTGAGATGATGGCACACACCTGTGGTGTATAAACATTTAAGAATTCTGGTTTTACAATATTTATACCGACTCATTATTCATATTTTCTTTTCGGGGTTACCAGACAAATCACATACTTGTAGTGTACTGGGTTTCAAATCAGGCTTCAAGTACTTAAGACACAGTGGGTTCAAGAAGGAAAGTAACAAAACACCTGTTTAAGAAAACTTAATAAATATATATTTAAAAATAAGAAAATATAACATAAGAAAACAAAAAGAAAGCAAAATAAAAACAGTCCGTCACCTATGAAAACTAAGAAGATGTGTAGCTACATGGCAGCTGTAAAAGTAAACATCTAGTACATTTACCAAATGGTTAAAATATATATATAAAAATTCTCCCTTGTGGTTTTCAGATTTCTTCCTCAAAGGAGAACACAGAAGATACAGGATGTGTGTGATGTAGGTTAAAGGGTATTTAATTAAGACTTTAAGAATGTCTCCTGTGAAGTTCAGAGCTACACCCGCAACCATTTCACCCCAACTGATCTAAAAGAACAGTTGTTAAAACTCTCTTTAAAACTGTAGAAGATTCTCTCTCTCTCACACACACACACACACACACACGCACGCACACACTCACACACCTCAGTCCAACCACTTGTCATAGTTATTCTGGGCGGGGCTGCTGTGGTATGTTAGAAAGTGAGCTTTGATTATTTGCATTAGTTAAGGAAGTACACAGCTGTGTTGAGGATAAAAATACATTAATCAGGAAACAACTGTGAAATCCTGGTGTCCTCGAGCAAACTAGTTGAAATACTTCCCACCAAAGCATTGCACCATGAAACTGAAAAATCAAGGCCTTTAACATTGAATTTATGACCTAGAGTCCTTTACTGTATCAACTCTTAAGATAGGGGAATTCAAAAACCAGAGGAAACTGTATGCACTCACTGATTAGGATTCATCCTCTGGGGACCATGAATCTTTGCACCCATTTTTGTGGGACCCCTTTAAATAGTTGCAGAGATATTTTCACTAAAAACTAAAAATGTAAACCTGCTGATGGCCCTAGATGTGAAGTCGGGATCACCAAATTCAGTCTGACTCAACCTCTGGGGACCATGAATGTCAGAATAAAATTTCATGAGAATCCATGAAATAGTGGTTGAGGTATTTTAAATGTGGTCCACAGTTGTGGACCTACTGAACGACGTTGCCATTGCCGGGGTGTTTACCTGCTTTACATTCAACCCGTGCTGAACTACCGGTCTGCATACTTTCACCCTCAAAGGTAACGAGTAGGTAGAAGAATGGAAATCAATGGATATTACTCAGGTATCTGTATCAGCCATCAGAAAGGGTCGGTATTGGTCAACGCCTGGTTTGAACCAGCTATCTTAACCTCATTCACACTGTGTTTGCATTCCTTCAGGCTTTATAGGGACGCTTTTCCTCTCTGATGGTATTTTCACGCCACATTTACTTCTTCTTCTCTCCAAGTTATTTATACACCATTTCCCACATTCTACCTCCTACTCCACCATCTCACACTCTTCATGTACTCTACTTCTTCTTCTTCTTCTTCTTCTCAATCTCTCTCTAAGTCCAAGGCCACGCCTGCTCTTACTGTACTGGCTTTATCAAAGTTACATGGAAAGATTTAGTTAAAGGTTAACAAAAAAGGTACTGAGTGAGAGAGAGGAAACTTTCATAGTCTTAACCAAGGACGTTTGCTGTATTATCGCCGTGCTCACGGCTATGGGAAACACACACACACACACAGTTTATTTCCACTTAACTCTCCTATTGTCCTGCAGGAGGATTTGGTAATAAACATAATTAAACCTGAATAAACTATGTGGACTACGTCCCTTGTTAGCGACTGAGCTAACAAGCTGTCGGACTGACAGTTGGCAACCACCGGTTCTAAAAAGTGAAAACAATCATAAACTCATGTTTATAACGTTTACTGAGGTAATAAATCAAGTGAGAGGTAGAGTCTCAATCTCTAGTTTCAAGTCTTCTTCAATACAGCATGATGTTCATTTAGTACATGATGCTCCATTTAGAGTCAAACAGACCAGAAAGCAGGTTTAAAGTTAATATTAACATCACCTTTTTGTGTCACTTCCGGGTTGTAAAAAGCCAACACACACACACACACACAAACACACACACACACACAAAACATATGCACCCTGGTTTCAACAAACACCAAGATTTGCCTTTGGTGTCACGTCACAAACAAACAGGGTGGGGGTGGGTGTGTCCCAACACTCACAGTATAGTTAGGACGCAGTTGGAGATTCACAGGTACACGAGAGGAGCTGACGTAACTACAGTCACGATACTGTTCAGGATCCAGAGGGCAGTTCGACATGATTAATGACTCTTATTCCACCGCAGGTCGGGTTGAAAAGATTGTTTTTTTAAATAATCGCCAAAAATACACCGTTTATCACAGCCAGAAGCTGTAAAAACTAACATTATTGGTGAATTTTCATCTTTAAGACGATAATTGAAGACATGATGTGTGAAAAATGCTTTCATCAGAACAAGCATCCAAATCACAGCTTAAAATTGTGGTATTTCATCAACAACAAAATATTATTCTACTTGTCTCATTTAATATTGTGTCACAAATAAACCGTTTGCTTTAACTAGATTTTGTAAAAAACATTAAATTCTGCGCTCCTCAACGCAACTGTGAAGCTATGATTGACTCGGCTGAGACCAACAGTCACGTGACAGAAAATCTGTGAATATTTGACTGAACTTCAGGCCGATGAACACAGAGCAGAGAGGAGAGGCTGTAAATATGCAAGTAGATTCATATTTTTAGCACGTAGAGCCTCCATTTTCTTTTTTTTAAACATCTGTAACACCTGTGGACACTTGAAGAATTGTTGAATATATAGATTCCATTTTACTATCAAAGAAATTCAACTTGTGTTTTTTGTTATCTATGATTCATGTCATTGTAACTGTGTTATTCTGCACTAAAGACATGATTGTTCTGTTTCCATAGACGGCAAAGGACTTTATATAATGCAGTGAAAAACAAGGCCACAGAGAGTTAAATGTGACAGGAGTGCAAAAAAAGAACAATAATAAAACGTCACGAAACTGCTCGGGGTTCAGAGGGTTAAGAGGTGAGCGCAGACGAGTCGCAAACAAGTAGACCTGCTCACTAAAAGGTACATTTACTGGGGTCATAGGTGTATTTTGGAATACTATACAAAGTTTACACAGCTATGTATCCCTTAGGCCACCTACCGTCTCCATGTGTGGCAGACAGAGCAGGAATACAATCACTCACATTAACAGGTACTCAAATAAACACCGCAGTCTATTATTGTTCGTGGATTATTGTTGTAACTAACGTGCCGTTAAGCGCTCGAGTAAATCGATTTCTGTAACAACAGGAACATCCCCAGCCCATCACCCACACAGCAGCCACACAGCACCCACTGCAGCAGATGACATTGGATTACAAGTGATCTGGTTTTATCTGGTGTTAATCTGAGTGAAGGTGTGCAGGTGAGGGTGTGGAACAGGATTAGGAAGAGAGTTAGTCAGCACTGTGATAAGTAAACATGAATGAGCGGTCTGTTAACGTATAAGCGTTGGTGCACGGCATCCAATGTTTAGTGCTCTGGATTCATAGAAGAATAAATGCCAACATGCCGAAAAAGTTCCATCAAGTCAAAGATATTAGGAATCCACAACAATGATGCCAAAATGATAACAGACTGTACTGTATTAACTGTTTCTGCAGCCGTTGTCATTCATACCGAGTCATTCGAGGACTTGCATTTCTTTCTTTTCTAACGTCAGTGAAGCTGGTGATCTTTGAGTCACTTCCAGAGTGGTTTTCTTTTTCCCACAGCAGCCGAGGCTGCAGGACTCAGGCCATGTCCACACTACTCCGTTTTTACTCCGTATTTGCTACGTTTACACTGAGCAGCCACACTACGCCGGAGTTTTGGAGCACCCTAAACGGAGGGATCTGAAAACTCCGGCGAGGTTGGAGGTGTTTGAGAACTCCGGGGTTGCGTTTGCGTGTGGACGGTCGGATACTGATGTGCTTAGAAAAAATTACGCCCACACCCGTGTTCGCTACTGGATTGGTTCTTGGCAACCATGACGTCTCCGTCCCTGATTCGTCACACTCACTATCACATGACCCGTACCCGGAAGAAAACAAACTGGGCTACCAGCGATTCATTTCAACATGGATAACTAATTGCAAGTGTTGCTGCTAGCACAACAGCTAGCAGCAGCTATGCAGTAAAAGTCTGCATTTCTGTGGAGGAAGCAGCTATTATTGGAGTGATTAGCGAGCGGCGTGACCGGCATCAGCCCTATGGAGCAGCTCGTTGTTTTTAGATTCTAATGAGAAGACATGCTGCTCTAACGTTTTACTTCTTCCGTTTGGTAGCCTTGAGAGACCTTAGTCTGTAAGTATGTATTTATGGAGCATGAAAATATGTACGTAGATATATTCTATTCGCGTGTTTAGTATAACATTTGTGTTGTATTAAATGCTAATCGCGGTTAGCATTTCTCCATTGGCGGTAATGTTAAAATTAGCTTAGAAGCTAGCTAGGCGGACATGTTACATGCTGGCTATATCATGGATTGTTGTTTTGTATTCGTGTAATGTGTATAGGGACAGTTCGTAAAGCCATATTTCATATTGTGCTTCCACAGTTTTACAAATAAAGATTCACACTGAAGTCTTGAAACTCTTCTATGGATTCCATGGTCTTTATTTCACGGATCTACTGTTAGCGATCTGCTAAGCTTTCCTGCACGAAGGAAGAGCAGAATAGAGTGAGAGACGTGTGTTGACCACATGTATGGACCCATATTCTAGTAAACGTTTACGTGTAAGTGTTGATTTTAAAGTAAATTTGATGTGAGAGAGATAGACCCGCACCGCTGTAATGCTAATCGCGGTTAGCATTTCTCCATTGGCGGTAATGTTAAAATTAGCTTAGAAGCTAGCTAGGCGGACATGACGTTCAGAGCTACTAGTGAGAACAGACATCAACAACACGGAGGAAACGAGTGAGAGACCACATTGATGGACCCATAATCTAGTAAACGTTTATGTGTAAGTGTTGATGTTAAAGTAAATTTGGAGAGAGAGACAGAGCGAGTATTTTATTTTTTTTAACTAAGCAAGCAATTCACTTCCTGTTTACACCGTCACGCGCATGCCCAGTGTAGTTAATGGTCACGTGCTGTCCGCCTTCGACGGCTGCCGTGTGGACGCAGATCAACTCGAGAATGATGCTGAAACTCCCGTGTGGACGGAGATCGTTTCTATTTGACAAATCTGCATCCAAGGAGAAACGGAGTAGTGTGGACAGGGCATCAGTCACACGTAACGTTTATTCCCAGCAGGGCGGGGCTCGGATAGCTTTGGGATGTGGGGGGAACAGAAAAGAGAGAAACACCACATGGAAAAGCTAAAGCAACTGCCCACAGCAGAGAGCTAAAACTAACCAGGCACACACACACACTCTGTGAGTCATCCACACACAGGTAACACGTCGTCTGAATCACTGCCAGACGCTTTATATCCTCAGTATTTCCATTCCGCTGCTCACAAAGTGGCTCTGCATCATTTCCAACACGTCTCTGACAACTGAGACCGTTAACGTCCGTTTGAGGGGCTCTTAAACACCGGAGTAGTGTGGACACTGGATCCTGAACGCAGTCAAATAAAAGCGCTTATAACAAAGACGTAGGAGTGTGGATGTTACTATTCAGCATCCACAGATGATGTGATAACATCAGCTTTAAAAAGATGAGTGAGCTAATGAACCCACACTTCTATGATCTCATCTTATATATCTGGATCTCTGCGTCTCCTGATGTCTGGATCAATAACAGACACATTCCCACATAAACTCCATCAGACGTAGTCATCATCCAAACAGCCTCCCACACACACAGAGCTCCACAGAAGCTCAGTGTGTTCATCACTGAACCTGATGGTCCATTCATCTCAGCCTCACTCCTCACAGGAAACAACGATCAGCCACGTGGAGGTTAATATCCGACACTAGCGTGTTTGTTTTATCACACCCCTGGAGAGGAATGTAGTGAGACACACACCACTAAAGGCAGAGAAATGTCTCGCAAGACATCTAGAACTGTGTTCTAACAAACACGGAGCGTCTCTCTGGTTCTTTGATCGTTGATCAACTTGATCTCAACCTTCTGGAGCTCAGAGACAAAGTTATGAAACAGATTACTGATTCTAAATTCAAGAAGGAATCACGGATAAAAACCAACCCCGTCATGCATGAACGTAAACACCTGACGTCTCTTCATCTGGTGGTTTTATTTTATTTTTATACTAACGGTGTTAATTCTCTGTTTCCTGCCCAGAAACTACAGATGTAAATGAATGAATGAATGAATGAATGAATGAATGAGTAAGTAAATAAACCTCTTCGAGTCACCTTGTAAAACAATCCCGGGCGTGTAAATGTGCACTATGATCCCGTGTGAAGTAGTGAGCGTGCTGCTGCAGTAGAAGCTTATCGTCGTGTTCTTGGCTTCAGCCTGCTGTGATATCTGTGCTTCATGTTCATCAGAGCGGCCAAAGCCCGGACCATACCTCATGCTCGGGTTCACGCGGCAGACTAAACCAACGCCTCCTCTCTCACCACCACGAGCCACAAATACCACAAATAAAGACATCAAGACTTTAAAAAGGGCTTAAAGCAACGAATCTGTGCCGCATCAGTCCGATGGAAACTATCCAGCTAAAATAAATCTCACCAGAGAGATGGAGTTGGAAAAATGTATCGACGGCAGCACATTGATTGAGACCAATGCATGCTGAAGCTTCTGCTCTGTGCATTGTTTCTCGACAGGTAATACATGCTAATGCTGCAACACTGGCCATCATCTCCAGTAATAACTAGCCGTCACGTAGTGGAGCTTACGTCACACTCACAGCTCGGTGAAGGTCATCTAAGTGTCAGCTGGTGAATGCTGGGAGGTCCTGTCCTCCAGGGGCCCTTGAGGCAACCGGTCAGCTGCTCTAGAACCAGGAAGACGACGTCCAGTCTGTCGACCTCCTAATGTCCAGTACTAGCTTCTATTGTGCTCCTCACTCATTGTGAGGAAGAAGATCAGCAGCGTATGAAGCCAAACCAGAGGAAAGAAAGCGCTTGTCCAATGAAAACATCCCAACATCTGCTTATTATATCCGATTGTTATGCCATGTTTTCCAATCATTAAATAAGATTTGTCCTCCGGCTAATACCATATATATATATCAATGTTTATTGAGCATGAACAGGTTGCATTGTGGGCCAGGTGCTTCTCTTGCGTTTCTAATGTAAACACACTCTAACAGGTGAGCATGGCGACAGCTGACACAGAAAATACATCAGATGTGTGTTTGTTTTGAAGGGGAAACAGCTGGTGTTAGTGGCTGATGAAGACGGACACCAACCATTCTGAATCACTTTAAATAAACACACACGCGTAACATCCCATAGTAGCTTCAGCTCTGCAGACTCTCGCGCTGTGAGTGAACTAATCTGTGTCTGTCTGGCGTCTATAATAAGACGAGCCCAACCTGGAGGATTTCAGGTTGTAGGCTGAACGCCAAAACAAATCGGTTCGTGGCTAAAAAAGTTCTCTCCACACTGCCCCCCCCCCCCCCCCCCCCCACGCGACGAGAGAGGAACACGCTCCACCAGACTTCATTCAGAAAAACGCCGGAAAAGTGCGCGTACTTTGCTTTAACGACAGCTCACGTTCAGAACGCATAACCAGAGATACACACAATGCATTCACCGCAGAGAAGTCTCAACTTCTGCACTCAGATCAGTCAGATCACAACAAACCTCGAACGCACCTCAGTTCAACATCTTAGCGGCGTTAAGGAGGAAATAAGGCGTGAGTTAGCGGTGGGGAGGTCGGGCGTAAAGCTTCACACTTGAGGCTAAATATTGTCAAATTAATACAAAACCGACACGTTGAACACAAGCCGGACTGAACAGCGCGCCTCGCGGACTCGTCTCGTGCTCTTCACGTTTGTCTCACCGCGTAGACGAGTCGCCAGCAGGCTGTGCGCCGTTAAAATGACGCTTATTTGAATGCAGTTTGGCGTGGCTCGGTGGTTTGTTCCTCCATATGGTACACGCATCAGCCCACTCGCTCGTACACGCTGTCGAGTCCACAAATGACTCTGCGGAAAACTTTCCCCTCCAAAAAAAGTGTCCCCACTTTAGTTGAAACGTACCTTTTAAAAAACAAGCCGAGGGTCCGAAGCACAACGTGCTGGTTTCTCTTTCTCTTCTTCCTCTGACTTCCTCTCCTGCGGGCTGGGTACGTTAGTGGACGTGTGTGTGTTTTGGGGGGGTTCTCAGATACCTCCGCCGTCGAATGTCAGTAAGTGACTGACGTCTGTCGAGGAGGTAACGCACAGTAACGCGTACTGCGCACGTGCCAGAGTTCTCCTGACGCTCCCACCACTCCCAGTCCAACCAGCACTCCCACACATGTGGGCTCAGCTCTCTGCACTTTGTCCCAGTCTGCAGCTCCTTCACCAGAGCGCCGCACTTCTATTAATATTAATAAAACCAGTAAACGCCAGATTGATGATGTGAAACTGGGAGGAGTGGTTTCCTTCTCTTTCACTGAAGGGCACCACAGACCAGGAAGTTCACCAAAAAGAAAACCAGCTCGTGCATGAGTGATACAGTTTTAGTCCAAGCCATGTCGTCATTGTTTTCTCTGCAAACACTTCTTCTTATCTGTCATGTATTTGTCCAGTGACGAGTAAGCGCCCACATCCTGCACATACTTTAATTAGTACTACTTACATATACTTGTACATGGTTATTAATCAGCCTGACTAAAAGCCCATTTCGTCATTTGTGCTAATGTAGAATAATATACACCTTTAATGAAAGGGAGGGAATAATAAACCGGATGTAATATAATCACATCAAAGCCAAACTGTGTTCGAAAATGTAGACATTTAACTTTTTATACTAATCCACAAAACTGACAAACCTGCTGACTGAGCATGAATTAGTAAAATCCAGAGGAAACAAATCGGCACTTTATTTATAATAACAAACTTTTAACTTTATCTGCGTGCTGCCGTTGAATGTGAGGGTAGGCAGCGTGTGCACCAGTGTAAGACGCCATTAAAATAACGAGATGTGTGAGCGGAGTCTGCCGCTGTGGATTCATTGATCTATTACATGCGGGGTGTTTTCAGTGTAGTTCTGCTGCTTATTACACCACAGCACAGACAGGCATGGCTGCTTTAAACTGCTCTCATGACTAGTGATGTCAGATTTAAGGAGTTATCGTACCCTCTACCGACACCGAGGCTGTCACTGCACCAGAGCGCCAGCCTCCCTTCATTACCACTGTAGTATATCAGGGGGGATCATTACACACATAACTCTTATATTTTATATTTTAAAATATATCTATATGTCAGTAATAGAGTTACCAAACAAACAAACAGTTTCACTTTCACTATTATTTCCCTCCCTAGTATTCACAATGACAGAAATTCAGAGAGTTTATGTTATAAAGTATTTTTATTATAGCAGAGCTCAACTACAGCTACATGTTCACACTTAGCCGGCTGAATTCTCCTGATTCTCTATTTTCTATTTATTTAGATTTTTCTTAGTTTGTTTATTCAGTTTAGTCATTTATTTTTCAATTGCATTTCATAACATGGGGATCTACTGAATCATGTATTCTTTTTATTTCTTTATATATATATATATATATAAATAATTAGTCTAAGGATATCCAAATTGGCCTCTAAAATACTCACCATGTAATTTTATTTTAGAATTCAAACTTTTTGTTAAACCTTCAAGTTATTGCAAGGAACTTTGATTTCCTGTCGATTCTGTCGCCCCCTGTGGACTAAAGTGGTAGTGTGTCTGAGCTCTAGAGTCTCCTTAGAAAACCTCTGATTTTACTGCAGCAGGGTCTGACAGTCTGCTCCTCTCAGTCCTGGTTCTGGTTCTCCCGTGCCTCCCTTCCCTCCAATGGGTCCAGCAATACGTCCTCGGTCTCCAGCAGCGTGGTGTCGGTGTTGGCTCCCAGAGAGGAGAAGCTCTGCTCCTGGAGGAGGAGGAGGAGGAGGAGGAGGAGGAGACGCTGCTGCTGCCGGGAGCTGAGCTCTCCTCCTCCCTCCGGAGCTCCGACTGCAGGTCTGAGGCTGCAGGTGAAGCCGGATCTGGGTCTGTCCACGGTGGACCGGTCTCTGGAGGACCTGGGTCTGTCCACGGTGGACCGGTCTCTGCCGGAGGATCTGGGTCTGTCCACGGTGGACCGGTCTCTGCCGGAGGATCTGGGTCTGTCCACGGTGAACCGGTCTCTGCCGGAGGATCTGGGTCTGTCCACGGTGGACCGGTCTCTGCTGGAGTCTGAGTTGAAGGAGTTTCTGGTGAACCTGCATGAGTTCATCTGGTTTCACCAGAATCCGACCCGGTGGCTCCGATGACGAGCATTAAGAATAACTCTATAGAAACAGACCATCTTCTCTCTGATGGTCTCTTTACTGATGGAGGTCTGATAGAGGATCAGGACTAAACTGAGTCTGGTTCAGGACCAGATAAAGGTTCTCACAGTAGATTAAACATGCAGCAGTTCATACGGCAGATCAATAAAGAGAGAAAAACTCCGTCTATCACTGCAGTTATGCAACATGTGAAGGTGACCTCAACCAGCCGGTCAGCTGGACTGTAATGTGGCTGCACTACCAGAGGGGGGGGGTGATGGATCCAGTGCTAACCACACACACACACACACACACACACACACACACACACACACACACACACACACAGGTTGTTTCCTGTTGACGAGGTAATGTTAGACAGACAGACTACTGGACCGAAAACCAAATAATCGCTGCCAAAACTTCTCCACTCAACACTTAATCTTTTAATTCGTTCTCAAGACGATTAACTCCATAATATGTATCTTTATTGAACTCACCAGAACGTCTCCTGTCTTTACATTTATATTTCAATTTCCATTATTGTATAAATCAAGGAGGAAATCCAACAAAGCTTATTATCTATTTATGATTATATAAATATCAATATAGATATAATTTTCCATCTGAACAACATAAGAAGGTCACAAATTATTGATGCCAAGGGACGAACTTAGTGAACCATTGATGACCCCCCCCCCCCCCACACACACACACACACACACACACACACACACACACACCTTTCACACACAGTGAGGCCGGTGATTCGACCTTGGAGGAATGTGGGAAGAGGAAAAAAGGAAGCCGTGTTCTGGAACGTCTCTGTTGTTTCCTCCCGTCCACCTCCCGTCCACCCCCCCCCCCCTAATCATTACTGACCAGCACTCAGCATGCTGAATTAACCAGCACATTCCTCTCACTGTACATGCTAATCCCGTGTCAGCCCACGCTTAACTGTACCAAATGGTACCTCGTACCATGGGAGGACTGACTTAAACCCACTCCTTCATTCCTGAGATACGGTATAGATATTAGACATCGGCTGTCTACATGTCTACATGTCTCCATGCGATGGATGTCTCTCCCATGTCTCATTTAATTTGATCTACTGTGATGAACTTTTATCTGGTTCTGAACCAGACTCAGTGTAGTCCTGATCCTCTATCAGACCTCCATCAGTAAAGAGACCATCAGAGAGAAGATGGTCTGTTTCTATAGAGTTATTCTTAATGCTCGTCATCGGAGCCACCGGGTCGGATTCTGGTGAAACCAGATGAACTCATGCAGGTTCACCAGAACCTCCTTCAGCTCAGACTCCAGCAGAGACCGGTCCACCGCGGATAGACCCAGATCCTCCGGCAGAGACCGGTCCACCGTGGACAGACCCAGATCCTCCAGCAGAGACCGGTCCACCGTGGACAGACCCAGATCCGGAGGGAGGAGGAGAGCTCAGCTCCCGGCAGCAGCAGCGTCTCCTCCTCCTCCTCCTCCTCCTCCAGGAGCAGAGCTTCTCCTCTCTGGGAGCCAACACCGACACCATGCTGCTGGAGACCCCAGGACGTATTGCTGGACCCGCTGGAGGGATGGGAGACACGGGAGAACCAGAACCAGGGCTGAGAGGGGCAGACTGTCAGACCTGCTGCAGTAACATGAGAGGTTTTCTAAAGGGACTCTGGAGCTCAGAGACACTACCACTTTAGTCCACAGAGAGCAACAAAATCAACACACTACGAAAGTTTCTTGTTGTAACTTTAAATTTCCTACATTTCCCAGAATCCCTTTGAACAAACACCAGCGGTCCATCAATGCTATCAGGTACAAGTTACGGGCATTACAACCAAAGCAACTCATTCTAAGAGGCTAAACCTCTCAGTAGAGTTGAGGAGAGTTAACACAGAATCAAAGATAACCCTTTTCACATGAGATGTTATCTGATCTTTTGTGGATATAAACATATTTATTATACCAGCTTTTAAAATGCAACCGCCTGTATGGCGGCATTGGATTCTGATCGGATGAGGCTTCAGTTGGTGCAGAAATCTGTCTGTGCTTCTTCTATAATGTAAACATGAATATTGACCCAAAATGTCATCTTTAAAATCATGCGAGACACTTAACCTAGTTTTTAAATATCTTGCTGTGATATAAATGATTTCTGAAGAAAATCCCCACCAAACAACTGTTGTTCTTGTTAATGTCACTTAGTACCGATGTCTGTAACAAACTAGTGTTTGCATGAATCCCCACCCTGTTCATGTCAACAAAACTATGTGTTTATGTATTTGAGTAATGCTCAGAGCCAAATGGGGTTCAAACGTATTTACAAAAACACATCTGTTCTGATTTATCAACGCAATTTGCACGACCAATAAACTATGAAGTAATTTTACGGCTCTTCAACGTTTCTCAACCTCATCCCCTTGTGGGAGATGAACCTGAGTCAGCAACAAATCTTTCACTGAGCGGCCATGTGCATGCAGAATGAAGTGGAAGACTCCAGATCTGGTCTCAGACCAGACCACATGTGTGTGTGTGTGTGTGTGTGTGTGTGTGTGTGTGTGTGTGTGTGTGTGTGTGTGAACTGACCTTGCAGCCGTGGCAGCAGTTTTCTCCGTTCTTCCTCGGAGAAAGGATGATTTCCCCCGTTGGGATCAGCTGGATCCTTAATTCCATCATCGTTCTCCTTTTGTTCCCCCCTCCTTGTCCCTTTTTTATTAAAGTGATTCCAACTTGTTTGGTGCCGTCTGGTTCTCTTCGCAGGAAAAATATCCGTCTGCAAATCCTTATTTCAGGGCCGAAAGAGAACGTGCCTAGAGAAAGATGCATGGAATACAGCAGATCATACGTATCCCTCTTTCATGCATGTGAAGAGAAATAAGGTGTCCATCAGGTGGAAGCTCTTACCTTAACAAATGGAGAAACTTTACCTCCTGACACGCAGAAAGCAGTGACCCGGCTCAGAGGTTTGGATTTGGGCTGTTACCTGTTGCAGAGCGGAGAGCCACAGTGAGTCACAGTGAGCAGCCAGAGGATGTTACCTCTCTGGTTGAGGGATCATGAGGGAGGATATGGAGCTCAGCCCATTCTGAGATGGATGTCACATGCAGAGGATATGTGTCTTTTGTCTTGTGTGTGTGTGTGTGTGTGTGTGCGTGCGTGTGCGTGCGTGTGCGTGTGTGTGTGTGTGTGTGTGTGTGTGTGTGTGTGCATGGTAAGATAAAAGTGTGTGTGTGCTCTGGTAAACATATCTGTGTCTTGTTCTTAGTGACTTGATTTTCTTTTTATCACAATCATTTATCATTAATTTTATCTTGTTGCTTCCACATACCTGCTATTTGATAATTGATGGCACATGTGTCCACGTTTTTTTAAACATGGCACAAACACACACACACACACACACACACACACACACACACACACACACACACACACACACACACACACACACACACACACACACACACACACACACACTAGGGCTGGTCTGAACAGGGTTTCCTCCCAGACCCTAGCATCCTGCTTCAGACATTCCCAGTACCCGCCCAGTAGATTGAGAGTGTGTGTGTGTTAGTGTGTGTGTGTGTGTGTGTCTGTGAGTGTGCATGACGGAACCCACCGGCACTTCCCTGAGGATAAACAAGCAAGAGCCACGCGTTTGCACACACTTTCTAAAAAATAAAAAAGGGACTTGCGCTCTCGTGCACATCCTGTCCCCAAGGACTCGACGAGACCAGGGCCTCATTGACACTGAACACAGACACACAGGGATTCAAACACACATCATATTGATAGAGGGGTGGGGGGGGGGGGAGAATTTGTGACATAGAAATCTAAATAGCTCCACTCTCGTAGATAAACACATCATGTGGATGACCTCCCTCCTCTGCATTCCTGTTTGCTCGCTGTCAGCACTGACGGACACGTACAGTAACTTATGGGCATTATAATCAAGTTTTTTTGGGGGGCTGTACAAATGTGGCCTGACGTCGCAGTAAAGGAGCTCAACGTAAAGTCAGCCAGATGATTAACAGGACAGGAAAGCATTAACAACAACTGTTTTCTCTTTGCAAAAGAAAATTGTTCTCAAATGCACTTTATTCTCCATGAATTATTGGGTATCTATCTTTTAGTGTTTGTGTGGAGTACAGTATTTGTGTGTGTGTGTGTGTGGAAGGGGGGCATCACAGGCTGCTGCTGAGAGGGGGGGGGGGGGAAGTGACAGTGACACACATCCTTTGACCTCTGACCCCAGCTGGAGGCATTCCTGACAGCCTGGCATCAACAGGAAACCTGTGGCCTTGACACACACACACACACACACACACACACACACACACACTCCTTGGCTCTGCCCAGGTTTTATTCTAAAATAAGAACACAGTTTGGAAGTGACTGACTTCCAAGATAAACGCTCTATTGTTACTTCATGTGAAATGAAAGTGAAATGAAAGGACACACGGATCACAAACAAAAACTAAATTTGTATTTAAATAATCAGAGATGAATATCAGCTACCTGATGCCAAAATAAAGAATGTTCATGATGAGGAGTGTGAGTGCTCATCAAGTGATGCTTCCTCTGCAGAACGGTTGTAAAAACACTTGTTTTCCTCACCGTCACATCTGTTTTTGTACGAAGACTGGAGATTACACTTCCTTTTTCCTTTTTTGCTGCCTGTGAGAAACATCTGAGTATTCTGTTTGCTTTGTGTGTTCCCTGTGTGTGTGTGTGTCTGTGTGTGTGTGTGTGTGTGTGTGTGTGTGTCTGTGTCTGTGTGTGTGTGTGTGTGTGTGTGTCTGTGTGTGTGTGTGTGTGTGTGTGTGTGTGTGTGTGTCTGTGTGTGTGTGTGTGTGTGTGTGTCTGTGTGTGTGTCTGTGTGTGTGTGTGTCTGTGTCTGTGTGTGTGTGTCTGTGCGTGTGTGTGTGTGTGTGTGTCTGTGTGTCACCGTGTGTTTCCTTTGCTTCAACACGCTGAAGATGAGTCACGATGAGACGACAGAGTCAGCTACTGCCAGAGACTCTGGGAACAACCTGCCAGTGCCAACACACACACACACACACACACACACACACACACACACACACACACACACACACACACACTGATATGAGGTTTTCAAGGTCCGTATACAGAATGATCTGAGTCACACGACCAACAGGTTCATCCTGCTGTGTATTTCTGTGGTGCATAGTCCTGCAACCAGATCCCTCATGGAAGAGGCTCAGGGCCCAGACCAGATCAGACCAGGGCTGAGTAAACCTCACAAGTGTTGCCTTAAAAATACCCCCCCCCCCGACCGGCTATTTATAGCTGCTGTCTCTGCAGCAGAGGAGGAAGTCCATAATATATTTCATTGACGTTTGTTCCCTGCGAGCAGTAATCTCGCTCTGCACCGCTGCAGTTTCCAGTTTCCTAAGGAAGCTCGAGGACGCCGATGAGGCTGCAGATGTAGAGGCTGGATGTAGGGCCACACCTACTCTGGAGAACAGGGTCTTCAGATATATAATGAACGGAATGTTAAGTTATGTTGCCCCCCCCCGTGGAAATTATTTTAGGCATTATGTAATGTCAGATTAGCTGGGACTTGCTGCCCTCTTGAGGTTTCACGTTACGAGGAGAAACCACTCAACGTTCTCCCCACATTGTCGTCATGAGGCGTCCGTTTGTGTGACGTCTTCTTAGTTTTACATTCTGCAGCAAAAAATCTGACTGAGCAAAAATCATACTGGTGTAAAAATGCACCAGTAGATGTAGAAGAAGCTGTAAAGAACCAACACAAAATAAAAGTTCCTGGTAGCAGCTTTAATAAAACTATTTCTGAGATTGTGGCGCTAAAAAAAGTAAAGTTGTTTTTCTTTAAATTACCACCAAATATACCCCATGTATATATATATATATATATATATATATATATATATATACATATTGTATATATATATACATATTGCCAAGAGCACCAGAAATATATGTAAAGATGTTCTATTGTCTTGGGGTTTTAAAAAGGTTCGAGAGACGGACTTTGGATGACACTTTGCTGCCACTTTCTGCATGATATAAATTACTATAATCACATTTTACTTTCAGGAAAATACAATGAATCAGAGGATCACCAAAGTCATTAGGGTACATCCTCTGGGAACCATGAACCACGTTGCCAAATTAGCCAGAAATCCAAGCATTACAAATTCAAATATTCCACTAAAGATAAAAACTTCATAGTGGCGCTAGAGGAAAAGTTATTATGATCCATCCTCTGGGAATCACAAACGTCTATTCCAAATGTTGTGCCAATTGTGTCCTTTAGATGATGAGATACTTCCCTGGGAGGGTGCTAGTGGCCTTAGATGAAAAGTCGGGGGATCACCAGAGTCATTAGGATAAATCCTCTGGGAACCATAAACGTCTTTGTCCTGTAGATGTTGAAATATCTCACTGGGTGAGTGCTGGAGGCGCTAGATGAAAAGTCAGAGGATTGCAAAACTCTGGGGACCTAAAATGTCTCTACAGATGGAGAAATGAAAAGCACTCATCCTCTTGGGACTATGCATGTGTGTAGTAATTTTTCAGCTGGACATCCATGCAAGTCATTGAGACATTCCACTAAAAAACAGAAATGCCAACTTCATGGTGGCACTAGAGGAAAAGTTAGGGGATCACCAGTCATTAGGATACATCCTCTGGGGACCATAAATGTCTGGACCAAATCATTGAGACATTTAGACACTCAAAATATAAAAAAGCCAACTTCATGGTGTGGTCCAGGTCAGGGGACTGCAAAACACTGGGGACCTTGATCATCTTCACAAATGGAGAAATAGAAAGCACTCATCCTCTGGGGAACATGAATGTGGGTAGTAAAATGTGTCAAGACAATCTGCCACTTAGATTTTTGACATTTCTTGTAAAACAATCTTTGTCCTGATAGTTTTGCTATTTAAAAAAAGGTCACCGGGGCACAAAAAACAATACATTTCATCCTCTGGGGAGCAGGAATATTAAATCTAACTGAAATCCACGTGTTTTTCTTGTCATGAACCTAAGTTTTGGTCAAGGAGAAAGTCTAACCTGACAGTGGCACTACAGAAGAAGAAGGGGAGGGGGGGATTCTGATCGTATGTCTTGATCGGTGTCGCCCTCAGCAGCACCTCCCACTGCAGGAAGGAAGTCATTTTTAACTGGCTGGATGTCGCACGCGGCCACTTTCCGTCAGACTCCTCCACTTTCACCTGAGGCTAAATTTAAGCTATAGGCACTGAGCCCGGGCTGTTATTAATGGTGATGCAACTGTAGCACAGGTTGCAACTGCTACAGAGGTTACAAGCAACTGAAACCAGGGAGGCAAAAAAGGTTAAATGAGTGAAAAAGAAACTAAAATTGTCAAGATAACGGCACAAATTATTCACTAAATCTATTAAAACAAAATACAGTGACGCCATCTTTGTCTGAGCCACACAGAAACATTTGTTTGCAGTCGCTGCAGAACCACCGGCATTAAGATTGCATTTGTCTCTCAAACACAAAAAATAGGACGTATAAATTTATGATTACGCACGCTGTCGCCAACTTGGGATTCCAGTAGCAACATCTGCTCCGTGTGGCAACACTGTGCTGCGGTTCAACTAGTTTTGGGAAGCCATTTGACACAGATTATTTTTCAGTTATGAAGATACGAATGTATAAAACTTGTAACAAGGTTGTAGTGCAAATGTTAATAGTCTGCAGTAGCGATCGGCACTGAAACCAGGGCTAATATGATTCCCCAGGGGTTAGACCCAGGACGTATTGCTGGACCCGCTGGAGGGAAGGGAGGCACGGAAGAACCAGAACCAGGACTGAGAGGGTCCGACTGTCAGACCCTGCTGCAGTAAAATGAGGTTTTCTAAAGGGAGTCTGGTGCTCAGAGACACTACCACTTTAGTCCACAGGGGGCGCAGAAATCAACACAAAGTTAAAGTTGCTTGTAGCAGCTTTCATCAAACAATATAATAAACACAACGACTCAGTTCGTAACGTTTAATTTAGATTGTTTAATGTTAATTCCATGCTGTGTTTCAGTAAGAACAATACAGATTCCCTGTCTGTGGCTCCAGTCAGATATCCAGTAGTACAAATCAGCTCCAAGTTACACATAATGAAGCAAAAAGAAACAAAAGACGAGAAAGAAAGAAACCCTTTGAACTCGGAGGAGTTTTAGAAAAGTAGGGGAGAAGCAGCAGAAATAAAGAAGGAAAATGTGTTAACTCATGCAAGCACTGACACTCCTGTCAATTTTAGGGTTCTCCGTTCGAGGAGGCGGGGCCAAAACCGAGACTCGTCTTTTTATTTATTTAATTAAAACCACCAATTTATGGATAAGTCAACCTTCATAGATTCAGCATGTGTTTACAGTTACAGTATTTCAGCACAACGTACAGTCCAAGGACGACTACAGAAACATGACAACAGAACCACTATGGTGTAAAGGTTAAGCACTTCTTTGCTCCACCTGGATATCGAGAACTTTGCCAACTTCCTCTGAAAAACCTAAGTTAACAAAAAAGGGCACTTGTAGTTTTCCAAATGGCCCCCCCCAAAACACAAAAAAACCAAAAAGAAAACAATAAAATGATTCGCATGACATTTCACTAGAACAGATAAAACAGCTCCCATAACTAATAGTCAACATTATCAGTAATAAAAGTTAATTTCTGTAATTACATTAAGAAAAGATTCTCAATACATCCAGCAACTGATAAACATATGGAGAAAAAGCAACAAAAAAAACACAATAATGAAAACAAAAGATTTCAGAACCGCTTGTACCAGGACAACAAAACAACACGAAAACAACCCGGGACTCTCTCTTGTTTATCTTTGACTGTCTAACATTGTATTTCCTGTCTCAATTAAGTGCTATTTACTTGAATGATGTAAGGGCTAATATATAAAAATAAAAAAGAAGAGGAAAAACAAAACGTGTTGGCTCCTTGTGGCCCTGCTGGGTTTCACGGAGCTGCAGAGGTGGAAGAAAGGAAAAAGGAAAGGAGGGAGCGGAGGAAGAGGAGGATGGTGAGGAAGGGTGGAGGGGAGGAGGAGTGTGAGGAGGCGAGGAAGGGTGGAGGTGGAGGTGGGGGGTCTCAAGTTGTTGGCTGTTGGTGGCGTCGTCGTCGTCTCACTGGGCCTCGTCCTCAACGTCCTGCAGCGTCTCTTTGTTTTGTTCTTCACCTGGTCAAGAAGAAGAAGAAAAGTGTCTTATTCACCAACACGGTTTCCGTTCTTAAAGGGCCAGTGCGCAGCATTTTGGGGGACTGATGATCCTGTCTTCGTTAGCTTAGCATCGGGCTCCATGTCATCGATTTAGTTTTATTTTGTATTTTCTGACCCGTCTTTTGCCGTAAGAGGATCTTATTTACGGATACTGGTAAAAACAAGTATTCAAAAGCCTTTTATTGAAGTAAAAGTAGCGATAAGATAGTATAAAAATACTCCTTTACAAGTTAAAAGTCCTGCTTTTAAAAACTGTGCTTAGCGAACAAGTGCAAAAGTAGAATCAAGTGTATTTTAATACCTAAACTGATCAGACGTGAAAGTATTATAAATGTATACAGAGAGATGATCTGATGGTGTAAATATTACTGAAGCACTAATGTGTACTTAGTACACTTTATATACCGTTTTATTTACATTCCCTAATCTCACAAAGACATTTCTCTCTTTAACTGCGTGTGAAAAACTTTATTTCCTGTGTTTATCTGGAGAATGTGTCACTGACATGAACAAAAGTAAATATCTTTAAGCACTTCCTGTTCTTATTTCAAAATAAAAGGAATTCTAGCTATTTTTCTGTGGACAGGATGACGGCATTTAAGGCTTTTATTCTGAAATACCTGCAGGACAGATTTGTGTGAAAACGCAGCGACTTGCACGGCTCCATAAATATGAGAACCGCCTTTTGAATGTGTGGATTATTACTAATATTATTACGAATGAGCGCACACACTTAACCTTTTTCTGTTAAAGTAAATAGAAATGACATTTATAAATAAATTAAAAAGGTAATTTATGTAGAAGTTAAGGGCTGGTTGTGGCAGCAGACTGTAGTGCGGAGGCCACAACGGGCCCTCACTACAGTCGGTCCAGACTCAGTCGTCCACCGTTAAAAGGTCAAAGTAGAACTTTACAGAAGTCACTCATTTACAGCTTCACCAGCAGGAGAAACACTGTTTAAAGGATAAATGACAGCAGATATGTCAACGGTATGAAAGACGTTTCCAACTATTCGGTCGAGCTCTAGATCAACGTCAGCGCTCTACAAATATTCAACGCCACACAAATATCTTCTAAAATATGTTGATAAACCCTCACAACACATCCTCCCTACTGTCCCAACCACGGGCTTCGTGTGTTTAAATGATCGTTAACATCTAAACCTCTGTGTGTCTCACACTCTGAGGTAACAGAAGTCAAACTCAGCCGATCTCCAGAAACACTGTTTGAACTGTTTGTGGTGGAAGATCAACGATCACAGCCGGTAACCAACAAGTTAATACAGAATCCAACCCAACAACAGGTGACTCATTTAATTATTAAACCACTCCCAGGATCCAGGTCCTGGAGACTTAAGCTGACGTCAAGTGTGGCTTTTTAAATCCTGGCTTAACTTTGGACCGACTGACCTTCAACAACCAGACTCTCTCTCTTTAAAGAGTTCTTATGAACGTCAGCAGGAGAAGCAGGACACCGTGGGTACCTCTTGGGCTTATAATCAGAGTAATGGTAACTGGTACCGGATGTCTTTATTTAATAAATATTCATAGCTTCCATTGGGCTTTTTGAATGAATTCTGACGTCGTCGCACACAAAACAAATACTCTCAATATAAAATGATTCATCCGATGAATGAACTGTCTCTAATGAATAGAACTCATCAGTGCGTCCTCCCGTCAGAGCAGATAAACCACGAAAACTAACTTCAGACTTTGTTGTTACTTGATAATCACTAATAAATTTAACTATTTGTATTTGGGGGACAAGTAAAAACTGACTTCAAGTTAAAAAACATTGAAGTCTCTAAAAGGCTAAATGCCAACAATTACGTATTAAAGCTACTTCGTTAGATAAAAATATGTTGTGAATTTTGGATGAATTAACACCTGAATATTGATATAAAATCTGAACGTCAACGCAGTGATCAAAGCCTTTAACTCTTCGTTACGGCTCTAGAAACTAGAACTACAGAGCAGAGAGCAAATAACAAAATCACACCTAAATACAACTAATTACATGAGACTGTTAACCAGTCGTACTGGGTGATGAACACGGAAAGTTTGATTTCGTATTTAGCCGACAGTGAAGCAGACTTGTGTCACCCCGATAGAGTTTCAACCGTTTTAAGATGAAACTTCACTGAAGTGTGGATGGACTCTAGTTACTTATTACTAAAGGAAAGTCTTTAAATGTGGTGCAGAAGCTACAATCACCAGTTAAACGTACGACTTTTCCGTGTAAAAGATGGAAGTACAATATATTAAACTAGCTTTTTGTGTTGCCAGAACATCAAATCAAGCTTCTCAGTTTAAGACACGTTAGAAACTGTGTGTAAAAAGGTTGTTAGGAAGGTAAGAAGGAGATGAGTGAGTCAGTGTATCAGCGTCGAGCCGTGGAGAACAGAAACATGAGTATTCCGACTCTCACCTTCTCCCTGCATGTCTGAAGTCCATAGTGTCAGGTTATCACGTAACAACTGCATGATGAGTGTGGAGTCCTTGTAGCTGTCTTCATTCAGTGTGTCCAGTTCTGCGATGGCGTCGTCAAACGCAGCCTTTGCCAACCTGAGAAAACACATATTAACACGTTAATCAATGGTTATATTTAAAGCAGCATCTTTAAATGAAGGTGGAAATATAAATATATATGTATGTAAATCCCTTTCAAAAGGATCAGATTTGGAAGCTGCTATGTAAATGAAAGCGTATTGCAGAAACAGTTACCTGCAGGCGCGGTCGGGGGAGTTTAAGATCTCGTAGTAGAAGACGGAGAAGTTGAGGGCGAGGCCGAGGCGGATGGGGTGCGTGGGCGGGAGCTCCAGCATGGCGAGGTCGGTGGCCGTCTTGTAGGCCACCAGGCTGTTCTCCGCTGCCTCCTTTCTGTGGTTGCCGGTGGCAAACTCTGCCAGGTACCTGTGGTAGTCTCCCTTCCTGGAATTAGGGGAGAAAAAAATATTTTTATGCAACCTCCGGTTCTGCCGAGTGAAGCTGATGAGGAAGTGTCTTAAAGCGGCATTCTCTCTAGTGACCACCAGGGGGCGACTCCTCTGGTTGTATAGAAGTCTATGAGAAAATGACTCTACTTCTCTCTTGATTTATTACCTCAGTAAACATTGTAAACATGAGTTTATGGTCTCAATCTCTAGTTTCAAGTCTTCTTCAATACAATATGGTATGCTTTAGGGCGGGGCTACACAGTGATTGACAGGTCACTACCAGAGAGTCTATGGTTTGTTTCACTGCAAGATATTTCTAAAAATTTGTGAACCTCCTCGATATTTCCATAGTTTCCTTTAGATACTTTGTCTAATTCCCTGACCTTTGCTGTCTGGACTTTACCTCTCAATACTCCATAATTAACCTACATACTCATCGTGTGCTTATTTACTCCACTACTGCGTTACAGTCAGACCACAGAGCTCTTACATTTTGTTGTAGAAGACCTTAGACTCTCCCATGACAGCAGAGGGCAGTAGGTGTCTGTCCAGTGCATCCAGAATATCACCACAGATCGTCTTCAGCTCCTTCTCCACCTACAAACAAACAAACAAAATGAAGACAACAATTCCACCAGCACAAACATGTTGATCATTTTATTTAAAGGGCTGCGTGAGATATCGTTACTTGGAGGTACAGAAGACACGAAGGAACCACAGAAGACACGAAGGAACAACAGAAGACACGAAGGTACAACAGAAGACACGAAGGAACCACAGAAGACACGAAGGAACAACAGAAGACACGAAGGTACAACAGAAGACACGAAGGAACCACAGAAGACACGAAGGAACAGAAGACACCAAGGAACCACAGAAGACACGAAGGTACAACAGAAGACACGAAGGTACAACAGAAGACACGAAGGTACAACAGAAGACACGAAGGTACAACAGAAGACACGAAGGTACAACAGAAGACACGAAGGTACAACAGAAGACACGAAGGTACAACAGAAGACACGAAGGTACAACAGAAGACACGAAGGAACCACAGAAGACACGAAGGAACCACAGAAGACACGAAGGAACAGAAGACACGAAGGAACAGAAGACATCAAGGAACCACAGAAGACACGAAGGAACAGAAGACACAAAGGAACCACAGAAGACACGAAGGAACCACAGAAGACACGAAGGTACAACAGAAGACACGAAGGAACCACAGAAGACACGAAGGAACCACAGCAGGATTAGCTGACTCTGACTCCCATCAGGTCATTTGACTGCAGCCTCTCCCTTCTCTCTCCCACATTAACAGCCAGCTCATATTTCTCCTTCATAAAAGCCAGACAGAGCGGAGGACTTTGCCAAACTATGACTCAGATGCAGTGTGTCCAGTAGCTGCTTATGGTGTGTAATATTTAATATGAGCATAGTGATCTCACATTAGCACGGCAAAATCTGAGAAGATGTATTTGGGACAATGTGCTCCTTGCAGACCGCCGACTAAATACAAATACTGAGCTTGTTTTTGGGAGTGAAGTGACATCCAGGTACTTTACCGTTTGCCGGTATTCCCGGATCATCTTCAGTTTCTCCTCCACGCCCTTGCTCTCCTCCCTCTGCTCGATGCTGCTGATTATCCTCCAGGAGGCTCTCCGAGCTCCGATCACGTTCTTGTAGGCCACCGATAGGAGGTTCCTCTCCTCCACTGTGAGCTCCACGTCCATGCCGGCCACGTTCTTCATAGACACCACCATCTCTGTGGAGGAGACACATTTAACCCGTGAGAACTTGGATATTTTATTCATCACATCTTGAGAATCCGACTAGCTGTCAATCTTCTGAGGATTCCTGTTGTCTGACTAATGAGATTTCATGTCTTACGTCTTTTAAATCAATTAAATTATGAAGCTGTGACATAACGCCTCCACCTGGCACAGATTCAGGTGGTAACCACCAATATATGACATTTCTCAGCTGGTCTAAAAGCATTATGGGTAAATTCTTCAGGCTTGAGGGACGTTATACTCAAAGATAATAATTTACAGCTCACAAAATATGCAAGTCAGGTGTGACCGTGAAGTGACAGAGGGTGTTTAGAGTGCATGTTGAGGTGCAAAACGTCCATCTATTCATTGGCAACAACCCAACAAATACACACACAGACCTACACACAAGTCAGTAGCTTAGGAGGTGCAATGCAGCCCCATGGCGCACACCTCAACCTTCAAAAGATGTATTTTAAGTAGGACTTCATCCACTTGTTCCAATACAGCCGTAGCTAATGGAGTGAGTATGAGAGTCTATGCACCGATATCACATTATATCATTTATAAAGTAACTTACGCTACAAAAGGAACAACATGTCGCTCGCTAGCCGGTCGCTACTGCACATGTGCAAACTAGTGCTACCCACCTGTGGTTAAACACAGAGCTAGTCAATGCTAGCTGTCAGGGGCTAAACAACGGAGTTAACAGCTAATGTACGGAGGTTGCATTGAGTTACATTATGAGGCGTTCAAGCTCCATTCAGTAAAAATGAGTATTGGGCGGTTCATTATAACGTTGTGTACAAATGTGATCTTGTTAAATCTCGTTTTTTTTGGCGATAAACGGTTAAATAAATTTGTTTAAAGATGTTTTCATAGCAATATAAAATAGATATTAGAGAAGGAATTGTGACCCGTTTAGCTTTATTGTTTATTATAATGTACTGGCGTCGGATCGGTACTCGGTATTAATGGGCAAGCTCAAATTATATTGGAACATTTCTTGACTGCAATGTGTGAAAATGTATTGTGAGAGTTTTTATTAGTGACTGTTGATTGATGCACGATGTACGTAGGACACAGCTGGTTTTGAGGAGATTATGTGTATTGATTTTTCCCACCGTCGCATTACAGCCCACCTCTCTACGAGATCTTTTGTTTTAACTATTGTGAAGAGTGCAAGCTTTACAGATGTTTTCTATATGACATTTTGTACATTGTCTTGTAGTGGCAGAATGGTTTGGACCGGATTCACACAGCCTCTCTAGCACCAACTAAACATAACTCAAATGCAGCTTAACCAATGAAGTACATTCCCTTGTAAATGTAAGATGTCTTTATTATAATAAATAAAAGGACATTATGAGTCCTAAGAGTACAATTAGAGAGTGACTGATGTACTAATCTCTTTTAGATCACTTCTTAAAACACATTTTTACAGACTGGCTTTTATGTGATGTCGTCGTTTTCTGTTTGTTGATTTTACTAAATTATTTTACTATATATATATATATGTTGATTTTATTGCCCTTTGCTGCTTATGTCTGTCAAAGCACTTTGTATATTCTGTTTTTAAAGGTGCTATATAAATAAAGTTAGTTATATTATTATTTAAATAGCTAATGTATGACTTTTCCCCTACGCCCCCCCCCATCTACGAAGCACTATATAAATTTGTCTTTTCACCGACATATATATATATATATATATATTTTATTATTATTTTCTATCACATGTTGGTTTAGTTATTCTGTTTAAAATATATATATATATATATATATATATATATATATATATATATATATATATATATTTTTCTCAATACTTTGTATATATAATATTTATATATTTAACTATTATTTTCTATACATCACATGTTTTAGTTATTCTGTTTAAAAAAAATTATAAATATATATTTTGAATGCTTTGTATATATAATATATATATATAATATATACATATTTATGTGTGTAATATATATAGGTATATATTTAACTATTCTTTTCTATACATCACGTTTAAAAAAAATGATATATATATATATATATATTATTTTCGATACTTTGTATATATATATATATATATATATATATATATATATATATATATATATATATATATATATATGGGTAATATATATTTGATGACCTATTGCAGCAAAAATAAAAATAAAACCCAGAATGAATTGTACTACATTCCAGTGAGGGTACCATTATAATCCAGTAGCCCATAAAGTACTCTGTAAATACACTGAGTGAGTCATGGCACATGCACTCTAACGTTACTGGGCAACGTATTAACCAGTGGCGACGACAGCCAGTCTAAAAACAGCCTCATACAAGGCCCTTAAAGGTGTGACAGAGAGTATACCGGAAATGGGGATTATTAATGTACAAAATTATTATTATTGTACAAAATTATTATACATAGAAATAACAGTGTCATGACACTGGGGCGTTAGCTTCTAGTAGCTATAACCGGACCCAGTAGCTCAAACGTTAAGCTAATTTATCGTTAGCATGGTGCTGACAGTTGACGCTCCAGTCATCCGCCATTTTGTTATGGGCCCGCCTTCGCTATACGTTAGCCACCATCCGTACATTTTTTTTTCTTCTAAATAACACAGGGGCTTGATTACATTTACTGTTTTTAATATTTAAAAGTATGTTTCATATTAATTCCCCCCCGAATCCAACGGCCAACTGCCATGTCAATGTATTGTTAAGCTGAAACAACGACGGCCGTTAGCCTGCATTAGCTCCTCTTACTAGTTAGCCGTGGCTAACATTGTAGCTAGCTGAGCACTGCTCCGTCAACGTGAGCTAACGCGAACATGTCCCCCTCTCACGCGCCAGCCCCGGGAAAATAAGTGCGTCCTTACCGTCATATCGCTCTGCCTGCTCGGCAAGCTTTGCCTGGTAAACTAGGTCCTCTCGCTCTCCCATTGTGGTGTCGCGGTGCAGCTGGAGTTAGCGAACGGAATTCAAAAGCGGCAATTTATTCTAGTGGAAAACAACGGTGATGGTGGTGGTAGTAGTGGAGGTGCACCAGGTCTAATCGGCGGTTCCTAGAAATCAACTGTGGGTCGATTGAGTGGTGTTCCGCCCCACCGGCAGCGATGTGCTGTGTGTTGATGGGAGTAAAGATGGCGGCCGGTCTCATCAGAGCGATGCACACATACGCACATGAATCACCAGCTCTGAGACCTCCTCCTCCTCTTCTACCACCCAGTAAAACATGTAATATCTGTAAAGAGAGGAGCTTAATCATGAGAGCATTTACAGTATTAAACACTAACTACGCTTTTATGAGTTGGTCAATTATATATACTGTCATTTGGGTTTTTTATCAGTTGATTCTGATAACATTTTTTTAAAACAGAATAAACTAAACCAACATGTGATGTTACCAAAGTATTACAAATAATAGTTAAATATAAATATATGTAAAAAATGATCTCTCTCCCTCTATATATATATATATAATTTCCAATACTTTATATTTATAATATATTATATATAATGTGATATACAGTATATATTATATATATATATGTAATATATATTTATAAATATATATATATATATAACTATTATTTTCCATACATCACACGTTGGTTTAGTTATTATGTTGTTTAAAAAATATATATTTATTTATATATATTATTTTCAATACTTTGTATATATAATATATATGATGTGATATATATATATATATTTAACTGTTATTTTCTATACATCACATGTTGGTTTAGTTATTCTGTTGTTTAAAAAAATGTATATATATTTATTATATTTATTTATATATTTTTTTAAACAACAGAATTTTTGGGAAGACACATTGCGAATTATCAAAAGTAACTTTTACTGCTTTAAGCAGCACAAATTAAATCCTATCTACCTCCATTTTTGGGGTGCTGATTGTTTCTCTAAATACTTTAAAAATATATATATATATATATTTATATTACAATAGATCAATTTACTTTATGAGTGCCCTTTTAGTTGATAATTATTTAATTTACCACATTTCTATTATGACAATGAAAACCTTTTCCACTAACAGTTGAGTAAATTGCAAGGATATTAAATAAAGCTTAATTAATTGCATAATTAGCATAAATAATAAGCAATTAATGTCATCATTTTCTGTGTGATTGTAATTTAAATCCTGTAGTCATTTTCCCTTTGGTGTTTGAATATAATTAAAACATTACATGATATGTTATGTCAGTATTCTAGCTATAATGTGTATAGGTGAGTCTACATGATCTTTAATAGGCTGATAATCATACATATAAAACTAGTTTGCATACATTTCTTCTGTACGTTGACTCTTTAGTTATTCAGCTTCATGCTGCGTTGCTAAAAATAACCCTGTAACATGAATGGACATCATTTCTGTAGCTAAGCAACTGCCCTGTGCAGCATGAATGAACCGTAGAGTGAAAACATTTAAACGTAAATGTTAAGAAGTCAATAGATTTAACACATCATTTGTCATGGGTCTGACTTTATTTACTAGTATATTAACACATTACATGCTACAGAAAATAAAAAGGTAATTTCAATTGTCTTGAAAGAATATAGTGTTATAATAAAATGGCATTTTTGATATTAACACAATTTCCACCGTCATCTTTCTGCCACGCCTTCGTTCTCATGAGAGGGAATGAATGAATGACTTCATGCAGGGCGACTGAAGATAAAATAAAATACTTGGTTTCATTGTAATGTTTAAAAGGTAATGATTCCATGTCGCTGTGTGAAGTGTGAGTGAGAGAGAAGCTGGTCTGAAGTCGACCACGTTAGGACTGGAGATACATTGAAGTATTAATAATATGAGACGACATATCGTCTGGGATTTTAGGCTCTTTTCCTGGTTTAAAGGCTGCGTTACAGTAAAATAAAGACTGTTGTATTATTTCCCTTTACATCCACAATACTGATGAATATTAAACATCTTAGTGTGAAAATGTTGTGGAAGCACCGACGCTCAACTCTACAATATCACCATAATATCAACATTATAATAACAAAATATATATTTAGTGATCGTGTATTTTCTCCATATCGCCCTTAACCACATTATTAAATACTCAATATTATTATTTGGAAAGTGGCCAACTTGAAAACATAAAAAGCTGAAAGATCAACGTGTGGGAGCTAAATTAAGGATAAATAAAAACCCTTTAAAATATAATAAAAGCTCGAGAGTGGTGGTAAGAGCATTCTGTTAAAAAATTCTAATTTAATCTCCTCAGAACCGTCAGAATGTCCTCATCTATCTGAATGTGGTTATAGTGACACCTAGAGGACAGAAGGTGCGCTGGAAACACAACGTAATGATTGTCAACGAACAGATTCAACAGAAAACAAACGTATGTTGCTTTGTTCTACTTGGCAAATAAAGACACGGCAGAAAAGGTAAATCAAAATAATAAAAAGTCCAGGTGTGCTAATAAAAGAGAGGCAGAGGATGAAGAGAACATGATGTCACACCTGTTCTTCTCAAAGGTAGATTCAGTGAGCTGGAGACGGACAAACGTGGCCGACAGACACAATGAGAACACACATGTGGTGAAGTGAGAGCATCATCGCTCCCTTCCCATCATGCATCAGTAAAAAGTGTACATCGAAAACCGGACAAAATCAGCAACAGAAGATAACAAAAAGAGAACGTTTTAGCATGTAATGATAATCACATCGTACATCATTTCATAACAATATGTTCCTCGTTGTTCTTCTTCTTTCTTACAAAAGACGACTTGGTCTGTAGGTGGGAGGTGAGGAGAGTTTAGTGTCGTCTTTTATCTCCACATCAACAGAACGTTCTCTCGGGTTAGAAACCTCCGAGCTGCTGATCTCCACTTCTTCACTTTGACGGTTTCCTCCGTTTCATATTTGGTTTCTGCTCCTTCAGGAGGACGTTCATCTCTCTCTGGGACACAAAGGAACTCTCTCGTCTTCTTGGGTTGAACTTAAAACTAACGCTGCATTCATGTCCAACGAGAACAATAGTAAAGGTAAAAACATACCTTTAAAGCCGGGGTTGGTACAGCGATCAATGAATCGAATGCTCTGATGAACTAAACTAAAAACCTGGTATCTGTAGTTGTCTCAGGACTGTAATCACCTCGTCCAAACATTTTATTATTCGGCCAGAATGTAATTTAAAAAATATAATTATGATGATTTCGGGAGTGTTGACGACTTTCTTACTAGATTTAGCAACTTTTGGAGCTTGAGCCGCTACGTTCATTGTAATAGAGTTGTGAACACGGGGCTGGCTTTTGTATTTATTAGATAATTCTTAAAATCTAGCGTTCTCTTCTAGTTTTCTTTAGATTACTAACCCTGGCTTTGAGGCGGTAAACACAGCCAGAGAACATTGTAAATGTTCGGCGTTGTTCACTCGTACAAATCCTTTGGAAAGCTACATTTTAGAGTTAAATATTAGTGTTATTATTAATGTCTTTAATTCACTGAACAAAGACATCAACACCGAGAAGACAAAAGAATGCTGACATTTTCAAGTTAGTGCTCAAAAAATCCTCAGACTCAGCTCAGGATTAAAAGAATAGTCTGGTCGATTTAGATGCCATCTTTCTATAATAAATATATTAGCTTAGCATAAAGCCTGGAAGTAGTAAGAGGGGGAGCTAGCTTGGCTCTGTCCAAATGCTAGTTATTATTTGAGTCTCTGAATCTCCATCTTTAATCTTTTCTACGAGGAAGTAAACAAACAAGATAGAACGTTTTAAATTAGTGAGCTTTAGAGGTGCTGGTTGGTGGGGGTTCTGTCTCGTTAGCCCAGAGCTAGGCTAGCTAGTTCCCCACCCCCCCCTGTTTAATGCTAAGCTACGCTAATCGGCTGCTGGCAGTAGCTTCACATCTACTGCACATCTACTGCGCAGAGGAATATATCACTGTTCTCATCCGACGCTTGGTAAGAAAATGAAAAAGCACGACAACGAAACCGGAGCTTCAGATCGTGTAGAGAATATCAGACGGAGAAAGTGGTGAAGAAGGGCGGCCATGATTATTCAGAGGATGTGTGCGTTACAACGGTCCAACGCTTGTTTGGTCCTCGAGTGATTCTCTGAAACTGTAAAACCCGGAGAAGACGTGAGGGTCGGGAGGGGGGGTGGAATGGGAGGGAATAGGGAGGTAGGTTAGGAGTGAGGAAGGAAGGGTGTAATAATAATACTAGTGTCCAGGTAGCGGCCTGACCCGTCCGCCCTCAGCTGAGCTCGTCCTCGGCGTTGTGCTGGTCCACCAGTTTGACGTGCGTGAAGGGGAAGTGGCCTCGCTTCCCTTTACATTCACCCTCCCACTGACCGTTCACGTTGATCTTAGTCACCATCACCCTGTCACCCACCTGGGGAGGGAGGGAGGGGGGGGGGGAGAAAAGGTGTTATTAATTATTAGAGAGAGAGAGATGCAGAAAGAGAGACAGCGACAGCCAGACAGGTGACAGAGGGGTGAGAGAGAGAGAGAGAGAGAGAGAGAGAGAGATCATTTATTTATTGTTTCAGACATAATATCCGGCAGTTAATGTTCCCCAGATATGATTTGCTGCTTTTCTAAAATATTTTCTGCACATTCTGCAGACTTTAAAGTTTCAAAGATCTTCAACCTGTATTCTCTCTAGTGATCACCAGGGGGCGACTCCTCTGGTTGTATAGAAGTCTATGAGAAAATGACTCTACTTCTCTCTTGATTTATTACCTCAGTAAACATTGTAAACATGAGTTTATGGTCTCAATCTCTAGTTTCAAGTCTTCTTCAATACAGCATGATGTTCATTTAGTAAATGATGGTCCATTTAGAGTCAAACAGACCATAAAGCAGGGGATGCTTTAGGGGCGGGGCTACACAGTGATTGACAGGTCTCTAACAGAGACGTATACAACGTCAGGTGTTAGCGTGTCTGTCTGTCTGTCTGTCTGTCTGTCTGTCTGTCTCTGAGTCATGAACCTGAGTAAACAAGGACTAACGGATGGTTCCAAAGGTCGATGTTTGATGACCTCGTTACCAGTAAAGACAAACTTCCTGTTAAATGTGTAACTGGCAGCATGATCAGATAAAAACATGTTCTGCTGGTGAAAGAACTTACATTTATGATTATTTTTATCCACCTACTGCAGCTGCACACAATTTAGACATGTTTAACATTTAAAGTAATAGATAGAAGTAATTTCTGATCTTAATAACAATATATTATGTTTTCTGGTAATTAAATGAATATCAACTCAAAGTGACTCAGCTCTGCTGCGGTGTTGAAGTGTTTTTATATCATTAATTTAAACAGCTGGCTGCGTTTTTTGGGTCACTCGTTCACAACACTGTTAGCATTGATTAATGATTTAACCATCACGGTGTAAATAAAGTTTTACTGACTCAGTAGAACATGTGTTTCTAGTCTCTGATCATGTTTCATTGTAAACAACCAATCAGTGTTTAAACCAACAGGAGAGCTAGTAACGTTAGCAGCACCGCTAACGGCTAACCAACAGGAGGAGAGCTAGTAACATTAGCAGCACCACTAACAGCTAACCAACAGGAGGAGAGCTAGTAGCGTTAGCAGCACCGCTAACAGCTAACCAACAGGAGGAGAGCTAGTAACGTTAGCAGCACCGCTAACGGCTAACCAACAGGAGGAGAGCTAGTAACGTTAGCAGCACCGCTAACGGCTAACCAACAGGAGGAGAGCTAGTAACGTTAGCAGCACCGCTAACGGCTAACCAACAGGAGGAGAGCTAGTAACGTTAGCAGCACCGCTAACGGCTAACCAACAGGAGGAGAGCTAGTAACGTTAGCAGCACCGCTAACGGCTAACCAACAGGAGGAGAGCTAGTAACGTTAGCAGCACCGCTAACGGCTAACCAATAGGAGGAGAGCTAGTAACGTTAGCAGCACCGCTAACGGCTAACCAAGGGAGGTTCACTTCAGTTACATTATGATGCCTTCAGGCTCTGCTCAGTGAAAATTAGTACTGGCTGAAGGTATGTTTTCTTATGAATATAAAATAGATATTAGAGATGAATTATGAGCTGTTTAACTTCCAGCTTCTTACATGTGAAGATTTACTGCCTTTCTCTGGTTATTATGATTTATAAATTACATATTTTAGGGTTTTGGATCGTTGTTTGGACAAAAACACTTTTAGTTTTAAGACTTCACCTTCAGCTTTAGAAAGACGTGATGGACAATATGTTTTAGAATTTGTGAGACATTTTATAAAACACACGATTTATCGGGAAAATAATCTGCAGATTTATCGCTAATCGCTGTTAGCTTCCTCCCTCCTTTGCTCCTGGACCGAAGTGGATTAATAAAAAATTGTATCGACGATATTCATGGCCTGGAAATCAAAGTTTAAAGGTGCTAAATTCAAAATTAAGAGCATATCTGTGATTAAGGGATTGCCTCCACACGGCTCTCAACATGGCGACAGCTAGGAGCTAACAGTGCTAACAGAGCTAACAGAACGACTGGACGGTGGACGTTACGCGGGACATCGCAGTGAAGAGCGACGGCGACTAGCTAGCCGGCCCGGCCACGTAAACATAGCACAGAGAAGCTCCGATTACAACACACAAACAGAGGAAGAGCGACTTCATTCTCTGCTCGGGTCAACGTTATTCCTCTACATCTACATAGACTACAGCTGTTTGCTGCTGTATTAATTCTCTGAATTCAGCACCTTTAAGTCCAGTTTTATCACGACATGTAACCACCGTCACAACTGTCTGAGTCTGGAGAGTAACGGCATTAATACATATAACCACCTGAAGCAGGGATCCATCATGCATCGTAGACATGAGAGTTATTAAGAGGATGCACAATGAAACTAAACTAAAAGAGAGATCTCTACCATCAGAGGGTAGAAGGAAACGTGGGCTAATCATTAACCGTCCACTAGTGCCGCCTTGCTGAGTCACTACCAGCCAACACCACGGGCCAGAAACCAGCTCACACAAAAAGGATCCTCCCGTCTATAAAGCCAAGTTATAAACAACCCAAAGAGCTGCAGAGAAACAAGTCAACCAGCAGCAGACTTGTGGTTTGACTCCACGAAAAGCAAAAGAAAAGGTAAAGATTTGAGGACGGATTTGAAATAATATCTTCAAGAGAGACAAGAGAATACTCTGACTGTTCTTCTAGTCTCGCTCCGGGCTCAGCTGGACTCGTTCCCAAAACACAAACTATCCCCCCCCCTCAACGACCTGCTCCGTGGGAGCCCCGCTCTCGCTTCCGGACACTTTAAACAGTCCGGCCACCGAGAGCTTCATAATCATTTCTCTCTCTAGTCCAGAAAAAGGAAGCCAGGGAGTTAATAAAGACTTATGCTAAGCTAACTGTAACGTTACTGGAGTTAGCTTCAACAGCGTTTATACTCAATGTGTTGCTTTATTATTCTACGAAACACCAGAGGACAAACAAAGAAAATGAACTGTGGAGACTCAAAAAGACGAGTGTAACTCAGAGATATGATCATAAACCAACCTCTACAATGACGAGGAGGGATTGTAATTATCTGTAAACTCATATCTCAACTTCATAAACTACTTTATTACCTTTATAGAAACCCTGTAAAGACAAGTCAAGTATTAAATGTGTTATAAAGAAACAAAGGTTGAATATCTTCTAAACTATATTGATTTGGCTGCAAAATATTAACTCAAATGTAGATTTGTAATACTTCCTGTTTCTAAAACATCTAATTGTCCTTTGTCTTATCTCTAGACGTGTAAATAGTGTTTTTATCAGTGAACTATTCCTCCCGTGATTGAGTAATTTTCGGCACGCCTCGTGAGTATAAACTAAGCTTCACTTTGCTGAACTAATACTGAGGAAGAAATAATCAAAAGGTGTAGAAGAAGAGAGGATCTGAGCTCCTTCTTGGTCCGGGATCGTTCTCCGCTAACGGTCTCCACACACACACATTGAGTCCATATTTACCTCTAAGGCGAGGGCGGTCTTGTCGTAGGCGTTGGGGACCCTCTTCTGAATGGCCCTGGCATAGACGGGTCCGTTCTGGAGGTTTGGTAGAGGGGTGGGCTGGGCGTACTGGCTCGGGTCTCCCAGCAGCGGAGCTCCGGACTGAGCCACCGCGGTGGAACCGTCGGAGTTCCCAATCGTCCCCACTCCTCCCGGCGGCCCCCCCGGTACACCGGGCCCCCCCGCCGCCGCCGCCGAATTCGGAGACGCCGGCCGGTACTTCTCCACGTACGGCACCGGGATCATCCCGGCCCGGCCCTCAGAGTTCTGGGCGTTCCACCACTGCTCCTCCGGCTTCTCCAGCACCCGGAGGACGTCGCCCTTCCTGAACGGGAGGTCCTCCTCATCGTTCCCGGGGAAGTCGAAAAGCGCCCGGACGAACTCGTCCTCCAGGCCGGGCGGGGGTCCGCCGGGGCCTACCCTGATGAAGGAGGTGTGTTTGGACTTGTTGATGGGTTCTATTAGAGTGGTGGTGTCCAGGTAGTGGATCTTATAGAACTCTAGCAGAGCAGGGAGGGCCTCGAACTCCTGGTCTCCGATACGGAACCTCGGTTGGGCCAAACCTGGAAAAGACAACATGGTATAACTTCTTTCATGCTCCGTCACATCTGAATCTATTTGTGTCACCGAGCATCATGGAGGTGCTTTCCAGAACTGCCAGGAAGAGACTTTTGTTTCCTTATTTTGCATTTATTTCCTTGTTCTTTTTCTGTTCCTTCCAATAATAATAATAATGTGTGTTCCAGCACAGACAGGGAGGGACAAAGTCCAATAGAAACGTGGCGTTATGACAGACTTTTTGAATATTTACAACTTAATAGGCTCAGCTAGTAAATTAGGCTAATTTCTTAAAGAAATCAGTGCCAGTTAAAAACTCCCAGCAGCCACCATGATGCATTTTAATGACAGAAACGTGCACAAAATGTGTAAAAGTTTAACATCTAGAGAGTCTAGAACTACGACCACACACGTGTGTCCTGTTCCTGTTATTTATTTATTAGTTTATCTGATAAGAGACAGTGCACATTAATATAAACGTTGCTGTAAATGCACCAAGAGGCTAAGAAGTGAGAATATTAATATAAGTAGTATCATCGTTCAGGAGGAAACGAAACATAAACACATGCAGAGTATGTGATATATATATATATATATATATATATATATATATATATATATATATATATATATATATATATATATATAAGTCAGTGAGACTCAGCTAAACAACAATAAGACACATGCAGACAGACAGACAGACAGGTGACAGACAGACAGACAGGTGACAGCCAGACAGACAGGCAGGTGGCAGCAGACAGGTGGAGGACAGTGAGGTGCAGTTCTAGTGCTGACAGAGCTGGGGTCTGTTCTCCATAGTGTTAAATAAGGGGCTCTATTGCGCATCTCTTTTTGGTGCAAGTCATGCAAGAACGGTCCCATCAGCACCTCACACCTCCTTCCAGCCGAACCCACAACCAGCTCCCCCCTCCTCACCTGGACCGGATTGTCGGTTGTTGCTGATGCTGTTGATGATGTAATGCGAGACTTTGGAGTTCTCCGACACCGACAGCACGTAGTCCCCGGGGCTGGTGATGGAGTCCCGGACCAGAAACACTCCGTGCCTCTGACCCTGTAGCAGAGACACAGCCTCCTGTCTGCTCAGCCGACCCCAGTACCAGCTGCCGCGGTCCTCCGCGTCGAAATTCCCGGCCATGATTTTATGTATTTTTCTAAAAAGCCCCTCTTGAAGCCGAGGCTTTCGACCGGCGGGCCTTCAACTACATACAAAAAAAACTTTAGCGCCTTAAGAGCACGTTTAGTAACCAGGCAACACCACCCGCAGCTGTAGCCGTTTGGGACATCAAAACCAACGGACACAAGAGCCGCAACCCGGAAATAAAAAAGAGCACGCTTATCTGGTTAATGGTGGGAATTTAGCTCTAATTTATTATTATTTTTAGCCACAGAATTCCAGCTACGATCCAGCAGACCGATGACAACTAACTTCAAAAAAACTGAAATGGCGGATACGGGAAAACAAAAAAAAAAAAGGACCTCACTCCTCCACCGGATGTGACGTAGAAATGGTTTGCGCCACAGACGCGCTAGCTTCGAGCTAAGTCAGAAGCTGGATGTAAGACTTCCGGTTCGATCGGCTAATGAGCACTATTATATATCGCTCATCATACAAGCTTATTCGTATTAAATACAGTTATAATACAAATATAACATTCAGAGAAATTTCGCCGATAACATTTGTCTCACTTAATATCAAATACTTAGACGTTTATTAACTTTTTCAAAAGTGACATATTTGGAAGCTCTTACTTTGAAGCGAAAGTCCTTTCCTGTTCATGTTAACTCTTTTTAACTTGACTCTCGTCCTTCATGTTGGTGGTTTGTTGTGAAAAATAAAGCTTCCAGATTTATGAGCAGCAGTGATGTAATCACGCTGATGACTCACAGAAACTTCACGTTTTGTTCACACAAACATTTAGGAGCTATAAAAAAATATATATATAAATATATATATATATATATATTTATATATTGCACATCTAGTCCAGTAGACAAGCGGCTTGGTTGCAATTCGTGAGTTTAGCCACTAGATGTCAGTCAAATATTATTTTAAATACTTTATTATTTAAAGATCCATGTGGGTTGATGGTCAACCTCATAACATTTGTCCTCAATATGTAATAGAGCTAATAAAAGATTAACATTAAATGAGAAAAAAACAAACGTTATCAAAATATGGTATCAACAACATTTTACCTGCAAACCTGGTCGTTTTTACCTCTTTTTAATGACTTACTAACATTTATAACGGCAGACCTGATGGTTTGTACCTATTTATTAATTATATATACATATATATTACATACATATACAATATCCATACATATACATATATATACCCATATCATTTCTAAATATTGGGTCTGGAAGACTGGAATTTGGGTATAGTGGTTTATCCCAAAGGTAAAAGCAGGAAAATAAAACACTGGATGTACAGATGAAGACTTTGAGTCGTCATTTTATTTATTTTTTTATTATAATATATTGATCCATTTAAAAATTTGTCTCTGCATTTGACCCATCCCTGTATATAGGGAGCAGTGGGATGCCAATGACAGGCGCCCGGGGAGCCTGGGGTTCAGTGTATTGCTCAGGGACACCTCAACACGTGACACATCCCAGTCGAGGATCGAACCGTTGACCTTCCGGTTGCCAGACAACCCTCTTAACCCAGCGAGCCACGGTCGCCCATAATATTCAAACACAGTAAACACAGGATGAGTTTTTGTATCGTATAATTTATTGGGATCCATGGGGCAGAACAGAAAAATGATTTTTACAGGTTTTACAGTTTGATCTGTAAAAGAACGCACAGAGCATTCCTTTGAATGGATCGCCTCGTTAAAAGTGGCACAAAGAACAAGAGAGAGCCACGAGAGCTTCAGGGAACAGGGCAGAGTGACAGAAGAAGACACAGTCTGGAGGGTAATACAGAGGTATACTGTAGATTTAGAAATATATATTGAAGAGAGAAAAGATCCAAGGCTACAGACACTTCATGCCTTCAGATTCACATTATCATATATTGTTTTTAGACATATCAGCAAAGTCTTTGAGCAACACAAACATCTTCACATTTAGTATTAATAGCTCCTCCTGCTCTCAATGAGTCCAAGGTAAACACAACCATCATGTCATCTTTTACTGTAACGTATGAAAGGACTATTCACTCTGCCTGAGTCAGTAGTTATCAACGTCTGAATAAAGAGCCAATGGGTGAAACCCATCGCTAAGCCCCTCCCTCAAATTGCTCCTGTCCAATCCTTCGTTAGCTACTGTAACTACAGGCTGTATGCAACAAGAGGCAACCTCCGGTTCTGAAGAGTGACGCCAATGCGGAAGTGTCGTCAAGTGGACGTAGTCATGATGACGTCACCCGTTGGTTTGTGGACTGCCGTTCTGAAGCCTCAAGTTAGGCGATTTTGCTGTCGCCATCTTGGATTACAGCATATTGTCATGTTGTTGTTTTTGCAACCAGTAAACAGGAAGTGACCATATTAGGACTGAGGAGGAGTGACGTAGAGACGCCGTATACATCTCTGGTAGAGACCTGTCAATCACTGTGTAGCCCCGCCCTAAAGCATCCCCTGCTTTATGGTCTGTTTGACTCTAAATGGACCATAATGTACTAAATGAACATCATGCTGTATTGAAGAAGACTTGAAACTAGAGATTGAGACCATAAACTCATGTTTACAATGTTTACTGAGGTAATAAATCAAGAGAGAAGTAGAGTCATTTTCTCATAGACTTCTATACAACCAGAGGAGTCGCCCCCTGGTGGTCAGTAGAGAGAATACAGGTTTAAGACACTCCCGCATCGCTAGAACGGGAGGTTGCGGCCTGGTACGTATACGCCGTCTCTACGTCACTCCTCCACAGTCCAAATATGGTCACTTCCTGCTCACTGGTTGCAAAAAGCCAAGATGGCGACTGCCAAAACGCAGAACTCAAGGCTTCAAAACGGCTGTCCACAAACATATGGATGATGCCACCATGACCGCGTCTACTTCCTACATCTGACAGCAGATATCCTCAAAGTTTGGATGAGAGTGTTGTATTTCTTCGCCTTCCAGATGTCAAAAAAACGCAAGAGGAGATGTCAGATATGGATTTAACAGCGTGGAAGACCTCAATCCATCAAAGATCAACAAACACTACTTTGTTTGCTCCGAGGTAAGATGCTAATAACATTTGCTAGCTTCACAGGGTAGCAAACAAAGATGGTTGAATATTAATAATCATTCATCAATGATATCTAATGTATGGATCAAGACCAATATCTTGGCGTGCTTTAAACAAATGGAAAAGCGGGATAATTTAGTTTTATGTTAGATAATGAGAACTACACGGAGTCATAACAATATATTAACTTAACCTGCTACGGTTATTCTAATGGCCTCTTCATTCACAATACTCCGTCTACTTCTCTCTGATATTTCAGAAACAATTACACACACACACACACACACATACACATACACATACACACACACACACACAGAGTTCATTCCTCTCAGGATGCACAAACCTGGATGTTCAATCAGATCAAAAATGCAGCATCGGGTTCAGGTTATCGTCCTAACTCCTAATCCTTCATATCAAAGGTTTCACATTTAAAAAAAGCCAGAATCCATGCTGATGTATCGGTGTAATTCCATTTGTGATCTCTCTGCTTTGATGTGCAGTGTGACCTTAACATAAAAGCAGACATGTCTTTACAGGGTTTGTATGTAGGTAATGAAGTCCATGAATATGAGATTACAGATAATTAGAACCCCTCCTCTTCATTGTGGAGGTTGGTTTATGGTTTCCTGCCGGTTACACTTACTGTCTGTGGGAAGATCTCTAAGCTTCAGACAAACACTAGCAGTAAGTGTGCAAGAGGGTTTTTGGAAAAGTGCCCTCTCATCCTCATGATGAATGAACTCTTTCTCATGCATTGGCAGTTGCGCTGCCTCTTATTTACGATAGTTTGATTGATTTATTTTCCTCTGATCCGTGAAGACCCGCCCTACTTTGCCTCTGATTGGCTCAGATGGAAGCCTTCTTTAGTGCTCTCATATATAATTACAACTGATTATGAGAGGTTTGTTTTTTTAAATGATGCTACGCACGTTGCCTATATGGATGGAATAACATTACATATCCGTTTAGATATTCAACTTCTTATTGTGGTGTCATAATTAAGCTTAACCTGAACGTTATTTCACACTGATTCACAAACAAATGTAAAAATGATTGGTTGCCAACCTCTGGGACGCTCAATCTAAAGCCGCACGGACTAATAGCTGATGTTATACAAACATTCACATCATCATCTGAACTCGCTGCAGCAATCAATACGTCGTCCTTCAAACACAACGGCTTCAATTGATGAAAATCACTGTTGTTTTCAAGGATGATCGTCCTCGGTCTCGTTCACCGTCTATGTGACGATGCACTGCTCGTCTGTTTGAAGGGTTCATTGTGCTGACATGTTTGTAAAAATTGGTTTTCCAGGGACTATCCAATAACAGCTTATTTTTAAAGGGAGCTCAAAGGGAAGTTTCTATTTTTAATCCACACAGAGCCACGAGTTATCTCTGGTTCACCGATAAAGAGATATAATACAGTGTAGGCTAAGTAATAAGATATGTAAAGACATATTATAGCACAAGGGTGGCTTCATTTGCCTTTTAAAGGGCCAGCGCGTCGCATTTAGAGGGATCTATCGGCAGAAATGGAATATAATATTAATAAGCCTGTTTTTTGTGTATAATGACCTGAATATGGCGGAGAGCACATCATCTTCGCCATGTTTTCTACAGAAGCCCAAAAAAGGACAAACCGAACAGTAGTTCTGTTTTGCATGCGGGAGAAGTTTTTTGTTGGTTGCAATCTGCAACCTCACCACTAGATGCCGCCACATCCCACACACTGCACCTTTAAAGCCGGGGTCGGTAATCGCGAGAAACAAGCAGGAGTACGACAGATTTTTAAAAAACGATCCAATGAACGAACCCATCCCGGTGTTGCCAACTCGTTTCACGAGCTCCAAAAGTCATTAAATCTGGAGAGAAAGTCGACAACACTGACAGCCCAAGACACTCCCCCAAAATCATTATGAATTCAAGAAAGCAGCTTGAGGAATAAACAATGAGTGAAAATGAAAAGACAGCCACAGATACCGTGTTTGTGTCTTTGTTTTTCAAGAAAATCACCAACCCTACACCTTTAAATGGCTGCTTGCCTTTCTTTTTAGTGTCTCTGCTCAATGTAAATGGCCTCCATTCACCTTAATGGACACATTAACCTGCAGTACACTGCCAATGATATGCAACCGTCAAGATATTCTTCTTCTACATGTTAGATTCCCGACCTTTACGCAGAGTTTAAATGCAAATCCTTTGCAGAGGCAATAAATCGTGCTGGCAGAGAGAGACGTAATGACATGGAAACATGGATCCTATGCAGCGCCACAACTACTGTAGTTTAAAGGGTCACTTCAGCAATTTAGTATTGCACAACCATAACATTTAGGGATTAGCAGCAGGACCGGGAGCCGGAGATACACTGGTTTGCAATTTCAAACGAAATCTTCTTGCACACCAAAAAGTTTACATGCATGTCAATATGAACGATGTGTTGCAACTGCAAGCAAGCAAGTTATTAAAGGCCTTCATTTTCATTTTCATGCGACACACGTTCACAGCTCCGAAGGTGAACGCATTTGCAGCTGTCTGAGGGAAAAGTATGAATATATTTATTCATTTTTAACTGCTTTAATATGATGTGTTAATATTCTCCTCCTTTCCATTTGAATAATATCACATATTAGGAGTCTGGTTCACATTTCTTTCAACATATAAAAACATAAATCATGTTTAACATCTTGAACCATCCCAGACTACAAAAATAACATTCATTTGTGTGTCTTTCATCTTTAAATAGATGATCTATACGATCTAAAGAACAGATAAAAACATTATACTTTATATACTGTACATCCAAATATACAGTTTGTTTGTTAAAGCGTTGCATTGTGACACGTTGAGGCCGGGTGGGAGCTACATAGCATGAGGATATACTCAGCAGCGTATACGTGAATGTGATGGTAGCTGATATATACACACAGCACTGTAAGCATGTGAGGAGCACGAGTGGAACATGATTATGAGGACAAAAGGCTCTGAATATGTAGTCCTGACACCCCGGCACTTCTCTTTGGGACACACTGGAATAATCTCATCCTCTCGTTTCTTACTGCTTTCCTCACGATCCTCCAATGTTCCCTGTTTTCATTCTTTATCAGTTGTTTATTTCTTTTGGTTTCAGCTGACTAATTTCATGTCACTGCACTTCTCTTCCACTGAAGACTCGGTGCATCTGTTCTCTTTTTTATTTTATTTTATCGAGAAGCGGTCGTCTTGACTTTTTGATTCTCCGTCTATCTTCCGATCCATCTGGCTCGTACGCGGACGTACGTGGGAGGAAAAACATTTAAATCACTTCTAGTTTTTGGCAACAACAACAAAAAATAACAATTTCAAAAAGGTTTAAAGGGCCGTGACTAGTTTGTGTGTGCATTTGTTTTTTCCATCTTAACGGGACGTGTCACAGGCACATGTAGGCATCACAATGGTTAAAAGGGGGAAAAGGACCTGAATAAGGATTCTATACATAAAAGCCTCATGTGATATAATCAAGTCTATTCTACGCGTTAGCATCCTCAGTCTATTTACGATAAAATCGGACATTCTGTCGGGCTCCTCTCATGTTCTCAGACGCCTGAACGCCTCCTGGCGGTGCATTCATGTGGATCACGTCCTTCCCGACGCCGACAGCCTCTCTGACTTCGAGCACACTCAGTTGTCCTCCGAAGGAGACTTCTTCCTCTCGTCTCCTTCCGCACGGGACTCGACACATGGAGGGGGAAACACAAGCAGGAGGAGGACGGGAGCAGCGGTTCAGGTCAAGTGATCCGATCGGTCCAAGTCGTCGTCCGCTCTCATTGGCTCCACGGCTCCGGAGGAGTGTTGCGACTGGCTGGAGCAGGACAGGTGGGAGGAGTCGTCGTCGGCCATCACCGCCCTCCGGCCCGGCCGCCGCGCCTCCTCCTCTGTCTGCTCCTCCTCCTCTCTCCAGCCCTTCCTCCTCCTCACAGCTTTCCTCTGCTCCCCGACCGTCCACATGCTCTCGTCCTCGTCGTCCTTCCCCTGCACCTCCCTGTCAAAGTCCAGCAGCTCCTCCATCATCTCCTCAATCTCCAGCTCTCCGTCCAGCTCCTCCTCCACCTCCGACCGGAGCTCGCCCATGCTCTCGGTCCGGTTGGCGTCGTCCGTCTCCTCCTCTTCCCCGAGCCCCCTCAGCCTCTCGGGGGGGTCGCTGGCCTGACTCTCTCCGAACTCCAGGATGGTGGGCAGGTTCCCCTGTTTGGGACAGCGCTTCCTCAGGCTGACCAGGAAGGGCTGCGGCAGGGAGAAGATGTCCACGTTGTTGCCCAGGTCGATCCACGTCATGCTGGGGAAACTGCCGGGATCCTAGGGGAGAAAATAATAAACAAACTGTAGTATAACAAGAACTTTTACCTGGTTCTGAACCAGTCTCAGTGTAGTCCTGATCCTCTATCAGACCTCCATCAGTAAAGAGACCATCAGAGAGAAGATGGTCTGTTTCTATAGAGTTATTCTTAAAGCTCGTCATCGGAGCCACCGGGTCGGATTCTGGTGAAACCAGATGAAATCATGCAGGTTCACCAGAAACTCCTTCAGCTCAGACTCCAGCAGAGACCGGTCCACCGTGGACAGACCCAGATCCGGCTTCACCTGCAGCCTTGGACCTGCAGTCGGAGCTCCGGAGGGAGGAGGAGAGCTCTGCTCCCGGCAGCAGCGTCTCCTCCCCCTCCTTTAGGTGACAACAGAAAGCAAAGGATCTCATTTACAGGAGTTACACTATACTATGCTGCGATATCACATTAAAAAAAAAACATTTTAGTGACTTGCTGACCTTCAGAGCGTCAGTCACCTCCTTCAGAACCGCTCTGGTGAGCCGGTTCCCGTTCAGCGTCAGGGTCTCCAGGTGCGGCAGGGCGGCCAGCGTGGGCAGCAGCAGGAGGAAGGCCTCGTCCGTCAGCTCGCTGAAGCCCATCTCCAGGCTCACCACGACGGACGCCTGGCGCTGCAGGTGAGCACACAGGCGCTCCATGTCCCGGGCCGCCAGAGGGATACCGGACAGGTCCAACGCCCCGCTGGACAGAGGGGCCGACAGCACCGCCTTCAAACTGGAGATAAACACGTGAGCAAGCATTAAACCAGGATATTTGTGCCAATGGTTTGTTGTTTAATTCTTTAAACTGCTCATCTATTTACCCATAAATGCCAAGAGCGTATCGCATAAAATCTTCATAATTATGCATTTTTTTGTACTGCACTTGTAACCACTTCTCATTCCATAGATTAAAGATAATTACATACTGTACACATTTATCCGCCTGTTGCGCAGCGAAACACTTAAAGCAACTTATCCTCATATAACAGTTCTTATGATATCTTATGAAAAGTTACTTCTCATTTTTCGTGTTTTCCTGGGAAAGTCCAGCAACACGTGTCAATTTCCGCTCGTTACATAAATACAGTCTTTTCAAAACAAACTTCCTTCCTCGGAGGAAACAACTTAGTTATGTTTAGGCAACAACACTTCTAGGTTCGGTTTAGGAAAAGATCAGGTTTGGGTTAAAATAACTAAATATAACACATCCACCTATTCTCTCAGCCGCCCAGTGAAGGTCTTTTTCGGTCTTTAAACTTCCTGGTTCACGATCAGCCTGCTTAAAGCCGTACTCTCCAACCACAGGGCCCGAGCTAAAAATAAACCCAGCGGGGCGATTTGGCAGAGAATTAAGGGATCGGAGCGCAAAGGACTGATCTGAGGTCTGGTCCACTAAGACAGAAAAAACTGAGATCAGAAGTTAAATTCATCCAAAACAATCTCTGTAAAACACACTGGACATGAGAGCCAATGTTGATTCTTACCCACAAACAACACAAGATGCAAGTTTAGACACACACACACACACACACACACACACACACACACACACACACACACACACACACACACACACACACACACACACACACACACACACACACACACACACACACACACACACACACACACACACACACACAGAGCTCTGATCAGCTGGCCATACAACTGACTGTGGGGAACTATTATCATCAGCTGAATATATTTATGTAGTCACGTACCAGAGGGACCTCAGAGGAATCTAGGCCAGAGCCGCCCAAAGCAAAGTGATGACCGAGCGTGGGTCAAATATAGCCGTCCAAAAAAATATTTTCCTCCGTCACGAACCCAAAATCATAACAGAGTGATCCGTCACTGTGTTATTTTTGTTTATTTAAGAAATAAACAAAAATAACTGCTAAACTACAACAAGTGCCTCAAATTATTTATGTTTCAAAACAATCAATTCATGCTCCAGTTGTCAGAGACTCTGTGTACTATTATTCAACCAAACAGGCCAATGAAAAGGTTTCCACACAATAGAATACAATTAGCTTGTTCCACTGCCCCCCCACCCTCACACCATTGTCACCATCACTACAGTAACACATCCCCAGTGGGGAAATCTAGATATTTAAGCACAGCTGTTCTCTGTTACGTCAGGATGTCCTCATACTTCAGCAGGAGGAACATGAACTAGCGTCACATGAACCAAAAACACACAGTGAATAACCATGTGTAGAGAGAGAGAGAGAGACAGAGAGAGACAGAGATGGATGGATGGGTAGATGGGTGGATGGATGGATGGGTGTGAGTGTGTGTGTGTATATATATACCTGTTTCCAACATATGCTTCATATTGTTTCACTTGCAAAATGCAAATGAACTGAAAGAGGCAACAGCTCGAGGCGGATGCGGCTACCTCTTCTGAAGTCTGAAACCACTTCCCACAGACGCCCCTGGAGGTTTGAGCTCCAACCAAACTCTAGGCAGCAGCCCATGAGCCAGAGTGTGATAATTAGTTAACACAGCAGCTGCTGCAGCAGCAATGCCCTCGTCTCTCCGTGACCACTGATCCGATCGTCACGGCTCGTATTCTCCTCTCGTACTCGGTGTGTTTGTCTGCACTCAACAAGGGAACAGGTGATTTTTTAGGAAGAATATGGCTCCCCAACGTCACTCCGCCATGCTCAGTTTAAAGCATTAAACAAGAACAGTAGTGTGCAAATAAAAAGCAGATGAGACGCTGAGAGAGAGAGAGCTCGTGATGTAGTTTGGCTTCAGACCAGAATCCCACGCTACAGAGAGTCAGAGAGAGAGAGAGACAGAGATAGAGAGAGAGAGAGAGAGAGAGAGAGACAGAGATAGAGAGAGAGAGAGAGAGAGACAGAGAGACAAAGAGAGACAGAGAGAGAGAGACAGAAACAGAGACAGTGAGAGAGAGAGAGACAGAGACAGTGAGAGAGAGAGAGAGAGAGAGAGTCAGCGAGAGACAGAGACAGAGACAGAGAGCGAGACAAACCCCCCCCCCCTCTGAACCGAGGTCACCCAACTGGACTACCAGCGGTGAGACAGAGGGCTTTTATCACTCATATCATATTGTTACTTTGCAAATCAACTGTACTTTATAGTATTTGTGTACTCAGTCCAAAAAACATTTGTTTCATAAACTACTTCAGGAATAGAGGGTTTGTATTCCACATCAAAGTTAGATGAAAATTGTAAATCTCGGTCTCTGGAAGGGACTTTGACATTGGATTACTTAAAAAGTACACAGTGAAAGTACGTTATAATATTTGTGCTAGTACTCAAAGAAGTATTTAGTCCAAAAATATTAGACTCATAAACTACCCATGAAGACCTCCTGTTTCTAAACCATCTAAAAGCAAACTGTCCTTTGTATAATCCCTTGACATGTAAATAGTGTTTTTATTATTAGTCATGTGATCGCGCCAAGTTACAAAGAATCAGCGAGGCCGTGATTACGCCGGCTTCACTACGGCGAGTTTAAACTCAGTTTCAGTCCCCTTGTACCTCTGTGGGACATCAGTATTCACCCTGTTCTCCTTCTTTCTTAGCTTGAACCTTCGTCCGGTTCTGCCTAGCTGATTATGACTCTTGACGTATTACGATCGCTCTCATGCTGACAGTCTGATGACCTGCGTACCTGTAATCATCACACTCATGAACTAATATCTTGTGAGTCCTGATCGAGTCCTCCAGTGATCTGTAGTCTGCTGTCGTCACAGCCTGGATTTTAAATCGCATCTCGAAAGAAAAAGGCCACTGCGTTTCTACCTCCATCGCTCTCCGTGTCTCTCTCTCTCTCTCTATATATATATATATATATTTCCACAACGCCACACCTCTCTGTCTCTAAAAGATGTGAAGCCGCCCACTTGTTTCCTGAAACGGACTCACAAGGTGAATCCAGGTGAAAGGGACGACGCGTCACCGGCTGTATCCAGCTCAGACATGTGATGTATATAAATGGAGGTAGTGGGGGGGGGGGGGGGGGGGGGGGGGGGGGAGGACAGATTGTACAGAGGTTGTTTTAAAAATTTAATTAGAAGAATATCTGTGTTTCTGCTCTTCTGTTGTGTGACGGAGAAGGTGAGAAAACACCTCCTTCCTCTCCTTCTTGTGCAACAAGCTTTTTCCTCAGGTGTGAGCGGGTTATGTTTCCTACAATAGACGAGCAGGAGCAACGTCTTCCTGTTAAGATGCAGGACTGGTCTCTGTCTGAGATGGTTTTATGGACATAATTTAAGAGACGTCCATGACTCCAGTAGTTTGATGTAATCATGGGAGCTGCATTTATGAAGAGTCACATTCCAAGCAATCACTCCCGCATCTGATTACACTGATTAAGGCCAACTTCAATCAGAGAGGAGGAGCTTAAAGGGCTGTGTTTTGGTAAAAAATAGCTGGGCCCACTGGAGCAAAGAGAGGCACGGAAGAACCAGAACCAGGACTGAGAGGAGCAGACTGTCAGACCCTGCTGCAGTAAAATGAGAGGTTTTCTAAAGAGAGTCTGGTGCTCAGAGACACTACCACTTTAGTCCACAGGGGGCGACAGAATCAACACAAAGAGGAGCTTTAAGTAAACTTTTCAAAGGTGTTATGTTGTGGGACTCATTTTCCATCGGCCTTATATTCAACTCCACGCTATGTTAGTTATTGAGTTAGCCTGAGTCATATTAAGCGAATAGAGCCAGACCAGGTTGTCAAAAAACGTACTTATTTCCTCAACAAACACGACCTTTTCCGAAACCTAACCAAGCAGTTTTGTTGCCTAAAACTAACTGATACGTTTCGAGGGAAATGTTTTATTCTCCTGATTTTAAAAGAGTGGTTAACGTTGTATATTGAAAGGAAACCAAAAAGCAACACAACGACTTGGTTAGGTTTCGGAAAAACATAATGTCTTTGCTTAAAATAAAAACTACGGTTATTTATGTTGATATTGTTCTGCCCCCTACAAATGATTCTACATCTTTTAAGAAGAGCTCACCAAAAACAAGAAACTGAGCCACTTCTTCTTCTTTATGTGTGAAATCCACGTAAAATGTACTTTGAACCAAACTTCTATCTCAAAGAAAGGAATCGCTGACACCGTCACGTACAACAGAAACATTTGGCAACTATTCAGTTAATTATTCATAAAATAAATACCGCGGGAACAATGAGGAGATACTCCGTACAAAGTGTCTTCATCCTTGCCGGGCAGCAGTGGAGCTCTGGGTGGGTAACAACCCCCGTTATTCACACAGCTACAGGAGGTCACTGGTCCCACTGGGAATAAACATGAGTCACAAAACAAGTGACGGGTGTTGTGCTGTGGAGGAGGAGACGACTCGTATGGATTCATATTCAGCCATGCCGATGCATTTAAAGCAGATGACCCGCGTCAGCGGACACACACACACACAGCAAAGGTTACATTTCAATATTGCTGCTTCAACACAATACTTTATAAGACTTTGTGCTGCATAATTCAAAAGGAATTATCATTTTAAACATCGGTTTTGAACAGGCTAGTGGACCTTTTTGAGACGCGTTGAAGCGGCGTGGGATTAAACACGCGTTCAACATCTGGAACTTTTTTTTCTCCTTCTAAACCCTGTGAGAGCCGATCCTTCAAATTTATCAAAAAGCATAATCGCAGCATCGACCCGGCCGTCATAATCTCATAATCTCTATTTTTTAGAAACGGGAGTTTCATTGTCTCCCCTGTTCTCCTCAGAGAGTTACTGTAAAGCCTCGAACGAGAGAGAGAGAAGGATTCAGAGGATGAGTCGAGGGAAACAAAAAGAGATTTGGATTAAAATGAGAAAAGGGAAAGAAAAAATCAAAGTGCTTTTGAAGTGCTCAGATTAATTTCAAAACTCTCCAGTTTGTAAGTTATAGCCAGCATTAATATTTGAACGCTCACAGCTCATTTTGAAAAGGGCGAGCATGTGGGCTGCTCAGACTCAAAACAGACCTACGTTGAATTCAAGTGAATGAAAGGGACTTAAAAAAAGAGTCAAAACAAATGGAAAAGTCCCTCTTTCATGCACAATAATACCAAAAAAAAGCAGCAGGGCGGCATATTAAACGCCACAGGACACAAATCAACTGGGACATTATAGACACACCGAAGGATTTACGGTGATAACTGCTGCAATAAAGTCATAAAACACAGAGGTTCGGACCTATATAAGAAGTGGACGTAGTCATCGTGACGTCACCCATTGGTCTGTCGTGTTTTGAAGCCTCGAGTTCGGCATTTTGGCGGTCGCCATCTTGTTTTTTGCAACCAGTGAACAGGAAGTGACCATATCTGGACTGAGGAGGAGTGACGTAGAGACGGCGTATACGTCTCTGGTAGAGACCTGTTAATCGCTGTGTAGCCAATATTGGCTGATTGAACCCAATACCGATATTGGATCAGGCAGGAAAATAGGTTAGAAACTAGCAATGGAACATTTCCAATAATTGCTTTTCTTCTGTGTGACAGGGAGGTTCTGTCAAATCATGCAGCTTCTTAATTAATTGCTGAAAAGTGGTTATAAGATATCACAATATCAAATGTTCAAGCCATCAGATGCTTCAGATTAAAACCCCATATTAGCTTTAACAAGCCACTTAATTGTTCACGCCCTTCACTGACGCACAAATGAAAATATATAGAAGCACTAATATCCTCCCCGACGAAGCAGACGAGGCACAGACATCCAGTCTGCACTCAACCTCTCTCTCTCTCTGCTGGATGTCAGAGCTTAGGTGGGAGGCAGCCAATAAATCTGTCCGTGCAGCCGTTACAGCCGGGCCAATCAGCAGGCGGCACACAAGACGTTGGGAGGCAGACGGCTCGAGAAGGTAAAACGCATTATTAGAGATCATATTGGTGCGTTATGGGGTTTCCATGGCAAACAATCCAACCTCGGCAAGACCTCATTATTTCCCTTCCAGCCTCGTGAAAACTAGCCGTTGGAAAAAACACAAAGATGGAGGCAGACAGACAGATTCAGGTCCAGACAGACAGGCGGTTGTTTACCCGTTGGTTGGTTGTCAATCAACATCTCGCCTGATGCTTTTTGGCTTGCTGCTCCTAAGAGCCAGTGGATGCTGTGCTGGACGCTCTCCAGCCACTTTGTATAAATCAAACAGTATGATGGGAAAAACTAGGGGGGTGGGGGGGGCAACATGGTCAGAAGGGACGTCACTCTGAACTACCCTGCTATTGGTGTTTCACTTCACTTTGCATCATTCACAAAGTATGGGGTGGCAAACTGTGACCAATACACACCGATATAATCAAATCAACATAGCAGGTCAGAGTGGCAGCCATCTTTATGTGTAGCGTTGCCATTGTGACCGTTGTAGCGAGCTAATTTCCGTATAAACTAAACCGACTTGTGCATTGGAGTAGTAACGTTACGAAGTGTCGAGTAAATGAGTTAAATTCAACAACTTACTGCTTCATCCACACTCTCACAGCGTAGGAAACACAAACCACGATCTTCTCCGAAACCTAACTAAGTAGTTTTGTTGCCTAAACGAACTGAGTTGTTTTCTGCAACGATGAAAGTTTATCTTGAAAATACTGTATTCATATAACGATCGGAAATTGACGCGTGTTGTTGGACTTTTGAAGGAAAATGCACAGAAAATAAGGAGCCATATTTTGTAAGATATCATACGATCCGTTGTATTGTATATATTCATAAATCATCCCCTGCTTTATGGTCTGTTTGACTCTAAATGGACCATAATGTACTAAATGAACATCATGCTGTATTGAAGAAGACTTGAAACTAGAGATTGAGACCATAAACTCATGTTTACAATGTTTACTGAGGTAATAAATCAAGAGAGAAGTAGAGTCATTTTCTCATAGACTTCTATACAACCAGAGGAGTCGTATTGTATACGTTGTGATATTTGAGTTTTCCTCGTCTCCATCTGCTTCTCTGTCTCTTGTATTCAATCCTCCTCATGCTGCTAAGTGTAACCCTGCCCAGGAGAATCTCTGCTGTCACATTGTTTACCTCACAGCTTTCTCTGCAGGGGTCTCAGACCTCGCTGGTAAACAGAGAGAGGAGACCAGGTCTGCTGGCTGCTCCAGACACTCAGCTGTGCAGCTGCCTCATTTCAATCCACCGAGTGGAACTTGTTGATCGCAGTGAAAGGAGCCGTTGTTAAGCAGCCAGACAACGAACAGTGAGCCTTGTTAATCCTGCTTTGTTTTTCACCATTCACAACTACTCTTGTTGTTGAATAGACGGTAAAAAAAACTGCCGGCCAGTTGATTCACATGTGTATTTATGCTCCTTCCTCAAAAGCAATGAGTTTTACGACTAAAGAGGCGTTTTTTCAGATTTTGATCACTACGATCCCAAGAAAAAAGTCGGTCAGAGACGTAAGAGCTGAATCTGGGTTACAGCAGGTTAGGTTCAATAAAAGATGGTGAAATACTTAGTTAAGTTTTGGCAACAAAACTACTTAGTTAGGTTGAGGAACAGATCGTGGTTTGGGTTAAAATAACAACAAAAGTGCCGTTAACGAAGTACGCAAGTTACGTGAGAAATCCATCAATGTTGAATTCTCGTTTCACGAGGTCTCCTGGGTGAAAGACTGTTTTTTGTTCCTGACATGACTTGAAGCAATTCATCAGATTTTGCGCAGCTTCCTCTGACCTCATCAAAGGATCTATCGGATTGCGTGTGTTTAAAAAACACGAAGCGAAGCCACAAAGCTGTCACAGACAACTGAGCGGTCTGTTAGTGGATGATGTCTGGATCAGGCGGCATCGCGGCCGATGCTTCATGTGTTAAAGCTGCATTCTCTCTAGTGTCCATCAGGGGGCGACTCCTCTGATTGTACAGAAGTCTATGAGAAAATGACTCTACTTCTCTCTTGATTTATTACCTCAGTAAACATTGTAAACATGAGTTTATGGTCTCAATCTCTAGTTTCAAGTCTTCTTCAATACAGCATGATGTTCATTTAGTACATTATGGTCCATTTAGAGTCAAACAGACCATAAAGCAGGGGATGCTTTAGGGCGGGGCTACACAGTGATTGACAGGTCTCTACCAGAGACATATACAGCGTCTCTACGTCACTCCTCCTCAGTCCAGATATGGTCACTTCCTGTTCACTGGTTGCAAAAAGCCAAGATGGCGACCGCCAAAACGCCAAACTCGAGGCTTCAAAACTTCTTGTATACGGTCTATGGTCTGGATACAGTTTTTCATCCTTTTTGTCGGCTCTGAGAGAGTCTGACGTATTTACTGTGGAGATATGTCTATGGTTGTGGTTGTGGTTGTGTGTGTGTGTGTGTGTGTGTGTGTGTGTGTGAGGCGTTAATGGCGTGTATCCCACGCAGAAAAAGATGCTTCAATCTCGTCGGTCGCCCCGAGACTCACGAGTAAACGGGGCGTGTCTCTCCTCCGGCTAATCACTCTGACTCGAGTTCCTGACAGCATGAAGTGCCGACTGCAGCGCTGCGTTGATTAAACCCCCCCCCGTCCAGAATTACTTAAGATAATAACCAAACTCATTCCTCATCTCCGGCTGTCGTCTAATACCATTAAAGGTGGAACTCTGCTTCAACAGCGACTTTTGGGAGCTCTTCCACTTTGCTGACACCTCTTTTCTGTTGACACTCACCCAAACACACTCAGCCGGGATCCAATCTCATCGGCCGTATTGATTATGTTCTCCCCTCTGCGCTGGTGTGTTTGTCTGCAGACTGTGTTGCAGAGGAGGAGACACCTGGTGTTAAACGCTGAGGAGAGATTCTCATCTTCCTACTGATCCTCCATTCATACAGCAGTGGGGATCCTTCTCTCTCTCACCATCTGCTCCCACCAGGACGCATTTTAGAGGCTTGAGATGCAGCGTCACACAGTGATCCGGTTTACAGCGAAGTCAAGGGAATCGAACAGCGGTTCCTGCACCCCCCCATCGATTAAAATGTGGGCTATTAATGTTATTAGCATTCTGTGTTACATTATTATGATCACAGAGCCACTTTAAGGATTTAAGTTTCATTTCAACAATTGTTTTGGAGCGTCAAACATTTCATTTCCTGCATTGTGGTTGCATTTTATGCATTTTATTTCTACTTCATGCAGGTGAAAAGAGGAAGAGAGCTGCCGCTGTACGACGTGAATACAAATGACTGTGTGATTTAAAGTCACACTGAAACACAAACAACATTGTAGCGGCAATCTTCCCTCCGTCCGATAGTCCACATTACCACTACTGTTACAGTCTGGGTTTGGCAATAAGCTTGACGCGTAATGAATCTTTGTAGGCAGTAGCTTCATTTAAAAAGGTTTACTCAACAAAATAAGGTTACAAGATACATTCTTTGCTCAACTTGTCACAGCGTTAGCACAACGGTCAAAAAACTATGTTGCTCCGCAGACTGAATAACCTCAACTGAGGGCTGTTGGCTGTGACGTAGTCAGTAATGCAACTAAAGGAGCATTTCCACATGTTTGTTACACAAATCACTTAAGACATCTTATCAAGTCTGATATGGCTCTTACAAACATAATGTGAGCATAAAGAGGGGGACTACTTGACGGAGAGAGAGAAATAAAAAGTCAAAGCGAAGGAACCGTGTCCACCAGACGGTGAGGAAATAAAAGAGACCTCACTGGATTTATTTATTTCTGGCACCCAGCGGAGCAGCAGATCATGACACATTGGTGACACACTGAGCTAACACACACACACACACACACACACACACACACACACACACACACACACACACACACACACACACACACACACACACACACACACACACACACACACACACACACACACACACACACACAGAGGAAACATCCTGAACACCAACACACTCACCAGGCCTGAGGTTTCCTCTTGAGGAGGCCCTGTCTCCTCCACTGAGAGTGGGGGCTGAGATGATACGTCAGCTGACGGCAGACTTTCTCCATCGCCCCGAGAGAGTCGCCCTCCTGTCGGACACAAGAGACACAGAAACTCAGTCAGCTCAATGAAGGAGGAATAAAAGCACTGGTGGCCATGTTGGAGGGATTAGACGGTAGAACCGCTGCTTGTATTTAAAATGTCAACAGAATCTTTTGGGAAATTTACGTGAAAAAACTGAGATTTGAGTCATAAATTCATGAGAAATTAACTGTGAGAAGTTTTAATTAAAGTCATGAATTTACGAGAATAAAATTGGGTATTCCCTGAGACAGTATTAAATTTGCACAAAAAAAACCTGGGTATTCCCTGAGATTAAAATCATAAATCTACGGAAAGAAACTTGGTTATTCTCTGAAATTAAAGTCTTAAATTTAGGATAAAAGAAACTCCACATCTCCGCCTCCTTCTATGTGACATTACAGTAGCATTGGAAATGTGAAGAACCAGTTGCACTAATGTTTTCAGTTATATGTGTTTAAGTGTTTCGTTGTTGTGATGTGTTTAAGGTTTCTGTAGCGTGTCATGTTGGACACGACATCGTGACAGAATGAGACGGAGCGGTGAAGTGTTACAACAGCAACAGACAGGAGGAAGTCATTAAAGGATTTGAGGACCACTGGAGCGAAGAATTAGGAAACACACCTTCTGTGAGGTGCTTCATTTGACAAGAAAACACACACACACACACACACACTGAAGCTGGGGAATTGAACGCTACATGCTGTGTTGATCGGTTGTGTCCACAATCACTTCCTATTTGCTACATTACATTCACTTTGTGCCATTAAGTGATTAAAAATGTAAAATGCCGTTCTCAGAATGACTTTGGGGAAGACTTTCCCAAAGTGAAATTATTCTCCTCAGCACTTCAGACGACTGACATGTAGATCGTCATTTGTTGGTTGGCGCGAAATAACGATGAATCGTAAACGTCCGGCATCTCAATTGTACTACCTCGGCATTGTGCTTCCATTCAATTTGGCAAGCAAGTTTTGAGCGCACTTTTCAAATGTCACAAAAAAAAAGTAATTATGAGTCTCTCCATTAGCTGGTTTTGGAGCGAATAAACTGCGCTACAGCGTCGTTCGGTGAGGAGTTGGCGCTCTAGGCGACGCACGGCTGTAATCTGCCGGAAAAACAGAGTAGAAGAAGAAGAAGGGGTTGTGAATCAGAAACAAAACAAGTCGCCTCGGTCATTTAACCTTCTAGAGAGAAAAATCTTCAGGAATATGTTTTGAGTTATATATAAAGGTCAATTTTGGTGGGACTCGAACCCACAACCTTCCTCATAGTTTAACTAGAAGTCCAACACACTGTCCATTGTGCCACAGAGCCACCGTCACTCACTTGTTGACTGCATACAGATGTTAATACAACTGCTAGGCTACTTTAATATATATTTGACTAAATTATTGTGATGTTCTGGACCTTTGCATGAGGAAATTCTCTCTAAATGGACCTCGTTACATTTTAATTGAGTAGCCTACCTCTGGTTTAGAGGATTAAATGTTTGCAAAATCAGAATTGATCCATAATCCATCCACTCTTTTGGACATAAACCACCTCAAGAGAGCGTAAAACCTTTTTTTTCTCCACAGTTGAGGAGGTTTTAGTGTATTTTGCCGCTTTTAAAGAGCTTTTCTAATGAGATACTTCAAAATGAACATTAGAATACATGAATGGAAACACGGCTATTACAATAAACCCTTCTGAGTTTTCATCATGTGGAGAAAAGTGAACAAGGAAGCAATTTCAGACAAACAGCCACCGAATTACTGATGCTCGGCTTCATTTCTACCCGTCTGCCTTGATGTCACCACAACCGTCCTCTGTACCGTGTGTGTGTGTGTGTGTGTGTGTGTGTGAGTGTGAGAGAGAGAGAGAGTGTGTGTGTATTGAAATTCATTTATTCAGGTGGTGAGTCAGGTTTGTGGTTCCCAAGTTTTAAGTCTAGAGCAGATGGTGAGGGGAAGAAGTGATATCAACAAAGACACTCAGTTCTTAAACTGTGAAGTACCACATTGTTGTTCACGTCTGTGTGTGTGTGTGTGTGTGTGTGTGTGTGTGCGTTTGTGTGCCTGTGTATCTTTTTGCTGTGTAAAATACTGCAGGGCAATAGCTGAATAGTAAAGCACAAAAAAAATACAATTTTCTAGCAGACATCGTTGATGAAAGTGAATAAATTGATGCCCAGAAGGAAGCAGAGTAGAACATTTCTTCCACTTCCATGGCTGCTAAATAAATTTCTCAATTTTCAAATTAAATGAAGCGATAATGATTCCCGTAGAGAAACTGTGAAGCTGTTCTTGTAAATGTGTCTGTGTGGTCAGACTTTGTAATTAAGAAGAAAAAAGTTGAGGACGCATTTTGTTCATTGTGCAGATTCACACTTTTAGTTTCATAGTGAAAGAACTGATTTTCATAATGTTTAATACTCTCACTTATCTTGTCTCAGTACTCTGCTGCTCTGCCAACTGTCTTGTTATTCTTTTGCATTTATTATAGATGTATATCAGAGAAAGTCTCTTCAGTTTTACGGAGCATTTGTTATCAGTGTCGTTTCCAGCAACACAAGGCAGTGAAAAAGCTCTAAATACCCACTAAAGTTGGCAAATGCCTGGTGAGCATTTAGCAGTGAAAGAACCAGATATTTCTTAAATCAATCAGGTGGATAGAAACACAATGAAAATATATATCTGTATACATGTAGACAGGGACTAAGTTAAGACGTATTGTGCTGTGTTTCGTACTGACACTCTTGATGCACAGTAAAGAGAGAGTCTCGTCATGTCAATAAAGCTCCATGAATTGAATCGTGTTGAAGTGAATGAGCGAGAACTCGGGTCGATGAAAAACAGCAGCCTGCAGCCTCTTCATGGCTTCCCTGTGGCCTTCTTTACATTTCACCGCATCCAGCTCTCACTCTCTCGTCATCCCTTTCTTTTTTTATCCTCTTTCGATCTCTTCTCCTCCTTCGTTTTTTCTTTTTCTCTATCCTTCTCCCTCGGTTGTCCTCCCTCTCTCTTCCTCTCCTCCTCTCTCTCGTTACATTATTGATATAGAACACATCTATGAATCTTTTTCCCGTCTCCAGAGAACCGATGACCTCTCCTCTGCCTCCGTCCCTCTGTCTTATTTATCTGTCTGCTTCATCTCTATTCCTTCCCCTCAGGCCAACCTGCAGATGAAGTTATTTTGCACGGTACAAATGGAGCCCATTACTTTAGTCATATTTGTCTTTGCACGCCCTGCATGCTACGGTAAATTACGGCAGAATTGTTCCCCCATTCTGCAGATGAATTGTTTGGATAATTCAATCTTATAGCTGTCGTTTCAGTGGTCAGGAGGTGAAGGGGAAGACCTGGCAGCGAGCTGACGGAGTATCAGGGCTGGATCTCAGATCCCAGGAAGGGGCCACTTAATGTGCTCTACTGGGGTAAAGGTTTACAGAGGACACAGATGTCTGCTGTGTCGGGGTGGGAGTTACCTTTTACAACTGACATTACAACTGGGATTTAAAAAAAAGCTATTTCAGTGTTTGTTGCACTCACTGATAAAAATATAAGATTCTGTTCATAAAAACAAAAGGTATTAGATTACAGCTGCAGACTATTGCTAAGCTATGCCGTGCTGTCTTTTAGCTGCAGGCTAACGTTAAGCTACGCCCTGTCGTCTTTGAGCTGCAGGCTAACGTTAAGCTACGCCCTGTCGTCTTTGAGCTGCAGGCTAACGTTAAGCTACGCCCTGTCGTCTTTGAGCTGCAGGCTAACGTTAAGCTACGCCCTGTCGTCTTTGAGCTGCAGACTAACGTTAAGCTACGCCCTGTCGTCTTTGAGCTGCAGGCTAACGTTAAGCTACGCCCTGTCGTCTTTGAGCTGCAGGCTAACGTTAATCAACTCCGTGGGCATGGTTCCGAAATCCTCCGTTGGCTTATTATTCAGCTGGCACCGATTTCCACATCAATACATATTTAATTTTTAACATATGACCCCAAGAGGTTTCCATACTGTCACCAGACCAGAAATTCAGAATGGGATGAGTTTCCAAAAATCCATACTAAAGTACGGTGAAGGGAAGACGTGGTCACAGTTAATAAAAGGACAAATGTTCATTGCAAGGCTATAGGACGAGAACTCTTGTCCGACGTCTTAGACGCCATCCACCACTACGACCTCAACATCGTCAGGCGCTGGCAAATTAAACCCTGTGACCAAATCATTAAAACCACATGACCGTCACAGTGACACAAATCTGAAACCATAAATCAGAGCCGATTGGCTCATATCTGACATGTAATAAATGTTCAGTAACAGCAGGGTCAAACGCATACAGATATAAATACTGTACTGCAATTATAAGAGGAAGATAAGTGGGAAGACCGAAGAAATGTGAAGAATAAAGGAGTCAAAAGGAGAAGAGAAACAAAACACAGCAGCTGCAGTGATGAAGCTCTCTGTACAGATTCACAAGCCACCCTGCTTAGCTGGAGTCACACTGCAATGAATGGACCTTTCACCCACTCTACGGAGGCTGCTGTGTGTCTGTGTGCAGCCGAGGAGAAACTACGTATGAGCATGTCTGCATTTTTCTACGAGCAGAGTGAGGATTAGTGTGCATGTTAGCGCTGAGTCGGCTTTTTCCCTTTCCTCTGGGCCCGATAGACCACATTCCACCTGTCATGATAACATTCATTTCCCCTTCAGCCTCACATCAGGCGATATCACTGACCCACAAAACTGTGTCTTAAAGCTGCATTCTCTCTCGTGTCCACCAGGGGGCGACTCCTCTGGTTGTATAGAAGTCTATGAGAAAATGACTCTACTTCTCTCTTGATTTATTACCTCAGTAAACATTGTAAACATGAGTTTATGGTCTCAATCTCTAGTTTCAAGTCTTCTTCAATACAGCATGATGTTCATTTAGTAGATTATGGTCCATTTAGAGTCAAACAGACCATAAAGCAGGGTATGATTTATGAATATATACAATACAACGGATCGTATGATATCTTACAAAATATGGCTCCTTATTTTCTGTGCATTTTCCTTCAAAAGTCCAACAACACGCGTCAATTTGATTGACAGGTCTCTACCAGAGACGTATACGACGTCTCTACGTCATTCGTCCACAGCCCAAATATGGTCACTTCTGTTCATCGGTTGCAAAAAAACAAGATGACAACTACCAAAAGGATTCCAATCATCAGTCGACAAACCAATGGTTTACGTCTGTTTAGTATCTCCTGTGTAAGTGTTTCAGTGGTTTTAAGTTTTCTTCGACCCCTACATTCCTGCTCTTACTTTCATCGAACAGATCGAAGCCTCAGAGTTCAGATTGATCTCCTGCAGCTCCTTTAATGGGGCGTTCTTTTTGCAAACTGCTAAATGCAAACTTCTCTCTGCTGCTGCTTCACATTGCTTTAGAACCACAGACAGGCTGTGGCGCTTCCCTGCTTCCTACCCCGTAAACGTCCGGCGCCCTTGCTCCGACCAAACCCATCTTTGAAATCTGCCCTAATTTTGATCTCAACTATACACCTCCTCTTTCCAGGCTCTGGATCTCCACGGTGGACCGGTCTCTGCTGGAGGATCTGGGTCTGTCCACGGTGGACCGGTCTCTGCTGGAGGATCTGGGTCTGTCCACGGTGGACCGGTCTCTGCTGGAGGATCTGGGTCTGTCCACGCTGGACCGGTCTCTGCTGGAGGATGTGGGTCTGTCCACGGTGGACCGGTCTCTGCTGGAGTCTGAGCTGAAGGAGGTTCTGGTGAACCTGCATGATTTCATCTGATTTCACCAGAATCCTACCCGGTGGCTCCGATGACGAGCATTAAGAGTAACTCTATAGAAACATACCATCTTGTCCAGGAAGTTAATTCCAATAACTCAACACTATGCGTTATATTAAGACCAATGCATCCACTTCCTTATGTTGACCTTTAATTAAACAACAGGGATATGATAGATAAGATGCAGTTGATTGATTGCATATATACCATAGGATCGATCAATACCCCCCCAGCCTGCTGTTCTCATATTGGATTGACTGCAATCTGATTACACTCAAGTGTTCATGAGTGACAATTGTGTTTAGCTGTTGAAATATAGATTGTTTTGTTTGTGGCATATAATTACTTATTCTGATTTATTGGTGATCTATTTTTGTTAATTGTTTCAGGTTCTCCTGAAATGAAGCATAGAGAGGATTAACACTGATGTAATTAATGATTATATTTCTATTAATGCACCGACAAAACTACCTCCAATCTTTTAATCCCGTCTGTTGACTGACCAGGTTTTCAGTCCCGTTGTTTATTTGTGGAAAGGAGTGAAGCAAACTGCAGATAATAACCAGAGCTCGGTGAATGTGGTGTTGAGGGGAAAACAATCTGAAAACAGGTTCCCTCCTCAGTGATCAGCTGCGTGAAGGCAGAGCAGGTTATGCGTGTTGTGTCTCTGAGGAAAGTCGAGATGGAAATTTCCTCTGAGGAGGAAGATTGTCAACATCTGTTTCTGTCTGGCTGTAGTCTTTGGAGCTGCAGTGATGAACGAGATGTAGGGATGCAAAAAATCTAAAGAGGAAACTTAAATCCACCATTTTTAGTCAGTAATTTCTACACATAATCACTTTATTCAACGTATCCTCATACAGCGGTTTGTGTATTATCTTATAAAGAGGTTTTCTATTAATTCAGCAAAACGTGTCAATTTACGCTCGTTACATTAATACAGCCTTTTCAAAATAAACTTCCGAACTCACAGGAAACAACTTTTGAAAAGATGGTGAAATACTTAGTTTTAGGAAAATATCGCGAAATACTTCGTTTTAGGAAAAGATGGTGAAATACTTAGTTTTAGGAAAAGATCGTGAAATACTTAGTTTTAGGAAAATATCGCGAAATACTTAGTTTTAGGAAAAGATGGTGAAATACTTAGTTTTAGGAAAAGATGGTGAAATACTTAGTTTTAGGAAAAGATCGTGAAATACTTAGTTTTAGGAAAATATCGCGAAATACTTAGTTTTAGGAAAAGATGGTGAAATACTTAGTTTTAGGAAAATATCGCAAAATACTTAGTTAGGTTTTGGAAAAGATGGTGAAATATTTAGGTTTAGGAAAAGATCGTGAAATACTTAGTTTTAGGAAAAGATCGTGAAATACTTAAGTTAGGTTTAGGCCACAAAACTACTTAGTTAGGTTTAGGAAAAGAAAGTTGTTTGGGTTAAAATAACTACGGAAGTGGCGTTACTTGTTTACGGTAAGTAAATGACAAGTAAATCAACATTGACTTCTCGTTTCACACGGGCCACGAATAGCAGTCATCTGGGTAAAAAAAACAGTTTCTGTTTGAAATTTTTGCAGTATTCAGCGTTTTCCATGTTGTTTATTCTTTACGGTCCTGGTGTATAAAGGCCTTAATAAGTTGTAATATTGTTATTGAATGAAAAGAATTACAATATTTTTCCAGTGAAGCTCCATGTTACCACAAAACCGCACCAGTGACAGCAAAAAAGTGTACTTGATGGTTTTGTAAAAAGAGACATTCATGGCCCATCAAAAGAGAAGCAGTGAGGCCTCAAACATCTGTGATGGCAAGTTCAGGAGAAGTAAAACAGAACAGCAATCAAACATGTCAGACAGGACGGGAAGAGCAGAACGAGGAGGAAATAACACCTCTCTCCTCTCGTCGCCTCCTTTACTTCCTCTCTCTTGTTGCTTTCCTCTCCGCTCATAACAACACCCCCTCTGGCGTTTCTATCATCCCTGCTCCACTTTTTCTCATCATGAATTGTACACAAAAGCCTTTTCCTCGATTTCCTCTGCAGCTTCAGCATGTGTTCAGAGTCTCCCGCAGAATGTGTCCTGTACACTGATAACGAGCATTTTCCAGCTCCAACGATGCATTCAGGGACTCATAATACAAATCTGATTAATTTTACAGTGAATACAACATTTATAGAAAATTATTTTGTATTCTTTAGGCAACAAAAGCTGGAGACGTGTTAATCTAGTTTTCCTAAATGTGAAAACCTTTAGTCTTATTTGATCATTCAGAAGCTGCACTCACGTACGTCTCTGTTCACTAAAATACAAATCGCTTTCTGGGTTTAGATTAGAAGCTTAAATATTAACACGTTTATATTCCTTTAGCAGATATCTAGAGGAAGATTTAGAAGGTTGACCTGTGACATTAATCCTTAATTCATTCATACCAATAGCAACATGAGGGACTAGTGACTGAACGTAACGTTAGCGTCAGATTAACATTAGCTTACCTTTATATAAACAATTTGCAAGTATATATATATTATTTTTTCAGACAGGACTTGGTTTTGTGTATGTGCGTAATTACTGTATATTGCAACAATAACACATATCTCCAGCATCCTGTTTTCACAGGAAATACATCACATTAAGGAGGCAAAATGGTGTTTCACAAGATCAGAGGAGAAATATGATAGCCACACATTACTCAAACATAAATTAGAACAATTAGCTTTTCACATTGGCGTCATTCAAAGCTGGAGGAAAGATGTCCTCCAGCTGTTTCTCACATGGCTCTTAACATAAACAACAAATGCAGGCAGCATAGAGGTCAGCAATGCTTCAGCACAAAGCACCGCGCTACGATCAGGCTCTCTTAATTCATATCTTCATCCCCATCACTCCTCCTTCCTCCCTGCATTATTCATCCAGCATGGCTGCTGTCACGCTTTCTCTTCCCCCCGGTGACATACTGGACAAAGTGAATGAACAAGCACAAAGGAGGCATCCTCAAGGACACACACACACACACACACACACACACACACACACACACACACACACACACACACACACACACACACACACACACACACACACACACACACACACACACACACACACACACACACACACACACAGCCACACAACCACTTAGAGCACTTCCGTAACCCAATAGTGTCACACAAAATGATCATCTGATAGCAGCAACGAAATGAATCATGGCTGTCTGTGTGTATGTGTAAACATGCACACACGTTTACTGTAATCGCCACTATTTGCGCAGTGTGTTAGATGTTGCGCAAGTTAGATGACTCGTGTGTGTGCGTGTGTGTGTGTGTGTGTCCTACCGTCTTGGGGCAGTGGATGTATCGCGCCAGGCTGATAATCAGGTCATGCGTGATGGGGTCGACCAGGTTTCTGAAGCTGGCGTAGCGGTACAACACGTCATCCAGAGATGTTGACTCCATGCCCAGGTCCTACAAAGTACAAATTAATTAATGCTCATATGAATCCCCGCATACACATAAATCTCAGGTGACAAGTCAAGATATTAAGACATGATGGAATATAATGCAGGAAGTCAAATATTTTCTTCTGCAAATCATATTTTCTCATCCGATGTTATCCCTCCTAAGTCAACTTCAAGCTTCACATGGTGGTCTAATGTTGTGAAAAAATGTGAATTTGAATGTGGCACTTAACTGGCACTAAAAAGCAGACACACACACACACACACACACACACACACGCACACACACACACACACACACGCCCGTCATTCAAAGATAACCCTTCCAGCGTTGTCTGACGTTCCCTGAACGCCCCCTCGGGTGTGCAGTGCCACCCTCATTAAGAAACGCGACCCTAAAGCATTGAATTAAATTGCCTGTTGCATTGCTTTCAAGCCTGTCTGTCTGCTTGCTGCTGAAGGGAAAATTAAAACGTGTCACATCTCGAGCACCATGACAGCGTACGAATCATTAACCTGCTGGCGGAGCTTCATGCATGAACAGCTGCCTTGTTAAATCTTAAAAAACATGAATGACGACTCTGCTTGATAGACATTTTACAGGACTGTAAAGAAGCTGCTGAGCGTCAAAGCAAAGCGATGGCTGCACGTATTCAGCCTCACACCATTTGTTTGACATTAATAATTTAGATTATTATCGTGCTCCATTATAAGCATTTAAAAAATGGACTTTGTTTGGAAACAGGATTAAAAGTTAAAACCATCAGCAGCTCCTAAAAGCTGTTCCTTCATCCCACAGTTAAATAAAAAGAGGCTGGACACAGTGAACGACACCACGACACCGAGGCCTTACTCGTGGTAGGAGTGAAGGAAAGGTCACGAGCTCCCTCGGTAGTATGAATGTGCTCATTTCATGGCAGCTGCCCAATTAGATAAAGAGAAATCCTGACATTTGGAGCTCACACAGAGTGCAAAATGGAAATGAGGGGTTTGAATGTGGTCGGGAAAAGTCTGGGTAATCTGCTCATTACATATTGACATTTATAGAAATACGAGCGGAAGCTACATAGCTTGATTGTGGAAGTACAGAAAAAGTTTGGGGTCACCAAAATAATTGGCATTCACCTCACTGAGGGCCATGTGGTGTTAAAAACATCCTGCCTCAGTTCTGAAAAATTAAGTCAAAGCTTCATGTGTTAAAGCTGCATTCTCTCTAGTGTCCACCAGGGGGCGACTCCTCTGGTTGTATAGAAGTCTATGAGAAAATGACTCTACTTCTCTCTTGATTTATTACCTCAGTAAACATTGTAAACATGAGTTTATGGTCTCAATCTCTAGTTTCAAGTCTTCTTCAATACAGCATGATGTTCATTTAGTACATTATGGTCCATTTAGAGTCAAACAGACCATAAAGCAGGGGATGCTTTAGGGCGGGGCTACACAGTGATTGACAGGTCTCTACCAGAGACGTATACGGCGTCTCTACGTCACTCCTCCTCAGTCCATATATGGTCACTTCCTGTTCACTGGTTGCAGAAAACCAAGATGGAGATGGCCAAAACGCCTCCAATCTACATAAAATACAATACTAGCATTCACACAAAAGACACGATATACTATTTGTTTGTAGCTGGTTTCAAGATTTCTTTTGTTTGTTTCCAAACGTCCAGAATGAACCTCAATTATATTTTTATTTCCTATATTCTGACTCATGCTGTGTTGATGTTGTTCCTTTCATCACGAGGACAACAGCCATTGAGTACCGCTCTTCCTCAAACACTGTAATGGGCTCTATCCTCACCACTGTTGTGATTTGTGTTTGTGAATGCATGTTGAGACTGCAGGTAAGTGCAGGATCATTGTGTCTGCACTTATATTATTGGTGTTTGTTCAGGGTTCGTTTTTTTTGCAGACGGTTAAGTGGCAACGATGCTCAGAGATAGAGAGACAGAGAGAGAGAGAGAGAGAGAGAGAGGGGAGAGAGAGAGAGAGACAGAGAGAGAGAGAGAGAGAGATAGAGACAGGGGAGAGAGGGGGGGGAAATGCTTGCTCTCCCACAAAAAGGTATGACTCACTAAGGTTTCCATGCTGACTTTTGTTTTGCGTCGGAGGCGCTTTGACTGAATGACACACACACACACACACACACACACACACACACACACACACACACACACACACACACACACACACACACACACACACACACACACACACACACACACACACACACACACACACACACACACACACACACACACACACACACACACACACACACACACACACACACTTTCAGAAGGGAGCGACATTAATAGCAACACAGATTAGAGAAACCTACAATTAGAGCATCAACAGGTGTACATTCTATCCCATTGTTTCCAGTTGACATCACACCATCACACAAGATGCATTGTGGGTATTTTAATTGTCTGCAGTGAGCTCATGTAAATGCTTCAGATGGATTCAGATTCAGGCTAAATTGATATTCTGTGATCAGAAAGAAATGTTACCTCGGGTGGACAACACCCGCTAACCTTGTAGCTCATCTCTGATCTACTTTACATTTGTTTAAATCAGCTAAATTTATTCTCTTTTTGACCTCTTTCAATGTTAAATATGAGCTTGTTATTTCATAACTCGGGTGAAGAATTAAAGGAAGATCGATACCGCTGCATTAAAGTTACTACAAGGAACTAAAGAGGTCGTGTTTCTGAGCACCAGACTCCCTTTAGGCTACAAAAATGTTTATCTTGCGCTGCCTTCCATTTATCTCCGAAATCGGGATTACGGCAAATATGTGTCATAATAAGCTGCGCGTACAAATTACATACGAGGATGTTTTTGGGGGAAAGCGAATAACCTTTTTCCCAAAATGTCAAACTAGTCCCTTTAAAGGGTTGGTGACAATTAGCATTTTCAACTTGTAGAAATAAACCACATTCATTACATTTCGTCAATGGAAACATACAAATATATTATTATAATGATTTGAGGCGCTTTGCAAATACGTGTTCATCAACCCTGTCTCCTGTCTCTCTCTAGTCTGAACACAAGAAGGTTTACGAACCAGCAAGGTCTGCAATGGGAAAGAGTAGAAAATAAACTGTGGAACACGTTGAAACAAAAGCCGATGATTTTGTGTATATATTTGGTATATTCACTCTCCAGAGAAGACATAAATTATTAACAACAGGCCCCTCATGAAATAAACATGAGAAGGACAAAATAGAAATGTCTACTTCTTGAACTCTTAACGGGAGAGTGTGTACACACACACACACACACACACACACACACACACACACACACACACACACACACACACACACACACACACACACACACACACACACACACACACACACACACACACACACACAGTGTGGTCTTTTCTTTCATTAGAGAGCACCGCCCACACTAATGAGTGCCGGTCGGCATCAAAGCGCTTTGGTCCGAGTCCAGATGAACAAAGACGGAGCTGGAGACAAAAAACACGAGGAGGGCTCTTAGGAAGATGAGAGGAAATGACAACCGGGAGGACGAACATACATATACTGTATATATATACACACACATATATATACACACACACACACACATGTATATACACACACATGTATATACATATATATGAAGCTGGTATTGACCTTTAATTAAAGATCACACGCTGACCGACAGACTCGTCCACCTCTGACATAATGAAGGACGTTCTTTCACCACAGCTGAATATCTATTATCGTTATTAATATTTCCATATTAATAGCGATTATTTTTGCCCGATTAAACATCTTCTCAGGTTTGACATTTTGATGTCGTGCAGGATGAAACCATAAACGATGGCTGCATTCCGTTTATCCGAGTCCTGGTGTCACTGACGTGGCTCTCTGGGACCCTGTGATGGAATCAGACCTTTATTCATCACCGAAAAAAAGGTCCGTCTCCGTCTCTGAGGGGACATCGTGGGGAATATTAATTATTCATGATGGCAAAGCTATGGCAACATTTTCATTGTAACTTCACATCAACACAGAAACTGGCTGATAGTCGGACACATCTGGACTGTAGTGGAATGAAGTTAAATGATCTGTCGGTGGAGCAGACTGCAGGCGGCGCTCGATTCACAGCCGAGACTCAAAGTGCAGCATAAAAACAAAAGCTGAATCAATCAAACGGCACCTTGTTGAGACGCTGCACTCCAAGTGCCGACAAGAAGAAAGAAAAAGGAGGATGTGTTAATTAACAGTACAATGCATGTAAAAGGTTGTAGCCTTTTGTGGCCATACCTTCACACAAAAGAGATTTAGTAGTTTAATCAACGCAGAACCTCTCGTTACTCCACAAAAGAAACCCGGTTACAACCGTTAACCAGTTCTAAATGAGTAAAAACCTGTAGAGTATTGATACGGTCCGGAGTTAAAGGTTCTGCTATCAGTACTTTATAGTTCCTGAGTGAGACGTCCTCTCTCTGTCTCTCTGTCTTTGTCTCCTCTCAGTACAGCGTGAGACTCACATCATGATCAGAGAGAAGGAAACATTGTAGAACTCTGGTCGTCTCAAACACAATAAAACCCTCACAAGTAAGTTCATCACAACATGTGACCAACAAGCAGAACATCAGTCTGTTTGTGGAGCAGCCGTCAGGTAACGGTAGTGATGTCATATGTTAGTGATGTCACACGTTAGTGATGTCATACGTTAGTGATGTCATACGTTAGTGATGTCATACGTTAGTGATGTGATACGGAGTTTGATCAGAACAACAGGATCATCAATGAAAGATAATATCTTAGATAAATGTTTGGCTGAGAATGTATTTTAAAGATTTTAGGAGCTTCTTGTTACGCTGTTTGTTTACATACAAGATTAATGAGGCAATGACGATTATTTTATTGATTAATTGTTGATTTTTTCCCACAATATAATCAAAAGGAACCAATAAGCAGTGTTGATAAGAGTACTAGTATCGATTACATCAAACAGCGAGGGAACCTCTGAGGATACATTTAGTGCTGAGGAGGTTTCCACAGACGCATTGGTCATCGTTTAGTGGTCAGCTGAAGGGGGGGGGGGGGGGGGGGGGGGGTAAACTGAAGGGCATGATTAAGAAGGTGGCCTCCTCGTTAGCTCTTAACAGAGCTCCAGCTTGATAATCAATGTCTATTTGCCCCCCCGGGGGATCGCAATGGTTTCCGGGCAACGTGGAGGAGAGCCTGGTAACCACTAACAAGCTTCTTCTTCTTCTGTGTCATTTCCCCTCTTTTTCTTCCCCGAGTGTCCTCTAATGTCTCTGTAATCACTCGCTGACGCTGCCTCTCTTCTTCTTCTTCTTCTTCTTCTTCATCAGTGTCTGTTACAGCTTAGCCCTCATGGTGCGTATCCTTTTCCTCAGTAATTGTCTTCATCCAATTCATCGTGTGATCCGTTCGTCATGTACCGTTCTGTAATTTGCTTTTCATGACCCAACATGTTGTTTCCATCCTGCGGCCCTCCGCTCTCCGCCTCCAACTCTCTGAAGCCGCGTCCACACTAATATGGAAACGATCTCCGCCCACACGGGCGTTTTACTAATTATTTATTTCCGTCCAGACTAACACGCCTGAAATCGAATATCACGTGACTGGGCATGCAGGTGACAACGGGTGTAAACAGGAAGTAGATTGGTGACAGAAAATTCAACAGAGTATTATAGTATCTTTAATAATATAAGAGGGCTTGATTGATCTTCCTCTATAATCTTCCTCTATATAATCAAACGGAAGAATTTACGGGACGGACGTTACAGGGCTGAGGGTCTTGCTCTCTCTCTCTCTCTCACGCACACATCAAAGCTACTTTAAAATGAACATTTACAAATCCGCTCCATTGGGCTGATAACGCCGCTGGACACGCCGCTCGCTAATCGCTCCAATAACAGCTGCTTCCTTCCAGAAGACCTTGACCTCAACCCTTCACCCACTGGATCAAGTCTTCTCCTTTCTAGTGACACGACAGCACTGCTTGCTGCTGAAATAACTGTGTAAAGAATGGACGCGCCGACGAGATGAGGAAATATGTTACGTTTGTAAATTGTGTACAAGTCGCCCTAATGACAGGAGAAGTAGCCCACTAAGTGCCGATAGAGGCTTTATAGTTCACCACAAATCTCCAAGCAGCAGACGCCATAATGGAGGTCTCAGTAAAAGAGGCTGTTTGCAAATGAAAGCCTGAATATCTCACAATGAGGCCAGATAAAGAAAAGGTACTTAAAACTGACAATTTAAGCTGCTGTCTTCAGACGAGCCACCAGTAGAATAAGCACATCATTGCACTTCAGGATTCCTTGTCTCGAAGGTTTGTGGTTAATACAATCCGAAGAGATTTTAAAGTTTAATTCTACAATATAAAATAGGTCAGCAAATACCCCTCTAGAGAATTTAGAAGCTTTTACGTGTCTTAAAAAAAGAGTGTAAATGAGACAACTAAGCGTGGCCAGCTGCAGCGCTGGGTACAGCGTTCCCTCCGCCTCATTCCCGGTCTCTAGTTAGCTAGTTGGCTAGCTTGCTAATTCCACCATGCTTTTGTGGTTACAGAAGATTAGCTGAACAGTGGGCCGGTGGTCCAACAGTCCCTCCGCCTCGCTCCTCGTCTCTCTGGAGAAGCACAAGCTAACAAGCTAACTAGCTAACTAGCCGGCCCCTCCGTCTCTGGCTAGGAGTTTACGACACTTTACGGCCCTACTGACCGTGTGTTGTCACCGTGACAGCTAACCTCAATGGACGTTCTCTTTTGTACTCTTCAAATGACCACGATCAACAGTCAAAAGACATTCAGTTTACAGCGATCTAAAAACAGAGAAAAGCAGCAAAATCCGCACACTGAAGCTGAAAACCAGTTTTGTCAATTACGCCTGAGAGACTTTCATTTACCAGATTGTTCAACCTTCTGATGATTGATTAAACAAAAAGACAATTAATTCCTTTGTTGTCCAATCAGACAAAGCCCAGTTTTAAGCCTGGGTGTATATTTATAACCTGGACATCACCAGAGACTGTGACTCTCCTCCTCTGGAGTCTCGTAGCTCAATCGAGCAGCGTCACGGATGGTAAGAATGCTAAATGATAAGAAAACTGGAACACAAAAGCGGCCCCAAACAATAAACTGTGAAAGCACCATGTGTGTGTGTGTGTGTGTGTGTGTTGATAAGGTTCCCTGTGGTTGAGTCATAGAGGTATAAACAGCGGCAGCATATGGATTGTGTGCAGTTCTGTCTACGGGGATGAGAGCTTATAGCTGCGTCTTCACTCTTATCCTCTCTCTCCGTTTCCCTCTCCTCCCAAATGATAATCGCATATTAGATTAACTTTGCATAATTGATCAGATCCTCCTTTTCTTTACAGCTTCTACAAATCCGAACCAATTCAACTGGTGGTATTTCTTGTTTTAGCAGCGACAGCAGCAGCAGAGAGCTGTAAAAATGTCTTGAAAGACGTAGAGAGGCTATAAATCGTAGCAACTAGAGGTGGAGAGAAAAATCAATAGTGATATTTAAGCAGTATTGTATCTGTACATGGACACAAATGATCTATATGTTATTATACAAACTATTATTATTGTAAATGCAAATTAAACATTTTGCTTTCTCAGTCTACTGGAAAAATGAATTAAGCGTGATGAACCAAGTGAAAACTTTATCTTAGTAATAAATAAAACAAAAAAGGTAACAAATAGCAATTTTTCGCTAAAAATGTTTAAAATCTCATAACGTATCGTGAATTTAAGTTACTAAGTAATTGAGGAAGTTTAAACTGGTTATGAAACAGTCTCAGTCTAATAAGTAAACGAGACCATTAGAGAGAAGATTGGCTGTTTTTATGGAGGTATTCATCGGTGCCGCCGGGTCGGATTCGGCACAAAAATCAAGTTCATCGGTCCCCGCTGGGAGCCAGACCCAGGACGTATTGCTGGACCCGCTGGAGGGAAGGGGGGCACGGGAGAACCAGAACCAGGACTGAGAGGGTCAGACTGTCAGACCCTGCTGCAGTAACATGAGAGGTTTTCTAAAGGGACTCTGATGCTCAGAGACACTACCACGTTAGTCCACAGGGGGCAACAGAATCAACACAAAATGGAAGTTCCTCGTAGTAACTTTTAAGTATCAGGGCCTCTGGTGATTCCCATTACATATTTGAAGGCCGACCAGTGCAGCAGAGCTCAATTCATCAAACGTTGATTCAGTTAAAAGTCATCGCGTCAACAGTCCGTCTGAGAGTCTGGTTTCTGTTTCTGCATCCGGTGATGACATCAACACACAGAAAATAAATGAATGAAGGGATGCTTGTGGTGATCTTGTGACCCCTGAGAGCGTCACGCACACACACACACACACACACACACACACACACACAGAGCTGCTATACCTGTCGGAGTGTCTTGAGCATCTCCGTGGCCTCGTCCTGCTTGCCCTGCTTGGCCATCAGCATCATCTCCTGGATCATGCCGATGCGCCGCTGGTAAGGCGGCGGCGTCGACCCGCCGCGGCTCAGCCGGTCCCCCGACTTCAGCATGAGGGAGGCCAAGATGTCGCCGCCGCCACCGCGCTCCTTGGTGGGCGTTCGCCTCCAGCCGTGCTGGGGGCTGGCCCCTCCGGGCTCCTGGCCCTTGGTCTGCTTGGCACCCATTGGGTGCTGCAGTAAACTTTAACTGTGAAGAGAAACTCAAGCAGTCACGCACATCCGGGTCTGATCAGTGTTTGGGATACTTTGCTCATCTGAGTGTCTGCAGCTGGGAGCAAAACAAATCCAAACTGCACGAGAAGAATGCTCATCATCCCCCAGTCACAGAAGAGTAAATGGCTCCAAAGTACACAAGGGACAGTTTTTGGGTGAACTTGGGTAATCCTGGAGGGTGCAGCTCAGGTCGGGAACAGGTCGGAGGATGCTGCGTGCAGCATGGCCGCAATAAGAAAAAACCACGGACACAGCAAAGTCAGGAGGACGCAGGACTCCTCTCCTTCGTGCAGAGTCTGCAGACCTCCTATCCCGAGCACAACTTCACCACCATCTCCAAAAAATATATATTTACCTCCAAACAACCGCGTTACCTCCTCTGCTGTTATCCTCTAAAGCCCAACGGAGGAGGAAACGCATCCGAGGAGGTGGTGCATGAAGCAGGGCATGGCAATGTTTACGTCTCCTGCAAGATCACCGCTGTCTCCTCTCCTCCCTCCTCCTCCCTGCACGCGCTGCCCTGTCCTTCCTCGCGCACACACTGAAACAAAAACACATTCGTCCTTCTCCAAGGTGGATCCTCCCTCCGTTCCCGGAGCAGGACGCAGACGCATCGGCCGTCTCTGAGGTGCTCCCTCGGTCCTTTTTTTTGCTGGGACTGAATTGTACGTTTCACCCTCCTGTTCAACTGAATGGTGGGCGCGCGCAGCGAGTGCACGTGATGGAAGGGAAGGGCGGGGAGAGGAGCGCGAGCGCCGACAAAAAGTTTACGGTCGTTTCGCTCTCTAAACAGGCCACGTGCCAATTTACATTAAGTAAGGCGTCGTTTGAACGTTTGCTAATTTTCCGCATTATATTTGTTGTTTTAGTGAAATCTTTGCACTATTATTTAGTCAATTTAATATTATTATATTTCATGGTATATATTGTGCATTTTATATTTAATATGTTTTACTTTGCGGGATTAATAAAGTATCCGTCTATATATTGTCGAGATGATTTGTACCGTTTACGATCTTGTAGTCTTAGTAAAATCAGCATATAGTTGATTGTACAATTATCAATTAATTAAAAGAATATCTAAAATATAAATTAGGCTAATTGATTAATGCTAGCTAGCATATTGAGGCAGAAGTAGGTCACATCATCTCTACACATTTTCTTTTATCATTATCATCTTTACTATATTTTGATGTTATTTTCCCGCTTTCTTTAATGGAATTGGTGCGATTGATTATGCTTAGTTTATTGTAATTTATTTTAAAATGCTTCATAAGATCCGTTACATTGTCAACGCAATATATTGAAATTAAATAGTTTTTAGAAGTTTCAATTTATAAATGGCCTCGAGTCTTAAGCAGTTATTTGTCCTATTGAGTAAAGAATAAAGAAGGAACTTTGTCGCTTATCTGTTCATTTAAAATGCTTTTGTGAATTTTTAATATGTAATAAAATAGATTATATATTGTATGAAGCAGTTTCACCAGACTGAGTCAACATTTAGTGAGGAATCATTTTAAAACGGAGACAAAACTTTTCATATTCATTCAATGCAGTAAATGTGATCACATGCTTCATGCACTAGAGGTCAATGTGTAGACAAGGAGAGGGTTACACTGCCCCCTGCTGGTGGCTGTTCAGAGTATATAAACATGTATATATAAACATATATACATACATATATAGTTGTAGCAGCAGTAGTACAGTACATGAAGAGGATATACTGTGTTTTTGGTTACGAGTCTTCAACAAAGTCAAATTAAAGCTCATTCAACATAAAAACACATTTTCCACACTTGTATTGACCTCACAGGAGCATGTTTGAGACTGAATATAAATACACAAGAAACGTCAAGATGTACTTTTCAAAAAAGGTTTATTATTTATTTGTTTTGCCTTTAATTACATTTCTATTTACAGTAGCATTTCAACCACCACAGTTGCTTCAAATCACTTATCGAAACAAAAACGATGTTTAGTTTCTTTCCTCTCGTTAACCGGAGAGACGTCAACAGATGAAAAAGCAACGACGTCCAGGACGAACACCTCCGTCTGCTTTAAAACACACAAACCTCTTATCTTCGGCTTGCTTTAATGACTTCACGGTTGCTGCATTTGTTATTAACTAAGCGCTGAATCTCACCTTTACGGCAAACGAAAGATTCTTTTCTTTGTCAACATTTACAGTTCACTGCTTATAAAAGGTATACCATCTTTTACAGCATTGAGTCAGAGGATGGAATTATGGATGATCTAAATACTATATAAATTATAATTACATATTCACTCCCTTTACTGGTGTTATACGTTGCATTGAATCAGTGTGAAGTGAAGATGTGACGTGTTTTAAGGCTTTGTTTATACTCTGTGTGTTGTTCTTTGTTTTATTCTCTAAAACTCCAGAAGACGAACAAACAAATGGAACCGTGAAGAAGCAAGAAGACGACGAGTGTAACCGACAAAACGCCACAAACTGTAATCTGTAAAGAATTAAATGCATCATAAAGAAACTAAAAGGTTGAACATCCTGTAGAATATTTACTCAGATGTAGATTTTTAACACCTTTTGTTTCTAAAGCGTTTAAAAACCAAGTTGTCTTTCTTTGTGTGATCACTAAACATGTAATCAGTGTTTTTATCAGAGAACTAAAAGTACAAATATAAAGTATGTACTGTACCTGAGAAAGGAGCTGATGAGGGAGACAGACCTCCTCACACAGACTGTAGAAGTTATAACTGCTGCCAGAGATCCACTAAACCACACGAAGGTAAATATATAAAATATACATTTTAAATCACGAGTCTTTTCTGCTAAGTGACGGATTCCATCCAGTGTGCTTCAATGTTGTAAATAAATGTAACTTGCACACAATAAGCAGCTCATAAGTCAACCTGACGCAACTAAACCGTGATGGACGTATGATGAGAAACATAAACCGGGTCGGGATGAAAGCTACGAGTCGTGTGTTTGTATAAATTCAAACGAGAACATCTCGGAGGAGTTGGTAACATGTTAGACTGGAAGTATCCAACTGGAGGTGGAAGCTCGGCTGCAGTTGTTGCTCTTTTCATGAACCCAGCAGGAAAGATTCCCTCGATAATAAAAAACAAAACAATATCTCCCTCCCTCCCTCCCTCTCTCTTCTCTGTGTCGTGTCTCTTGAACTGTCGATAATGTCTCCACCTCATGTCAGTTAATCGATGACGTCTCTCTGCTGGATGATCTATTAAACGCTATATTTTCCCTCTGCAGCACCTGACTCAAGCTGTTCTAGACGAGGAGGCGGGGCCCCCTGCAGGTGGGAGGCGACTACTCGCAGTTAGAATGTGTAGCCAGCGGGGGGCGCTTTGTCGTCTTTGTTGCTCTCCAGGGAGAAGGGAGGGATGCGGACGTCGAAGTGGGAGCCGTCGGTCCTCTCGATTCGAAACGTCCCCCTAAAAACAACAGAAGAAGAGAGGACGGAGATGTTTGAGCCTCTGGAGGAAGAAGCGGCGAGGAGAAGACGTGACGGTAGTAGTGACGTTAGTAGAGAGGTTAGTGACGGTAGACTCACCACATGTGACCGCTGGGGGCTTGTAGAGACACATGGCTGCTGTACTGGAAGGCCGGCTGCTCTTTAGACAACACCGGCTCCTGAGAGAGAAACACAAGATCAGTCTGAGTTCACACGCAGAGTTTAGACTTTAAACACAGAAATAATCATCAATGATAAAAAGATAAAGGAAAAATAAAAATAAATTAAATAAATGATAATCAAAAAAAAATAATCAAAAATAAAAAAATGTAATAAAAAATAAATGAAAAAATACCTTAAAGTTATCGATACAGATACCCGGCCCTGTAGCTAGCGACGCAGCTAACAACCTTTTAACAGTAACTTATGTGTTCCCATACATTTGTGATAATTAAAGAGTGTGTGTGTGTGTGTGTGTATGTGTGCGCGCTCTAACCCGGCCTACGACTCCTCGTCCTCGGACCGTCTCCAGGGTTCCTGACAGGCTGAAGATCCTCCAGTGTCTCTCTCTCAGCTGGACCACCTCGCTGCCCATGTTCTCCAGACGGATGCAGTAGCGCCACTGCAGGATGACGACAGACATGTCGGTACTAGAGGTGTAATAACACCTGTAATAACACGTGTACTCCAACTGAAACGTTCAGTACATTACGCCCTGACATACATACATGACCCCACTGGATTGTGGACAATACAGATTTAAAACATTACAGTTTGTTGCTTCAGCACCGCTACAATGTGAGTTCACATGTGCTCAGTTTAAATGAGTACAAGCTGCAGCCCAGACAGTCTAATAATTAACATTTACAGACTTATTTATTCGTCTTATCTTTTTCAAAGTAAAACATTTTTTGGATCTTTTTTTGTTGTTTTCCCAAAAACTGAGGTACGTACCGAACCACAAGTTAATTGTAATATTGTATACATTTAATTTGCAATGTTTTGTTAATATTAATACTAAAGCCATTAAAGCCTTTAAATAGATTCTGCTGACACGGACATGTTTAAAGCTCCCAGCTGGTGTTAATTCCCACAGTGACAGATAATAAAAACTACTACTCACCCAGTAGACATGGGAGTTCTGGGCCTCCTGAGAACAACAAAGACTTTCTATTAGCATCTACAGAACAAAAGACGGCTACAAGAAGCCAACAGGAAACGGGGTTTTTTTGATCGTCGGAGCCAAAATGGCCTCCATAAGTTACTCTGGTGATTTACCCTCATGCCCATGTAGAAGGGGATGACGGTGACCCGGATGTTCTCCGTGGTCTCCCTGTGGACGTCCGAGAGCTCCAGCCAGGGGTGGTTCTTCTCCTGCCACGCCTTCAGGGTGTCTCTGGCTGTGAACGGAGGAGCTGCAGGACGACGACGGAGCAAAGAAATGGACACGGAGAACACAGTTCACGGTTACTTCAACAACGCAAACCGTTAATGTCAACGATCCGGTGACTTGTTGTAGATCAGGGAAAAACATTCTCTTATGAATATAATGGGTGATGATATCTTTTTAAAGACATAAATCACGGTTAAGAAGCTACTCTATCTATGGTGTCTTGTTTGCTGCATGGTTGTCCTGTGACACGTGTGTGAGAGCTGGTTTGTTTTGAGTGTGTCAGAGTCGTGTCACTCACTTGACGCGTTAAATGTCAGAAGCAATTAACATAGTAGCCTTATATCTCTTAAATCGACAGTGTGGGAGCATTTCGGATATAGAAAATGACCAAAGAGTCGTGTGAACCGTGGAGTAATTACACAGATTAACCATCAGAGTGAAATAAAGTTTTAGTGCTGCTCGTTAATGGCCTAGATTAAATTAATAATAATTAAAGCTGCGAGCGGAGATGAAGAGGCAATCTCATCCTGCCGCACGTCGGGGGTGCCGGCGGGACTCTGGCTCGGACGTCTGAGAGCGTCCCAAGAGACTTTTCTTTAAGCCTCCATGAGTCACATGTGCAAACAAACTTTCATACATGTAGGAGGAACGTAGCGATGGGGCAGCTCATTGTAAAATGTGTCGGGGGCGCTGTGGCCCAAATAAAATATGTGTTCCCATCACCTATGACACATGAGCATCCTAAGCCACAGAAAAACAAGCTTCCTTTGATGACATGAACAAAGTAAAAGTAAATAGTTTGACGATAATATTTTGCTTCATTAGCTAGATTAGAAATATTCTGGTTAATCATGATATCAGTATTTCATAAGGCATCGTTAAAGGTTTGTGTGAGGAACGATGTTTACATTTGGCCGGGTTGAACATGAGGAAGCGCTCAAACAGCTCGTGCTGGATTGGGATCTGCTCTGCAGAGTTGTAGGGCAGGATGTCTTCGTGGCTCACGTAGTCCAGACCTGAAGGAGAGAAAACAGACACACGGGGATGAAGCCGACTGTAAAACACATGAAAAGGGAAAGTTTCATATTCTATAAGAGACGGGAATCTGAATGTTGTATACTGGAGCAGAATTAAAGACGGTAGAATGATAATGTCCCGATTCAAAGCCGTTAGACGCGTGACACACACGTGACAGTACTGTGCGGTCAACATGTCGGTGGTCTGGCGTCTCTTTACCAGTCTGCATACCTGGGATAGCGTACAGGGCTCTGCTGTCGTCGTGGTTGGCCAGAAACGTCACTGCCTCCGTCTGGGACCTCTGAGACTGTCAAACACAACAAAAGAAAAGTCACACAGCGACTCGACACACGTCCGATACGAGGGTCCTGGGACATACCAGAGATACGAGGGTCCTGGGACATACCAGAGATACGAGGGTCCTGGGACATACCAGAGATACGAGGGTCCTGGGACATAATAGAGATACGAGGGTCCTGGGACATAATAGAGATACGAGGGTCCTGGGACATAATAGAGATACGAGGGTCCTGGGACATAGTAGAGATACGAGGGTCCTGGGACATAGTAGAGATACGAGGGTAGCAGCTTTAAAGGTAGCAGCTGGTCCTAAAGGAAGAACATGCTGCTGTAGTGACTTACTATGTGAGGGCAGTCCCTGGTGTCGATCAGGACTTGGTAGTAGGTGTGAGTCTTCCCCTTCACCTCCTTGGAGCCGTGGGCTCCCGGAGGATCAGGTTTGCTGAAGGAAGACGGTGACAGAGACAAAAATAAATCTTTGTTTTTAACCACAAAACAAGTCAGTCCTTCAGCCGGAGGTTTACCTCTCGGTCAAGGGAGGCGTGATGTCTCTGTCGTAGAGTCGGGCGTGCCAAGGAAACAACACGATGCCTCTGTAGCCAAACACGCTGTGGAGAAACAGCTGGGGGGGGGGCAAACAACAAGCAGTGAGATTATATCAGCAGGAGGTTTAATAAAGCAGTAAATTTGATTACATTCACTTGACAGGATCGAGCAAATGTGCCAACAAAACAAAAAGATACTTAATCAGTATTAAAGACTCTAATATAGACTCGTGTGATATAGTGCCGTAGACGGTTTGGCCTCTTGGAGGTGTTTGGTGACAGAGAGACTCACCTGTCCCGTTTCATATTTTCCGTGCTGCTTCACAGCCTCAAACATTCCCACCGTCTCCAAAATCTTCCCTTCGGGCCTGCTCCTGCCAAACACAGGCAACACCATGACACACTGGACGCTGTGCACGTGTGCACGTGTGTGAGAAACCAACTTCAAAAGAAAAGCACCACAGACTGTAAATAAGAAGTGGACGTAGTCGTCGTGACATCGTTCATTGGCTTGTGGACTGATGTTCTCAAGCCTTGAGTTTGTCGTTTTGGTCGTCGCCATCTTGGCTTTTTGCAACCAGTAAACAGGAAGTGACCATATCTGGACTGAGGAGGAGTGACGTAGAGACGCCGTATACGTCTCTGGTAGAGACCTGTCAATCAATGTGTAGCCCCGCCCTAAAGCATCCCCTGCTTTATGGTCTGTTTGACTCTAAATGGACCATAATGTACTAAATGAACATCATGCTGTATTGAAGAAGACTTGAAACTAGAGATTGAGACCATAAACTCATGTTTACAATGTTTACTGAGGTAATAAATCAAGAGAGAAGTAGAGTCATTTTCTCATAGACTTCTATACAACCAGAGGAGTCGCCCCCTGGTGGACACTAGAGAGAATGCAGCTTTAAGACACCAGAGGTTGCCGCCCTAAAAAAACCCAGATCTGTATACAAAACATGTAGACGGAGATCAAAACAAATTTCCTATTGGGACATATTAGTGTTTATAAATCCCTGAGGAGCCTCGACTAGTAAAATCCAACAGTTGTGACGAGAAGAAGCTTCTATGGAGAATCTCTCCTCCCACGTCAGCCGTAATCTCAATCACAACTTTGACAAGATTGAATAAAACGCCTCGACTTGTCCGATGTCAACAAAGAGGAAGATCACTCTAATCTCTACGCCCTCGCCTGCAGACTCACAACAACAACAACAACACACACTCACACACACGCTGACAACAGCTGGTCACTTCAAATAAATAACACGCATACTTGTGCAAAGCTAATCTTCCCCACAGAGATGAAGAGTGGGGGATTAATGAGGTGGATATATGGACAGTGGGATTAAACATCACACTGTAGGTTGGTTTCAGGTTGTTGTGAGAATAATAATAACCTGAGGTAACCTGATTTTTTTATGTGGTTTACAGCGGAAATCAAATTGCTTTCTTGTGTCTGCTACAGAATATACATCTGCTCTGTAGATGTTCAGGACATTCAGCAACCAAAAGGGAGACATTTATATTTCATATATTGTAGTTTCATGAGGGCGCCCCCTAGTTTTGCCAATAATTATCATTTGCAAAGTAGGTTTCTAACAAATATTTGCAATCGCATGCTCTTTACGCTCATGTTTCTGCTAGCTGTAGTCCTTTTAAATGCCGTTGTTGGAGCATTGGTCCACTAACATGATATCTGGTTTGCATGATTCAATGTGAATGCATCACAAAAATCCCCAGAAATATCCAGATGTTTTCACTGTACATCAGAACACGAGGAGGCCTCAGCAGCTCTTTGAACATATTTACTTCTGCTGCTTCTGAAACCATCTGAGAAATGTCAATAATCAGATCTAAATATAGACAACCTTTCTCAAACCCTGCAACCAGCCTGAACTCTGGTCAACAACTCTCCTGCCAATAAGCGGGGGAACAGTTGGACTTCACCGTTCTGCTTCAGCACACAGGAGTGGAGCCACAGAGCCGTCATCATCATGCGGGGGAAAGGTCGGCTAAATGAGACCGGAGATGTGAGGATACAATGAAAGAAGGTTTTCATAAACTAGTGAGAGATACGAGCTGAGGCCGACTCACCGCTGGTATTCCACCCACCTGTACTTCCTCTCACGGAGGTTATGTTTTATTAGGTTTTACAAATAAACTTGCCGCTCGCTTTCAGTCGTGGTACGAACAGATTTCTTGTAACTACTTCTAAACACAGAGAGCCACATGTTTCTATCTGCACTGAGTAAATGACTACATCACCAAGCAGAGTCAACATGCTGCTCACCATGTCACTAAAGTATTTATACTGCCGTCACATTGCTATGGAAGCACATTTGATTTGTTTAATCCGAGGCTAATTATTGTTAGATTCTGATTACAGGCAGATTATAATTCCTACAACCTCAACCACATCCATGACTGTAATCGATTAAGTTGATTATAAATTCAGTGATAAACAGTTGATTATTATTGATCAACTATAAAAAAAGATTCATGAGTTCAGCACAAGTTTGAATCACAAACATTTATATTAAATTCAGAGATGTAGATCAGTAAGCATAATGCAATTAACTCTTTTGTATATTAAGTATGACATAATTGTATTTTAAAATGTACAGCACTTTGAGCTACATAGTCTGTATGAAATGTGCATTGTAAACAACATTATTATTATTATTATTATGATTATTATTATCTAATGGTGAATGTAATGTAATCCTTAAAACAGTAAAATGTTAAGGTTTTTAATCAAACAAAAACTACTAAGCTATATTTAATAAATAAGTGATGAAATACTACATTTATCAAACAATCCGTCCAATAAACAATGCACATAATCACTGTTAGATAAGACACAAACACCAGTATGTTAGATAATTTACAGAACTATCTAAACAGATTATAATATGTCACTAAGACTAATGTTTCTTAAACATGCCTAATCATTAATAAACATCCTCCATGGTGAGTGATTTAACGCAGATTTGGAGGCTGTCAGATCAGATGTTGCTCAAAGCCATGCTGGCTAGCTGTATAGCTAGCTAAGCAGCTAACAAACAGCAAGCTAACAGCAGAGGACAACGTAGTACGTAGTTAGCTAAAGTCGTTAGCATGTTAGCATTTTCACACTTGGCTGCAGAGTCGCTTACCGTGACGTCATGAACCGCCTCTGTTGGACGGGCAGAGCGCAGGTCCGGCATTGAACCCGCGGTCTGAACACCTCGGACCCACTGCTGCCGTCAATGACGCTCAGTATTCTGTGTGTGTGCTTCTTGTTGTATTTACTGACGGTGCTCAGCAAGCCTCGGCGTAACGCACAGGCCGCCATCTTTACAACAGCCGGAGAGCAGGCAGCAGGGCACGCTCACGTAACGTTACACGTATTTACAGCGTAATGATGTAATTATGCTGCCTTAAGGGAGCGATTGAGAGAGTTGTATTTACGAGAGCTATTTAATTGGAGCTATTTAGCTTGCTTTCATTATTATTATTTAGCAATTAAGTTTTAATTAATCTGATTAAAAGTGAGCAACAACCCATTAAACTTGAATATATGGCAAATTAACGTTTTTTAACGGATCTTACAAGCGTGGACGTCAGTTGTAATTATTCATAATTTAGAAATTAAGTGAAAAAAAGGTTGCAAAAACGAATTTTGTTTCACACTAAAGCGCTTTATCGCCATATGCTTTTCGCACGTAAAGCCTGTTAGAAAAATACTCTTACAATTTGTTTTGGAGGCCTTGAACGCACCAAAAGGAGCTCACGCGTGTGTGTGCCGTTAGTGAGCAACATTTGAGTTGAATGTGGAATCAAACATTATTTTTATTATATTATATTATACATATATTATTTAAATATAATGAGTTTTCAAAGATTATAAAATAAATTTGATTATTTAAAAAAAAAGCCCAATAATAATAAAAAGTCACGCAGGTCGTCACGTGACCGAATACGTCATCATGTCACATGATAAACAACATGGCGGCCGCCTCGGCTGCAACAAAGATCCTTCACTAGCTGTTTTTAGGCGTTAAATGCCGAGCTTTATACCATTTTATAACAACTAAAACAGTTTCGGATAGTTTTGGCTCAATTTCTTATCATCATATCTACGCGTACACCTCAAATTATTATTATTTTTTTATCTAGACAGCTGCATCGCTTAAGAAATCATACTTCCGGGTTTGGAGTCAGTCGGATTTAAAACCATGGCTTCCGCATTTATTATCGTCGGGGATACATTCAGAAATAAGGTGACGGAGCTGTTGGAGAAGACGGACTCATGTCTGCCCGAAAGATTGCGAGAAGAACTGGAGGAGACTCTCGGAAAACCGGAGCCAGCAATGATGTCCTTCAGTACAGTGAGGACTCTGAAGAAATACCTCCAGGAGAATGGTAACGTGTGCAAAAATGTAGTAATGCTGCTGTTTTATGAATGAGTCAGTTGGACAATGTGTTTGGGTATTTTGGACCTTTTTATAGGACAACTCTTACCTTTTTTTTTATTACATATATAAAATACATACTCTGTCTTCCTGACGTGATGTTCTGCAATAAAAGTAATTAATACTAGAAGCCATGCCATTAATAAACTTAATATAATGTGTATTACTTTGGCTGTTTTCTTCCTCCAGGTCATCCTTTCTACCTGCATGAGCTGTTGGAGAACTGCTTGCTGCACCTACCTGAGATTGTGAAGCCTCCCAGAGTAAGTGAAACCAGTTTGTGTGTGTATGTATATATACATATATGAGTGTTATGTTGCATTCACAGCATGGAGGAAACAAGGCGGAGCGTAAACTGTTTACTTTCCTCCCTCAGAACCCCCAGCTAGTCGCACGTCTTGAGAGAATCAAAGCCAGACTAGCCAACGAGGAATACAGCAGAATCACACGGAATGTCAACACTCAGGTATGTTTTTATGTGTACATTAAAAATATCTTCATCAAGGTGTGATCTCATGCTTTGAGATTTTACAGTAGTATAACATATGTCTAAATATAAATATAGAGATCTTGTCACATACTTTTGTACTGATTTTTGTAGATTTGCACATATTTTATTGATAAATGTTTTTCTTTGTCTTCAGGCAATCAGCCGAAATGGAACATTAGCAGATTTTGGACGTGAAGGTGAGAGTGGTACCGTTTTAATATCTCATTACAGTTTCAATGCTTATTATATAACCACCACGGCAACAATCAGAGGCTGAATTATATATATTTATAATGACCTTCTTCTCTCTCCAGTGCGGTCGGTCAAAGCGGTGGTGGCGACCGTGTTCAACTTCGTGGTCACGGTGGTTGCTGCTTTTGCGTGCTCGTACATGGGGAGTCAGTACCTGTTCACCGACACCGGGGCGGTAAGAGAACGGTTAACCAAACAACACCGTTTACATGTTCAGATGTCGGCCATGTTGTCGTTTGTGTTGCTGCTGTTTACGTTCCTCTGGATGCAAATTTAAAATAAATGTACTTCTGTTTTTGTTTTGTTTGTCTTGTTTTACTATGACTGCATTTCTTTGTGCATCTCTGTGTTGCATAATGACAATAAATTATCCTATAATCCTTGAATGCTACACACATAGCATCTCTGTGTCCTGGTCCGGACAGTTTTTAAGCTAACATTCCACCTAAAATACTGGTATAAATGATCGTGTAATGTTTTCAGTTGATTTAATGGTGTTAAACTGAAGTTTAAATTCTTACCTTTCTAACTGAATATCATTTTATTTATTAACTTTAGCTTTGCCTTTACCAGAGTCGGTAAAAGGATGCTAACGACGTTGAATTAGCCGTGTGCCGCCCTTGTCTTGGTTCAGACTAACTTCTATCCGCGTTGTGAACACCGGGCGCTGATGGTTTTTCGGGGGTTTCAATTTGTTTTCCGGGGTCGCCAAAATTACCATCAATGCTGTCAACACATCTGAGAACGTAGTTTAAAAACACATTCATATGCTAACTTGTATTAGCAGTGCTGTGAAAATACAGAGACTCTTTTTAGAGTTTTAGATCGTTACTTTCCTATAGTATTTAAACATGTAAACGACCATATATATTCATGACATTTGACACGTACATCCTTTGATGTGTATAAATTAATATTACTTACATTTTGATGGCGATCGCCGAAGAAAAATACAACAAAAATACCGGAAATTAACTCTCACCCAATGCGTCCGAACCAGGACACCGAGACACTAGTTGGCGCTTCGCTACATGTTTGTTTTCACCTAAAAGTTACCAAACTTTGTCTTTTCTGTTCGTTTCTGTGTCTTGTTTTCCAGCGAGTGATATCGGCTGTGATCGTAGCCTCTGTGGTCGGGCTCGCAGAGCTGTACGTGCTGGTCCGGACCATGGAGGGCGAACTGGGGGAACCGTAGCGGCTACGCTAAGAGAACCAAGACATTTTAACTTTTAATTTCTCGGGAAAGTTGGTGGAATTTCTGAGAATTCACAAATCGATGCTGAAGGGAAGCTGGAACATTACAAGAGAACAAATTGGTTCAAAATGGGTGAATATCTGTCCTTTTGTAAAAGTACTTCTGTTTTATCGGATGTTCCACAAATTTACTTTCATTGGTCATTTACTAAACACATGAAACATCTGTGGAGGAACTTCAATGTCTCGCTCAAGGACACACGGACAGTAGGAGTTGGGGAATCGAACCGCCAACCTTGTGGTTAAAGGAGCTACAGCTCCTTTATTTATAGTTATTTTCTATGTTCATGTGAGTACAATTCCTTCCATTGTCTTCTCTGATGTTTTTGTGTTCAATAAGATCATCGACACTAACTGGAGCTGATTCATAAAGTTTGGTGTTAACTTCCCCATAAAGCACATTTCATGTTTATGAAGGGAAATGGAAATACTTTAGAGGACGCTCAGATGTTGGAATGTGAAATCTGCAAGTTACAGTTTTTTGTTTGTGAGCTAAAATGTCCAATAAATGTAGATGTATAAATGTTGAACGGATTGTGTTCTATATTTTTGTTATTGTCAACAAATTACATGACGAACAGAGAACCTCGTCCATTTTCAAAATTCATCCATTTTGTTCCTCTAGTCTGATCCATAAATATTAATAAACATGAACAACTCTCCCCCCAAATCCTAACACTAGAGGAACAAAACTCAAATGAGTGATGTCGAAAACAAACTTGAGCAGCTCCAAACATCCAAGTTTGAAACCTACATCTCTGGTTTTATTTAATATTCTGAGAGTTTTCTCTGCTGAACATCCCGCAACAGAAAAGTACGAAGGTCAAACAACCAGAAAGCGAATAGAACGATGGCCGAGCGTCAAGGGAGAAGGAAACGCTGAATTTGTCAAAGATTTCAAATTTAATTAATTAATCATACATAATTAAAAACGAATTATGTACAACCGTTATAAATACAAACAATACATAATTCAGAAAGATAATTGTATTAAAAGTGTTCAAATTGACCCGTTTAACACAAACTTCCTGCAGTGATTGTGTTTTTATTACGCATCTACTATCATCTATTACTAAGTATCTACTATTTGGGTTATTTGTACAGCTTATCAGTTCTGTCCTGTTACTCTTATGCATTAAATATAAGATGAGATATCTATAAAATATGTCACTTAGTTGGGTGTAGTCTCTTAAGGAGAAACGTTGAATAAGATATATCGTGGTTAATCTATTGACTGTAAACAAAATGTATAATAGCACCACCTTTATCCTGTAAGATTTGATACAGTTTGATGTTTTGCATCAGTATAATATTAGTTATACTTCCTTTTACTGAAACTGAGCGAAAAAAGTTCTCAGTAGAGCAAACTCCACAGATGAAGACCGTGCGTTAAGGCTGAAAGCTCTGGAAAAACCCTCTTGAGCTGAGTTATTTAGTGAAGTTTTATTTTGCCCTTTGTTTTGACTCAATAACCCACCAGCTGTGACACCAGATATTAAATACTGTTGTTGAATTCTGTTCTCATGCAGCTCCACCTGACAGATGTGCTAATGATTCCTCTCAGAGAGACACAAAAACAAACGATTACTTGAACGTGACGTGAAGACTGACGGAACAACAACACACGTTGTCTTATTACTTCATACGACACGCTGGATCTGTTTCATCATATTATTTATGTATTCTGTTGAAAACTATCCCGTCCTCTTCATATCAGAGGAAAGATTAAAAATATGTAACTACATCTGGAATACAAAAAAAAAGAAAGTATCTTCCTAAGATCTGAGATTTGACACCCGGATTAAAGGTTTACTGAAAGATTATTCGGTATTAAAGATGATTATGATATGCAGAGATCTCTGTCATGTTTGCCTCTGTATTATACCGCTCATGTAATATTTCAAAACTTAAATCCAGGCAGAATTACAGAGGCTGTAAGCTGATAGACCCTGAGCTTTAATTTACTTCTTATTTTTTCATTTTCTGATACTTACAGTATCAGGAATATATTTTGATTATTTCTGTCATGGTATCTTACCGCAAAGGAATCATTTTAATCAGGATGTTTTGAAAGATAATACTCGCGGGGACGTAAAGCATTAAAACATGCCGCGGTTTGTCCAGCTTACAGCAGGAAAAACAAGGAGAGGAGCTCACTGTTATGAATCCTTCACTTCGTCCTATTTATTCAGAGAAAAACACCAAAAACGAGACGAGAAACACGAAGGAGTCTCCACATATTTTACACATTCTCTGGCTCAGTTTTCACAACGAGAGATTCAGTTTCATCCGGCAAACATTTGTGTTTATCTTTGTGTTGTGTGTCTTGTATTTGTTCTTTCTTGTACTTTGTGTTTTTATTCTGTTTGTTCTCTTTGTTCTGGAATCCCAAAGGACCACGGATGCAAATTAGCTTAATGGTAACTTTTAAAATAAAATAAATAAAAAGAATCTCACATTGCACACAAGTCAGATTAGGTAATACAACACTGCACATTTATCCGGGCGTAACAACACAGTATCTATTGTAATCATTTTAAAATAATAAACACCTCCTGTGGTGGTTTCTTCCTCAACATCAAAGGAATAAAATGTGCAATTTCAACAGAAGTCAGTAATTTACTTTTTAAAGCTGCAATATTGCTGTAAATGAACAGCAGATAAAGTCGACTAAAATCTTTAAACTAAATTAGGCCAAAAATGTTCTTTTCAAACAAGACAAAATTATTTACTTTTTCTGTTTGTTTCTATTTAAATGTTTAAGTCTAATTTAAAACTGGAAATAATAAACCATAACTTACTCTACAATCAATTCATTACATTTGACGTTTATCAAAACATTTCTTTGTGTTTTACCTCTTCATATATTTGATGTTTGAGGTAAAGTCACTGTGTTGTAATTCTGCTCACCTGCTGATCTTAAAGGGACAGTTCACCCTAAAATCAGAAATACTTGTTGTGGAAACTGAGCCAGAGATGTGAGGAACATATTTAAAGCATGACAGGAACACACAAAAAGACAAACCAGCAACAACTGGAGAACAGAAGTATGAGGAACAGTCCGCTCTGGTACCACACAGGACAGATGTTGACAGATGTTGACACAGGAGAATATAAAGGAGTCTATAGAAGTATTGATAGTTCCCTGTTGGTGATCAGAACTCCAGGAAGTTGGTGACGATAGCAGCGTTGTAGATCAGGTCTGAGATGTAGCCCATGGAGGTCTGTGGTCCCATTTGCGGGTGGTGATGGTGTCCCTGGCCCTGAGCCACCTCCCAGTACACCTGCTGAGGGTGGGAAGGAACCACCTGGTCTACAGAGGTGTGACCTCCACCTCCACCTGCAGCGCCAACACCGCCTCCGTACACGGCCTGATGGGCCCCAGAAGGAGCCACTGCGCTCTGGGGTTTAAAGTTCCTGAAGGCCTGGTAGGACCGGGCGGAGGCCGAGTGGTGAGGCTGCCTGCTGCCGGGCTGAGGGAAGGAACCAGGAAGGAACCCGGGGAGCGGCGGTCCCAGGTGCTGCCGCTGGTGGTGCTGGTGGTGGTGGTGGTCCTCCTCCCAGAGACGAGGCTCCGAGGGTTTTGAGGAGCCCGGCGTGGGCTGGAGAGATGAGGAAGATGGTGGCGATGACACGGGGTTGCTGTAGATTTGGATCCAGTCGGAGTAGATTTGCGGGACTTCTTCGCAGGAGTGGTTCTGCTCCGGTCTGAATATGTCCGCCAGGGTGGTGGAGGAAAGGAAAGCAGCGGTCACAGGACCAGGGGAGGGATCAACAACCCCTCTACCTCCCAGGGGCTTGGTGGACTTGGGGAGCCTCACAGTTTTGATACTTCTGGCTCTTCTGTTTTGGAACCACACCTGTGGAAAACAAAAAGATATTCCTGTCATCATTTGGAGTTGGTTTTGGCGGTCCCTGTGGACTAAAGTGGTAGTGTGTCTGAGCTCCAGACTCCCTTTAGAAAACCTCTCATTTTACTGCAGCAGGGTCTGACAGTCTGCCCCTCTTAGTTCTGGTTCTCCCGTGCCTCCCTTCCCTCCAGCGGGTCCAGAGGGATGGGTTCCCAGAGAGGAGAAGCTCTGCTCCTAGAGGAGGAGGAGGAGGAGGAAGAGGAGGAGGAGGAGGAGGAGGAGGAGATGGAGACGCTGCTGCTGCCGCCGGGAGCTGAGCTCTCCTCCTCCACCCAGAGCTCCGTCTGCAGGTCCGAGGCTGCAGGTGAAGCCGGATCTATGTCTGTCCACGGTGGACTGGTCTCTGCTGGAGGATCTGGGTCTGTCCACGGTGGACCGGTCTCTGCTGGAGAATCTGGGTCTGTCCGCGGTGGACCGGTCTCTGCTGGAGGATCTGGGTCTGTCCACGGTGGACCGGTCTCTGCTGGAGTCTGAGCTGAAGGAGTTTCTGGTGAACCTGCATGAGTTCATCTGGTTTCACCAGAATCCGACCCGGTGGCTCCGATGACGAGCATTAAGAATAACTCTATAGAAACAGACCATCTTCTCTCTGATGGTCTCTTTACTGATGGAGGTCTGATAGAGGATCAGGACTACACTGAGTCTGGTTCATATAGAGGATCAGGACTAAACTGAGACTGGTTCAGGACCAGATAAAAGTTCCTCACAGTGACTTTAATACTGTTTGTGGGACCGCCCCTATTCAAATGTAATACCTGGATCAGTAAGTAAGTTTTTCTCATCAAAAACATTGATGGATTGTGTTCATATAATAAATGACAACACTGATAAAGAGACTCACCTGTATCTTGCTCTCGGGCAGGTGTGTGTGTGCGGCCAGCCTCTCCCTCAGCGTGATGTCCGGGTACGGGGTCACGGCGAAGGCTCGCTCCAGCTCGGACAGCTGTGCTCGGCTGAAGATGGTCCTCTTCCTCTTCCTCTGGCCCTCCATCAGACCGGCGGTGACGGTGACGGCTCTGTCCGGGTCCGGAGAGGACACCGCGCTCTCACTGCGGGCTTCTTATAATAACACCAATCAAAGGAGGTGACACAAACAACATTTAGATATAAAATAATAACATTAATAATAAATAAATCAATATGAAATAACAGACATTAACAGCGAGGGAGAGAAAAGCATTTAAATATTTAAATGTAATTGTTTAGGATGGAAACGCAGTGAGTTGTGAGTGCGATTAATAAATACATTAAATCATAAGCTATGGGGTATAAAAAAAAAAACTTACACCGAAAAAAAAGTTCGATTTTTGATTTTACAGATACATCTTTGGGGCAATTTGCATGATTTTTAATATTTTTTTTCGTGTAGGCCTTATATTCTCATACGCAGTTGTTTTAAAAAAAATTTCATTTCATTTAGATAATAATTTGTGATTTTTGTAACTGCCCTATTTTTCCATTAAACGTGTCATATTATTCAAAGTTACTTCAAATTATTCAAATTATTTCAGTTATTTAAATGGTTGATTTACATGTGCTGTGGTTTCTCGAGTGGAAGCCAAACATGGAATCTAAATGAGATTCTTACCTTTGCAGTGATCCGGTTCTTCTTCAAATAACGCTTTAAAATCCATCATGTCTCTGCTCTGGTTCTGCTTCAGTAAAGAGAAGTCTGAGTCCATGAACAGAGCCATCACTCACTGAAGAGTCTCTCTGGAGGAGTGACCGCCTCTTATACCAGCATCAGGGGACACCACCCACACCACCACACCACACCATCACCACACCACCACCACATCAGGGGACACCACCCAAACCACCACACCACACCACACCACACCATCACCCACCACACCACCACCCATCAGATCCAGGATCCAGGTGTTGTTCACCTCTGAGAACCTTGTTTTCATGCTGCACTGCATTATTTGTTATGATCAGCCTGGTTATGAAGAGTTTTTGGGGGTTTGTGGTATCGTAAAGATGTGTATTGTTATAATAACAGATGCAGCATTCCAGAAATATATTATCATATATTTAGATAATTAATTAGCCGATAAATGATGAAACCTTATCTGACAATGTGTCTCATTTAATTTGGGAAACTCTTTGGAAATAAAAAAAAAAATTTTAATCAATTCGACCAAATACTGAAGTTAAGAATCAGTCGGAATAAAAAGGAGCCGAATGTGCACGTATTGATATAATGACCCACATTTGTATTTTAAATATATAATTTTTGAAACAAACGTGTCTGTCGGACTCACCAAACGTTTACATGTTGAGATAATAGCCATCGAATATTTCCACAAAAGTTTCAAAGTAGGTCAGATTTAATCCGCTGGAGTGAAAACAGCTCAGCAGTGAAATAATAACTAGATTCTGAAAACTTCAATCATCTTTGCACGGAGAGATCTTCTTCTTCTACTGTTAAGATGCATTCACAAAACCAGATGTAGAAAACAATCCATCTATCTGTCAGTCAGTCAGTCTGTCTATCTCTCTCTATCCATCCATCTTTTAAATATAAGCCGTGTCTGATCTTAATTCAGTCTAAAGGTAACAGGTTTGTACGAAGACCAAAATCCATCGAGTTCACCTCCAAAATCATAACCTCTGACAACTAAATAGAATTTACAACAATGAGAATAATTTACTTCTTACATAAAATGAAATGAATTAAAACTTCAAATATTGTTAATCAAATATAATAAAAAAATTATAAATAAATCAAAAATTATAAATGTTATATATATATACACATATATATATATATATATATATCCTCATATATATATATATATCATTTTGCATTTATATATTTTAAAGGATATATATAGATTCAATTATATATACATATATATATACAGTTGTGTGAAAAAGTGTTTGCCCCCTTCCTGATTTCTTATTTTTTTGCATGTTTGTCACACTTAAATGTTTCAGATCATCAAACAAATTTAAATATTAGACAAAGATAACACAAGTAAACACAAAATGCAGTTTTTAAATGAAGGTTTTTATTATTAAGAAAAAAAAAAAATCCAAACCTACATGGCCCTATGTGAAAAAGTGATTTCGGATGTTAAATATATTTTACTATAATGCAGAAATCTCTTAGATGCTCATTAAGGAACACAATGTCCACATTTAGGTGTCAAACTGTACAATTTATTGATTTCATTTTCCATATCTCTCAACTCATCGTCTCAATATCACAGCATTTGTGGATGTAAATACCAGTCAGCAACACACATATCATATATTTAATCCGATATTTTCACCGTGCGCTATGCTTCAACACAAACCGTTCAGTTATACGTTTGTGAAACACACTTCCTCTCCTCTGGTGCAAATATTAAAGATTAATACGCACTTTCAAACACGTGCGGTGCTAATAAAGATGTATACAACACAGCAACTGTTGCACTCTTATCTCAACTACACACAGAAAAACAACTAGTGTTGACAAACCAACCCGTGACGTTTGTGTGTGAACTCATCTTCTTCATTACAGCTCACATCACCAGCAAACAGTGTTATTGAGTCCATGTCCACTGAGCTGTGAGCACTTCCCCTGCAGCATGTCGAGGCACGTTCCCCACCACCAGGGGGCAGTGTAGGCTTTTACAAAGCCGCCACTTCTAGAGCTCCAATCTGCTTTAAAGTCTGATTCAAAGAAATGAGGAAGAGGTTGAAAATCTGTGGAGTCTAAAAGCAGAACAACAGCAGGACGTTAGATGCTCCGCCTTTTCTTTCTTGTTGAGCTTCACTCAAATTTGCGCAGGTGGTTGTAGAGGGACTGGACGTAGGTGAAGACGCACATGGGGTCCGGTTTACGGCCCATGATCATCATGTCCTCCACCTCGATCAGCCGGTCGCAGCCGGCCTTCACCCTGCAGACACAGAAACAGGACAAGTCAGACGTGGAGGCCTTTAATGCTGCGAGGATTTTAATCGTTTTACGGTTTCTTTGGCGTATTGGCGTATCAGTCAAGGAAATGGTGGAAAAATTCCGATTACCTAAAGCTCAGCAGCCCTAAAATCCTAAAATCAACTGTCCAAAATGCTTAAGATATTCAATTCATCATACAGACCAGAAAAAAATAAGCAAATCCTCACATTTGAGGAGCTGGAACCGCAAAATGTTTGGTCATTCTGCTTCGAAAAATTACTTTAATAATTAGCCGATTATGTAAAACGTGTGCCGATTCATTTTGTAATTAATAATAATTCTTAACTAATCAGCTCGACATGATGTGAGAGGTGAAACAGCCACTTCATAAATCAGTCTAAGCCGTATTCTGCATCTAATATGTTGGATAGTCTCGATGAAAGCGCAGACTTTTCCTTTAACAAACATGTTTTTAAAGGCGTTAAAGAACGACGCTATTCGTGTAATCATTCGTCCACGTTTATTGTCCTTTAAGTCTCCGCTCTGTGATCTCTTTAAGAGGTCAAATGTAAAGCTGTGAGCGTATATATGAAGGATTGATCCGGCCACCAAGAGAATAGTGGGGGGTTTTTCCAGTCAAATCAGCTTAATTCTGCAGCAGCAGCGTTATCGGCCGTAGAATAACACATTGTTAAATGGAGCGGTGGTGTTTAGGCCCAGAGGTACAGTGTGTGCATGGCCTGTGTAATGTCTGATCTGTAGCAGCAGCCTGTGTGCAGTGTCTGTCTGCGGAAACAAGAAAAAAAGCATGGTGGATCAGACGTAACACACGCAGGATAATCACCAATTAAAATGTGTGTTCTGCCGTTTAAATAATGACTTTGTAGACGGCTGTAAAACAAAAAGCACCAAAGAAATCACATAAGAGACATTCAGCCACAGTAAAGCTAAGACCTGCATTGTTGACGCAGTTTGAAGTCAATAAATACTTTAAGGCTGATTCAGCAAAAAATTAGAAAACCACAATGGACTCTCTGATCACAAACAAAGTGTTGCTGCTGCTGCAGGATGAGACCGTTCAGTTAAACTGCTGGAAGTTCAGGTTACGTTGCGGCTTTGAAGGAGTAGTTCATTTGTTTTGTTTCCGAGAGTGAGATGAGAATATTGATCGCTCGTGTCTGCAGTACGGATAAGCTTAGCTCCCCCATCGCTCCAAGACAGCACCTCGTATTTGTACAGCAAAGATAGATAACATTTAACGGAAAACAACACAAACAAAAGGTGAAAATGAAGAGCAGATTAGTGCCAATACAACTCTGATAACAATACGTTCTATTCCTGAATTTCTCTGTGATATTTTCATGTTAATCACGTCAAAACAGCGTTTCCTTCTATGGTAAAACACTTTTATACAGTAATACCATAGACTGTATTTAAGAAGTGGACGTATAAAGTCTTGAGTTCGGCATTTCGGCCATCTTGGCTTTTTGCAACCAGTAAACGGAAGTGACCATATCTGGACTGAGGAGGAGTGACGTAGAGATGGCGTATACGTCTCTGGTAGAGATCTGTCAATCACTGTGTAGCCCCGCCCTAAAGCATCCCCTGCTTTATGGTCTGTCTGACTCTAAATGGACCATAATGTACTAAATGAACATCATGCTGTATTGAAGAAGACTTGAAACTAGAGATTGAGACCATAAACTCATGTTTACAATGTTTACTGAGGTAATAAATCAAGAGAGAAGTAGAGTCATTTTCTCATAGACTTCTATACAACCAGAGGAGTCGCCCCCTGATGGTCACTAGAGAGAATGCAGGACATGAGACATGAAGCATTGGCGTCACCCTTCAGAACTGGAAGTTAAACTGCATCACATCAGAAACACTTCTTTGTATTCTGATTTTGCCGTCACTCACTCTGCGGTACCAAAGGCCAGCTCAAAGTTGTGTTTGCGGTCGGCGGGCGACAGACAGTTGTAGTCGAACTCGGTGGGGAAGAAGGAGTGCACCAGAGCGCAGAAAGCCATCCCGTCGCTCCAGCTGGACGAGAAGTTCTGGAGTTCAATGTTCTGAAGAGAGAAAACAGAGAAGACTCAGTGACGATGATGACGACGAACTTTCTGTCATCTCAGAACCTTCGTGTGCTGAAAGATTGACGGAAGGTAAAAAGAACACGGCTCGTCAAACGTCATAGGGACATCTACCCGTTCACTGCCTCGCCCTTTATTCTGATGCATAAAACAGACATTCCTTCTCCTGCTTTGTGCCTTTGAAATCATGTCATTACAATGCTTTATAGGTCTGGAGTTTCATTTGAATGAAATGCAACATGTTAAGTCATCAGATGGACATCTTTCTCCCTCTGTGTGTGAGCGTTTGCTCCCAGTTAATAAGAGTCTTGGCTTTGCCTGGCTCGGCTATAACTGAAGCCACATGGAGCTGCTGGCACAGAAAAAGGCTGCTGTGAGGGAATAAAATGGTACCGGAGTCTGACGGCGTTCTCAACCGTGACTCAAACTACCTCAACCCCTCAAAACAAACAAGCACCCCTATAATCACAGGGACCCTCGCCTCCATACACCTCTACAGTTGAGAGGCGGATAATTAGCATATTAGTATGGCGGTGTGCGCTGACAGGGTTAAGTGAAAAAACAGACAGCAGTTGGGCTAATTTAAAACAGATTACTTATATTTCTCATCCCATACTGGAGATTTTACACGTTGGGACAATTTATGACAAATTGTGTAAATATTGTATTAATGCTGGCTAGCTTAAATCTTTCTGAATGTTTCCCACCTTGGCTGTAATATATAATAATGTGCTCAACATTATGGGAAACACGCTTATTTCTTTCTTGTCTTATCAGTAAGAAAAAACCTGGAGCTGAGAGGCAATTAGCCTAGCTTAGCATAAGGACCTGAAGCAAACAGCTAGCCTGGCTGTCTCCAAATGTGCTAACCAACAAATCTGACGCTCGCTAAATGATATGTATCTTTTGATTTAAACTGTACATAGAACTGTAAAAACAAAAATAAAACAAGCTAATACGTTATATTTTTTATGACACAGAAGATTTGTACGTGTTGAAGGTAGTGAAATGATCAAGTTGTAACAAAGATGGTATCCACTTCCTGTCTCAAGTGTTTGCATAGTGTGAACGTCGTGTGGATGGATGAAAGCAGATTGGGTTATATAAGCATAATGTATTTATATTTCCTTTTGCTAACATTAGATATTATTTACACAGCTAATAGACATATTTAGCCTTACGAAATATAGTTAACCAGTGCATTAGTAGCCAGATCTGGCGACAGGGTGTTGCTGAGACAAAGAAATACATCAAAGAAGTTTATGATTTATTATCATATTTTTAAACTTTGAAGAGAGCCAGGCTAGTCGTTTCCCTCTGCGTCCAGTCGTTATGCTAAGCTAGGCTAAACCTGCGCCAGCTCCAGCTTCCTCTTCTCATCTATCGAATCAGGAAATCATTCCTGTGTACTCTGAAAACTCACATGCCAAGTTTTGGTCAACATAGGCAATCCATCATAAATATCTTTCAACATCTGGCTGTTTAACATTACATTATTATATCATGATAGTAAAGTTAAAAGCCTGGCTGGATTTCAAACGCCAGCTGATGTGGTGTGTTTATGTGCTGTTGGGAAATTCTGTTATCTGTAACACAAGTTTGAGGAACATCTCATTCCCAAGTTTTGTTGCCAGAGAAGTTAAACCTAAATAACTACCAACTGGAGGACATCTTGGAAATGATAACGTGAGTTTATTAGCTTCTTGACTTTACGATGCTGCTGTAAAGATCAGACGTTGTAAACTTCCCCCTCAGGACATGCAACAAAATCAGTTTCCACGACATAAATGTGCAATAATAACGTGATTTTGACAATAATACAACAATACACACTTGATGACCTATTCCAAGCAAGTCTTTGCCAGTTAATTTTCACGCTGTAGTGAAATAAACTGATGTAATCGACTGTCTCGGAGGTAGGAAAAAGATTTAACTAGAAAATGAGCTATGATCTGCTCTGGAAAATAATCAGCAGTGATGTAATGTTTGTGCAATTTGAAGCTGAACATGCATCATCTTTAAAAGCTTCAGCTTAGAACAAATGGACCAAATGTTTGAAAATATGGCTCCAAACAGGCTGAAACACATTGGATAACATTGCCGGCAGGAATTGCGTCTGCGAAAAGTGTGCAGTTGGTAATTTACCTGGTAGCCGATGGTCTTGGAGCGGCACCACTCGAGAAGGATCTGTTTGATGCTGCTGGCGCTGGACACCCCAAAACTCTGAGAACGCTTCAGTGTGGGTTTGGAGTCCACCGGTTTGGGGCGACTGTAAATGAGCAGAAAGCACAGGCGAGGATGCATGAGAGGGTTTAAATATTCAGGGGAAACTATCCACCGTAACCGCAGCATGACGATGCATTTACCTGTTGCTGGCTTCAGAGTCCAGTCTCTCGAAGATGGATCGGCGGGCCTGAGCGCCGATGTTGCGCGGCAGAGTCTGCGACCTCACCAGCTCCCGCCTCCTCTCCACTCCCTGCCCGAAGGACCTGTCGCTGCTTACGTCAACGTCTCTGCAGGGACGGGGAGCAACAGAAAGGGTCAGAACCAATATTTTACCCTATCCGAAAAAAAGATTTCACGAGTCACCTTCCAATCACCTGTCATGCTGCAAAAGCCCTGAGTAGGTCACAGACTTAGCCGGGGCCGAGTTCGCTTTCTCTGCAAAATAACAAACAGTCATTAAATCATGTCCATGACATCGTAGTCTCAAACAGGATGTGTCTCTGAAAGCATGGCTCACCTTGAAGGCGGGGGGATCCCAGGGCTCTGATAGGTGTAGGAGTCCACGTAGAAGATACTAACAGCAATAAAGAAAAAGGAAATATAATTATTGTGAGTATATAATGCTGCAAAGTGGGTCACTCAACCTAAGCCTTAATATAATTTAAACGGGGGACTTAAATAACAATCTACCCCCCCCCCCCCCCGTATAGTTGTCATGAATGGGGATATTAGAGACCAAAACCGTTTTTTTGTACCAGCCTGTAAACATGTTTATCTATGCTGTAAAGTTGGACATTTTAACATGTTTTACCAGCACCGGAGGTTGCTGCTTTGGGAAAATCTAGCAAATGAATCTGGAAAATGACTTATCTATTGATTGCAGGTCTGAGGTTGGACATACACCCTTAAAACCCCCACAAAGCCTTACTCATGACCTGCAAACTAAGGCAAATAGCATTCTCTTATAAGAGGCTTTCACTCTCACCACACCATGAATGCAGCTTCATAATAACTTCATAATACAAACAGAAAGTTGTCTTAACAAATTGAGGTTGAGTTAAGAAAAATCAATCACCTGGCTGAATTGGAAACTCCTCAATTGGTTGGGTCTCGTTGGTGCTAGCACCTGATTGGCCGGCAGGTGAGGCCTCAGAGACCGGGGAGGAACGAGAACTACCGGGGCTGCTGGGAGAGTCAGGGCCCTTCATTTCTGCCGTCTTGGTTGTAGCGGTGATGGGGAGGTGGGGCATCCTCATGGCGACGGGGGCTGTGTGCTCATGGGGGAAGTCAATGGGTGGAGAGATCTTTCCGTGTACCAACTCCGAGTGTTCTGGTTGGATAATAAGATGTAAAATAATCATAATGATGATATGTTTTATGCAAACAATGGCTTTAATAACTGTGTGTATTGTAAAAGGGGTCGCTCATACTAACAAACCCACAGAGAATAATCACCAGACTCTACAGTTTCTGCGTTTTATCCTTTTTTAGCTCATTGTTTTGGGTGTCCAGCCCAAAAAAACAGCTGATTTCAATAAAAAAACAGAAAAATTAGTACCTGCCCATCACCAAATGGCAGACTGACAAAGTTAGCGACTAGCTGGTGAACAAAGTGGAGCGGTGGAGACCAATACAGAGCTAAAAGGGGACTGAATATTGGACTAGCAGTTGGACAAAAACACAATTTCAAAATGAATGCTTATGTTGCTCCTTATCTTCTGGATGTGATAAATAAGCAACCTGCTATATCAACTTTGTAAAGTAAAGCAACACAGTCTCACGGCAGTCCATAAAATAGTCATGAAATGCAATCTATTGGTTTCGTGCCGAGCGACACAAATTGGTCATTTCTTTCGTGTCGCTCGGAACAACTTCTTTTTCAGGAAGATGTTCCGCTATAAAAGGAAAGCAAAACCACTTAGCGAGGTATTAGAATTACCAAGACTTTAAACAGCAGCAGGTTACCTGTGATAGCAGCGTGTCCGTTCTCCAGACCAGCATATGTCGGGGCAGGGTCCACCTCTATAGGCTCCTCTCGCTCAATACTCTGAAACACATGGAATCATAGTGAACATTATTGCCTTTCATTGCTTTTTAAAGGTGCGTGAAGTCAGATTTGACCTTCACTGACAACAATGGAGGCCATCAGAGCAGCGAGAGGCTTGTTTTAAAAAATCATGAATTAGCAATTGAGAAAAACTGCAATTCATGTTTTCCTTTATTTGTCTCCACGAATGTTTTTGCCGTGCTTGTATTCTATTTAGAATATGTTCTGTTCTGAATGTAAACTTTGGAATTGGATTGATGTATTGATTGATTTTACAATGTGGAGAGAAACAAATATCTCCATCAGTGTGCATCAGCAGCTGGTCTTGTTTGTTGCGTTTGGTCAATTTATTCACGTACTTCCCTCTAATAATAATATTGCTGAAAAATCAAACCCAGACTATCATTCGAAAAGTAAAAATAAGCTGCCTTTAAGTGAATGTATGTTCTTAAATTCTTAAATTGTTTTTATTATTATTTTTCTGCTGTTTTTTTTTATTTTACTGTCTGACAAACCTTATTTTTGTATCTATGTATAATGTTAATATGTTTAAACGGATACAAATTTAAATGAAAACATAAAACAAGAAAAGTAAAAATGTTGAAAGTATTATAGATTGAACACAGCATTATGTAACCGGTTCAAAGAGAATCAGATAGTTTGAACCGTCTGTGTGCCAAACTGTGAGACACAATTTGGTTTTTATAAACTATTGTATAGTTTTGAAGTGTTTCATTTAGCAAAATGTCTGACGTGTTCTGCTACTTGTGTGTGTGTCGTTGTGTGAATCTTGTGTAGTGTTTTGATGAAATGAGCTTTCAAAGCCGCGTCATAAATGTGGTATTAATCAGTTGTATTGATTTATTGCCCACAGTTCTATTTGTTGTTTTCCCCTTTAATCTTGCATGAGTCATTCATAAACCAATATGTTTGAGTCGTGCCATCAAGTTCCCAAAAAAGAAACCCAGATGTCCGCTGCTCATTAAGTCATTGCTGAACCATTTTTACTCTTTTCAGGTTTTTGGACTTTTTCCTCCAACATGTGGGCTTTTTTGAAACGACTTCAGACAAAACAAAACGAACCAACAACTACGACAAAGCCACGACACGACTCGGCACACTTCAAAGTGTCCGGATAAACCGAGCTGATTTTTGAGGGTCGTGCGAGGCTGTTCTGTTCAGTGTGTCTGCCTCTCCTCACACTGATAAGACTTGAGAAGTCTTTTGTTTTAAATCAGGCGCCGCTGTCACCGTCGGGAGAGCTGCCAAAATCTACCGCTGTGATTGCGATCAAGTTCTTTAATGTCTAACATCAGGATCTAGAGTTCACATCTCAACGTCTATTTCCCGTCTCTTTTCAAACAGCTAATCACCGTCCTGAGCTGACACTTCTATCTCGAGCTCTTAACCACGTGGTGCCGCTGACCCACATAGGTTCTGGGTCAAGCTGTCATTTTTCCATGTGGCCCTGTCGGACCGATAGACGGAGCTTAGTGCGGTGATAGTTGGGCCCTCTTTGGCACAGGTCAACAGTGCAGTGCTGATAGCTGTGCACGTTTTCACAAGGTCAGCATCGAACCACATATTTATTTATTATCTCTAGGCGACCCTGAAAGAGGCTTTCGGAGAGACGTTCCAAACCCCTCGGGCAGCCATGTTGGATGGATGTCCTCAGCTCTTTGGCAAACAAACACCCCTGAACAGCTGGTTGTGTTTCAAACTTGGCTGTCACAGCGGAATTAAACAGACGAGGCTAATTTTCTTGTTTGACTGAGAACATTATTTCACCACTGATGCATCAGTTCTGTGTTTAGATAACGTCAGTGTGTTTGGAAGCAGAGAAGCAGCATCTGGTCAGCTTTTCTCTGCTGTCAGAAAAACCACAACATGAAGGGATTGAGGAGTATCTCACTATAACACAATGTTTAACCATGGTTAGCTTGAAATGCAAGAGCATCTGAAACCATTGCATGAGAGTCTATGGAGCAGAGATAGTTGTCAGGCCCTGGTTTGGAGCTGGCTGATGCTACGCTATGATTGGACAGTGTGCGTCTGAGGGGCAGGACATAGCAAAGGGTGAATTATCCATTCCCGACTCCCTGACAGTCAAGATGGTGGAGAATATAACAAAAAAAGGGGATTTATTCATCTCGTATTGGGCTTAACTTTGGTGGATCATAACATTTCGGGTATGGAATTATTTCCATTTACCTCCATTGTTTTTGGTTGGAGGCACGAAATGTCAGAGACGGATATCTCAAAACCTCTACATATGAAAACTATCTGCGTGGCGAGATACCGCTACAGGTTGTCCGTGGCTCACTGGGTTAAGAGGGTTGTCTGGTAACCGCAGGGTCAACGGTTCGATCCCTAATCCCTGATGTGTCACGTGTCGAAGTGTCCCTGAGCAAGACACTGAACCGGCTCCCCGGGCACCTGTCATTGGCAGCCCACTGCTCCCTATATACAGGGATGGGTCAAATGCACTGTGCTCACTCGAGGAAATGACTGGGAGTAAATGTGTGTGTTTGTCTGAGCTCACCATATACGAATGCTGGTGGTGTGTGTTAAAACAAGGCACGGAGAGTGTGTGTGTTGTCAAAAAATATGCATGGTAGTCAATGGCAAGAAAGAAATAATTTATGTCCCATTTGAATTATGCCATGAATTACACATTTTATGTTTGTCAATTTCAAAGATAATTTTGCAATTTAAGAAAGTCTCATTTTGTCGTAGTTTTATTTAGTTTGATGTGAAACCGCTCGGTGAACTAAATCTCTCGTCTCACACAATTTACATCACCGACAACAACATGGCTGTTAGCTTGGCTTGCTAGCTAACTTAGCTACATTCCATGCTCAAATATACCGTTATCTTACATGATGTGTTTAATCCAACGACTCTTTTTATGAGCCGGGAAGAGAAAGAACGAGATAGACCTGTTGTTGGTGTGAGAACATCCTGGTACGAAACTCACAAGCATCATAGCTTCAGAGAGAGACGACACTTACAACACTTTTGGTTGTGTAGTCTTTTTAATTATGCATTTTCACTTTCTTATACTGCAACAGTTTTATGACAAAATCTGACTTTCTTGATGTGTAAAATTATCTTTTAAATTGACAAACATTTTGGCGATTTTGTCGTCGTCATCTTGGAATATGATCGGTGCCATGTTGGCTTTTCCGCTAACCAATGAATGGAGGTGACCATATTTGGAATGCGGAGGAGTGACGTAAGACCTGTCAATCACAGTAGCCCCACCCTAAATGATACCCTGCTTTAATGGTCTATTTGACTCTAAATGGACCATAATTTACTAGATGAACATCATGCTGTATTGAAGAATACTTGAAACTAGAGATTGAGACCATAAACTCATGTTTACTGAGGTAATAAATCAAGAGAGAAGTAGAGTCATTTTCTCATAGACTTCTATACAACCAGAGGAGTCGCCCCCTGATGGCCAGTAGAGAGAATTCAAGTTTTAAGACACTTCCGCAGTGGCTTCAATCAGCAGAACTGGAGGTTGCCGCCTGGTGAAGACTTTATGCATGAAAAGGTGAGGAAGGCACAGGGGAGCATTTGCATATTGCATGATGGGTAGCCAGGGTGGAAACAGCTGGCTATCCAGCAGGAGGAGGGAGACAAATTGCAGAATGTCTGGCTTCGGGGAGGGGGGAGCTTTCCCGGCTCAATTGCTCAGATCATCAGAGGTCCACAGTGGGTCAGAGGGGGGGGGGGGGTGGGGGAAACATGATAGCGGAGCTGCTGAGGTTCCTGTAAACTCTCTGGTATCTCTGGGGTTTTTTTTTTGCTGGCAGAACACACTGGCACTTAACACTTTAACATGGCACAGTACTGACCAGAAACCTGAGGACACAAACACCAACTGATATCTGTCGGATTTACTCTGCACCCGACGGACTGATTGATTGTTTTGAGGATGATCACCTTTCATTAAATATCAGCAAGACATACTGTTGATATTTTTGCATTTCTACATCCATGCTTTATAATTCTATCCACTGTCTTCCTGTTAGTTTATGCGCTAAATATGTGACTTTAAGACCATTTTGTTGTGAGATGAACGGAATAATAAAAACATAATTTCTCCCTTTTTCTTACTCAATAAGAACAGGACCACCTGATACAGAACACGAGCTATCTCTGGTGTTATATCGTAGCCGGGAAGCGCTCAAGTGTAATGATCTCACAGAGGTCAATACTGCCGCTAGCAGCTGCTACACAGCAAATATTTATACATTGGGTAGGTGTGGATATATAAGTCCTCACCAGCTATGAAAACCTGTGTAAATACACTGTACAGCTGCTCCATAGTGACTGAAATTGTGCACTCTTACACAACTAGGCCAATGTTTAAAATTTTCCAGGTTACACAACGTCTATGTAGCCGTAGCTTTAGCATAGTTTAGACAAAAAACATATTAAGGGAATATCACGTGTCAATTCCAGCTTCTTTGGTGACCCGAAGACACTCAAAGTGAAATGTATTGTTTGCTCCATGACCTTTTGACCCAGGCATGAAGAGGATTTCCCAGACAAGCTGAATGGCGAGCATGCTAGCAGCGTGGTTTAAGGAATAGCAAGGTGGGAGTGAGATATCTTGACAAACATTGGATGAATCGCAATGAAATTTGATTGAGACGTTCATATTCCCATATTAACCAATGCCATTCCCATCCGTCTAAGTTTTACTTTGTGTCAGTATTAAGTTCGTGATTGAAAACTATGACTGAATGTGTTCGTCAACAACCATTTTTTCCATGACGAGAAGAGACAATGACGAGACGTCATCAAACACCAACTGTGAGTATACGTATAAAAAGAAAAAGACATGACTAAAATGTAGTTTAAAAATACTTTTTTACTTTTTTTTTAACCAAAATGTCTCTTTATTTTCCTTGACAAAATATTGGAGACCAATTTTTATACTTACATTTTTTTAATTTGTGCATTATCAGGACAAAAGCAACAGCACACAATGAGCTTAGGCAGGAAGACTCGGAGTAACGTACTTAAGTTAAAGGTAACAAACGTTAGCATGCTAACTCTATAGGTGCAGATGTAGGTAAAAAACATATTTGCTAAAAATTTGCATGTTATCATTGTTGTTGTGAGCATGTTAGCCCGTTAGCATTTAGCCCTGTTTTGTCATACAGCCTCATTCATAGCTTTACTTGTGGATTGTTAATGGATTTGGACACAGAAATGCTTGCTGGATAGGACACTTAAAAATGTGATCAGTAGTATTTTTTTCCCCATGATAGTCCCTAAAAATGACACACCAAGGGTCAGAGTATCCTTGTATATTAGGAATCAAATTTAAAGATATCATCACATCAACCCATCAGATTCATTAACTGTTATCACTCAGTACACTACAAGTCATGTTTCTCTTTATTGGCAGACACGTTTATTAGAGTGTTGCTGCCTACCGATAAGTTTCTAAAAGTAGAAACCATCATACGAAGATGACACTAAAATAGACTGTCTTGACCTGTGAACTGTGTGGGGGACACTGGTTGGACATACAGGAGTGTGTATTTACATTTAACTTCATCCCAATTTGTCCCTGACTTCAATAAAGTAAATCAGATAAAGCTGATTGACCAGTTGTTTAGTCACCCTCTTACTGCACGACATGGAAGAGGAGCTGCCCATGAATGTACCGGTAAGGTAGGCCTATAAACAATCCGATTCATAACAGACTCATACCGGAGTGACAGAAGTGTAAGCAGACGAAAGCTCCCCGTTGCTTTCCTCAGGGAACAACAAATCCCTTACTCCCTGAGAGTATGTCATTGCATCATGAGTGGGGAAAATGTTTGGACAAAATGAGTGAAACAGAGCAGGAATGTGGAGAGGCATTAGAGCAGGGACAAGAGGAGGAAGAAGATGATGATGAAGAGGCAGCTGAGGAAGGAGAAGAAAGAGTTTGATTATACTTTGCTATGTTTTTGCCATCTTTACTGGGTATCTCACCCTGTACTTTATGTGTACTTTATGCGTTATGTCTTATTTGCCAAAATCAAATTCTGGCAATATGTCCACTGGCAAGAAATGACCCTCACCAAACAGGAAAAATTAATAAAAATGTGCCCTAACCAGCTGTAGCTAACTTTCCATGAGGAGTAAAACACAAAAAAATGTGAAATGTGGCTGCCAACTTGTATTGGTAATGTATTATTGAGTTTGGTTGTACTCTGCCAACAGTTAGCTTCAAGCTAACGTAAGTACAACAAATCAAATGGCGACATTTATGTTTAATAATTATAGATGTTGCCTCACATTTTGTCCTGATACATTATAATGTATTGTAGCCTGAATTCTATAAATGAGAGTTTCCATACTAAAACTAAAGATCCCCACTTTTCTTACAGTGTTAACTCAGTGGATGTTAGCCACAATATTAGATGTTTGCTTTGGGACAACGTGCCCGGAGAAACCCGTCTATTCAAACAGGAGGAGGTATGAGGGTGCTGCTGGGTGAGCGTCCTGTGTTTAGGCAGAGGATATTGTTAAGCTGTCAGAGGCATCTTCATCACTGACACTTTAATAAAGACTTTGCAGGGGTGGGAGGTGAGGTGTGGACGGGACAACTCGGCTGCTGGAGGGTGAAAATTTGACAAGGGTACACTTTAGACTGCTGGGAAACACACAGTATCAGAACGGTCACACACACTGTTGTGTTGGCTTTGTACTGCATGTTGAATTTGGAGTGAAACACTGAGATTAAAGTGCCAACTCTCAGCTTTAAATACATGGTGTTTATCAAGTTTTTACTGCGGCTTTCACTCACATTAATAATATATAATATCTTACTATACTAAAATATTTGAGCTCACGGTGTGCGTCTTTGCATTAACGCTCAACTAGTCATGGTAAAAAAAAAAAAGACAAACTACTTTTATTTTATTTTGTTGGTTGGACGGATATGTTTCAACCGCAGGTGGTCTTCCTCAGATAAAAGTAAAGAACACACCTGTATTTATTTGGAAAGAGTGGTATCGATCTTCTGAACTGAAAGCACCAAGCACGGATTTCTGTTAGCGAACTTAGCAAATCTTTAAAAAATATATTTTGTGGGTACTTATGAATGCTTGTACGTGGACTATAGTGGATTTCCGCCTGAGGAAATATATGTTTGACGGGAGACGGTTCAGCGTCTTTGGACATAGCTAGCTTGCTGCCAAACGGGGGAACGTCTTATCAATATTGTACGAAAAACACTGCGACAACTACAACAATCTACCTCAACAACTGAATAAAAGACAATATATGGCTTGAGATCGCCCATAAATTATATGTTGGTCAAGGAATGGGGATAGCCACAAGAGCTAGTATTAGCATCAAATTTGGGGTCAAATTAGTTTATGTATTGTGTAATTAACGTAAGCCCATTGGACATTCTCTGTCTTGATAGGTTTTGTTGTGTGGAGTGGACACAGGTGATGTTTAGGATTAAACTCATTGAGCCCCATTCACGAAACATGCGTAATATAACAGCCAACTGCTAGCTAGTTAGCTTAGTCTAAAGAACAGGGGGAAAGAGCTCACCTGGCTCTGTACGAAGGTACACCAAACATTTTTTACTTTTAATATCCGGTTTGTCATACGGAAATTTGCATGTAGATTTTCCGCATTTTCATATTGCACTGCGGAAATGATTTCAAACTTTGTGCAAAAAAGCAGATGTCTATTCTCTTAACATGAACTTAAGTCATTATTTATAGACTGTATTTAAAAATCTGTTGCAATTCTTTGCATTTCCATAATGCTATGACAATTCTGTTCTGCTGCCATCTTGCTTGTTTTCGGAACATTTCACCTTCAGTCTGGATTTTACACACAGAGACACACTAACGGTTCCTAACTTTTGAACTCATTTAATTTGCGAAACAAAACACAAAGATTGCCATCGAGACCCCGCATGAGCACGAAAAAGCCTTTGCGTTGACAGCAATGAGCTGAATGAGTGAGGTGACAGGCTTACAGTATGCTACACATTTTGAATTATCACAAAACTTGTGAACTGCCATTTATCACTGTCAACTACAATAAAAGACTGACAGCCAAAGACTTGGCATTTTACTGAAGGATGGATCAAAAAAAGAAGCATGGCAGCAGTATAAAGCAGATGTAACATATGGAGCAAGAAGCATGCTGGTGTTCTACTGTAAAGATATCAGCTGGGTTCATCTCAGCTTTCAGAGGAAACACTTATTGACAAGGAACTCCTGCTCTGTAATTTCCTCCAGGGAGTCTACAGAGGAATCCTCTAGGAGGAAGAAAGACACCTGTTCTTCAAATACATTCAAGCAGCCTGCAATTTCTCTGCTAGAAAAGTCGCATGGAATACCACTTTGGGTTGAGAGTGGAAAATATGCCCAGCCTTTGAACTGAGAGGATATAAAAATCCTAATTGCAGGTGAGAGCAACTATGCAGAGAAAGGTTCTCTTCATAAAAAGTGCTGCTGAATGCAGGTTACAGTCTAAAAAAAAAGATGTTGTGCTTGATTCTCCGCAAACTGCATCTGGAAACCTAGAGTGTATTTGTGCTTTTATTTATTTACCGACATCAGACCATTAGCACAAAAACTAACCCAGTGACGTTAGCACAAAAACTAACCCAGTAACGTTAGCACAAAGGCTAACCCAGTAACGTTAGCACAAAGGCTAACCCAGTAACGTTAGCACTTAAACTAACCCAGTAACGTTAGCATAAAAACTAACCCAGTAACGTTAGCACAAAGGCGAACCCAGTAACGTTAGCACTTAAACTAACCAAGTAACGTTAGCATAAAAACTAATCCAGTAACGCATGATTAGCACAAAAACTAACCCAGTAATGTTTGCAAAAGGGCTAACCCAGTGACGTTAGCACATAAACTAACCCAGTAACATTAGCACAAAGGCTAACCCAGTATCGCTAGCATTAAGTCTAACCCAGGTGCACATAGCAAACGGAGTAATGTTAGCTATTAATAAAAATTCAAAACAGTGTCAAACTGTATCAAAAAACATAACACTGCAATGCTCAAGTGTATTGATATTTTTTGTCTCTTTTGATCTAGATCAACAACAAATATTGAATAAATTCCTGGCCGGAGACTTTGGACACTTTTTGGTCTTTCCTTTAGTTCTACCATTTATGCAGCACTACCTGGCAAAATCTCAAATAAGTCTATTTGGATTTTTGAGCTGTGGGGGAAAATATCATTTTTCACTCTTGTACTCCCTCCTCTAGCTCCAACATATGGCAACAATAGAGAGAGACTCCCCCTGTCCTGCCTGTCCTCCTCCCGTCCTCCTCTGCTCCTCTTGTTCCCGGCAGTGAGCCAGAGGAGGAGGTTAGGAAGAGGCGGTGGAGTCTAACCTGCTGACCTCTGGTAGGTGAGAGGTCCTAACACAGACAAGTCTGTAGCACCTCTTGCTTCACTCCCATTTCTATAGAAAAGCTGACACTGGACAGGTGATTCATGTGTCCACGATTGACCGTTTTGTTTTTACTTTGATCTTCTCCATTCAGTCAATTAAAGTTAATCAATATGTCTGTTTCCAATATGGGCAGATCGCCTCTATGTCTCTGTGTTTGTGTGTAAAAGTTAACTTGTATGAGGCACTAGTTCTGTGGTGTTGGGCAGGTTTAGTGTGTTTGGTAACAAATAGTACATTCATTCATCATTTCGGCACCACATGTAGTTATTCAACATATCCTCATACTACGTTTTCATATATCTTATGAAAAGTGTTTTTGTGTGTTTTCCTACAACAGTCTAGCAACACTTGTCAATTTATGCTTGTTACATACATACAGTCTTTTCAAAATAAACTTCCGTCTTCACAGGAAACAACTTGGTTAGGTTTAGGCAACAGAAAAACGTAGTTAGGTTTAGGAAAAGCTTGGTTACAATTAGGAAATAAAACCCCTTAGTTAGATTAAGGAAAAGATCGTGGTTTGGGTTAAAATAACTACATAAGTGGGACTTCAGTTAAGGAAGCTACGTGACGAATAAATCAATGTTGATTTTTCGTTACACACGGGGCTTGATCAACAGTCTCCTGGGTGAAAGACAGGTCCGCCTTGTGTGACTTTGTACGGTCTTTATACTTCATTATCAATGATCACATGGATTACACACCATTTAATTTTGTTGGATATCTACAAATTAAAGTGCATTCATTTAATACAGGTATAGCTACTTATGCTGTATGATAACTTTTTTTTCTTCTCATCCTCATTCAAATATTTCCACATAACATTTTGTATTGTTGAACTTGCCAGCTGTGTCTCATTTAAACATTTACCATTTTCCATATTGTTATTTATTACTCAGTTTATGCTGTCATTGTAGCCGCTGCCATTTCCCTGCAGGGCTCCTTCAAAGTTTCATCTTGTTGTGGAAACATCTGCGTCATCATCCAACCTCTGGAGAGTTTACATTTTCATCCTCATGCTGATTGACAGGAAGATAAATTAACTCTAGGTCATGTTCCTACTTCTGCTGAGCCCCACCAATATGCCCAAAGTCGTAGTTATATCTGGGGTCACCCTCCCCCGTGGTGGGAGACTTAATGTCTGACAAAACCTGAAAACTCCCGGGAACTCCTTCTCTCTCACCCGTGACCCCCGCACCGTGTCACCCAACCTCTTAAAAAACAATCTTCCTTAAAGTGCCTTCTGGGCATTATTCCCAAAAAACACTGGAAGTGAGTGCAGCTAAATGACATTGTAAAGTACTCCCAAGAGCCAACCTTAAAAAATCTACTTCTAAAGTCCACTTCCAGTCAGGCTTACTGGTTCCATCGAGGGGGCGAGCTCTCCCACCGGCCAGTCAGTTATTAACCTGTTTCCACAGAGATGATGACGGGAACACGGCCTATTGTCTGGAAGTCATTAAGAGAGCCAGGGGTAGCCAGGGAGTGGCCGCATACCTCTGTTAAACCCCCAGCATGTGTACGCACACACACACCAACTTCAACTGTGCCCTGCTTTCAGTTTCTTTCTTCTATATCGTATATATATTGTTTTCTACTTCTTACTAAAAGCATCAGAAGAAGCACTCAAAATGGTCTTAATAAGTGAGTTTTTATTTCCAAACCACTCATGCAAATTAATAACAATGGTGTAGTGAAATGATATTTGGTAAAATGATAAATCAGGTTTAAAAGCAAGTTTTTATTTGCAATTTTAGCAAATATTGAGTGTTTTGGAGCTCTGTTTTCCGTCTCTTGCATGGGTGTATTAATAGACACTTTGGGGGGGGGGATTTGGTGCCAGGAATCCAGCCTTAAAACGTAGCCGAGCTCTGAGGAGGAGGTTGGGGGAGGGGTAAAAAGGGTGAGGAAGGGGCCACAGAGAGGCAGGGAAGAGTGCATGGATGGATGGATGGATGGGTGGGTGCTGCTAGGATTTGAGTACAAACAGAGGGCCAGAAGTTGTATGTCAACACTATCAGAGCTGGCTCAGCCTGGAGAGTCTCCACGGACAAGCGTGTAAATGTCAAATGTCTTTGTCATGGAGATAAACAACACTACACCATATGATCTCTACTCTGCAGTGAAACCCTGACTGAAACACACTCTTACTCATTAAGCTATCTGTAAAAGGTTAAAGTTACTGCATGTGAGGAACTTTAAACTGTTCCTGAACCAGTCTCAGTGTAGTCCTGATCCTCTATCAGACCTCCATCAGTAAAGAGACCATCAGAGAGAAGATGGTCTATTTCTATAGAGTTATTCTTAATGCTCGTCATCGGTGCCACCGGGTCGGATTCTGGTGAAACCAGATGACATCATGCAGGTTCACCAGAAACTCCTTCAGCTCAGACTCCAGCAGAGACCGGTCCACCGTGGACAGACCCAGATCCTCCAGTAGAGACCGGTCCACCGTGGACAGACCCAGATCCGGCTTTACCCGTAGCCTTGGACCTGCAGTCTGGAGCTCCGGAGGGAGGAGGAGAGCTCAGCTCCCGGCAGCAGCAGCAGCGTCTCCTCCTCCTCCTCCAGGAGCAGAGCTTCTCCTCTCTGAGAGCCAACACTTACACCACGGTGCTGGAGACCCAGGACGTATTGCTGGACCCGCTGGAGGGAAGGGAGGCACGGGAGAACCAGGACTGAGAGGGGCAGACTGTCAGACCCTGCCGCAGTAAAATGAGAGGTTTTCTAAAGGGAGTCTGGTGCTCAGAAACACTACCACTTTAGTCCACAGGGAATGTGAAAATCCTAACAAAATGAAAGTTCCTCGTAGTAGCTTTAAAGACATAAAGTTACTTGAAAATTAAACAAGGCAAATTCCTTTTAATTTACCAGAGTCATATGAGGCAGTTAAATGACTCATTTCCACTCAAACTATACAACTAGCTTCACTAAAGCATTAAAAACATTTCTGCAGTATATAATTTATTGGAAGAATTCCATCTAAAGCTCATTATTATACACCACCATCAATGTTTGCAGAAGCACAAGTCTTTCTTACACAACACATTCCTGATGGTACGACTGGAGTGTAACGTTAGTTCAGGCAGAACATTAAAGTCGCGCTTGATTTAGCTGATTGACATTAGACGTTTCATTCGTGCTTCACCAATCATTCATCAGCTGACTAGGAACATTCAATCATATTCAAGTATAGGTGTGCAGCGCTGCCTTTACAACCTGCATTAAAAGTGTACAAAACAGGTTTGTGCACCAAGCATATCATTGCAGTTTCACCTTTTCCTATAACTTAATGCTACAGGAAGGTCTGTGAATGTAAACGTGTGCAGCAGCAGCAGCCAATAATCACAGTTTGGACTGGGATCAGTAAATTTTAGTACAATCTATCCATCAGACTGTTCTCAGACTGTGACTAAACTAACGCTGTAGTGGTCTGATGCTTGAGTGAGTAGGAACAGATAGCATCGAGGTGAAGTTGTGTAATGTTAGTGGGAGATGGAGATAATGGGTGCACAGGAGGGGATGGAGGGAGGCAAAGTACAGCTTGTTGGAATTTGTACCAACTCACACAGGATGTTCTCATACAGCGTTCGTAACGATGTCTACGGGAATTAATGTGCTGCAATTCGTAGGTATCTAAATCAATTGGTATGTAATCCACGTAATCATGAAGCAGACAATATAACGACTGCAAAAACCCTCACAGGGCGGGCGAGAGTGGAGGTCAATGGGTCAAAACAAAAACCCTTTCACCCAAGAGGCCGTTGTTCATGCCCCATGCAATGCCTCTTAGTTAACTTAACAAAAAACACAACATTTTCCTAAACCTAACTAAATATATTCACGATCTTTTCCTGAACCAAACTGAGTATTTCACGATCTTTTCCTAACTAAGTATTTCACGATCTTTTCCTAAACTTAACTAAGTATTTCACGATCTTTTCCTAAACTTAACTAAGTATTTCACAATCTTCCTGAACCTAACAATATTTTACGATCTTTTTTAAACCTAATGAAGTAGTTTTGTTGCCTAAACTAAGTTGTGTCCCGTAAAGACGGAAGTTTATTTTGAAAAGACTGTATTCACGTAACGAGCAGAAATTCACAAGTGTTGCTGGACTTTTGTAGGAAAACACTACAAATGAGGAGTAACTTTTCATAAATTATCATACGAACTGTTGCATAAAGATTAGTTGACTCACAAACACATATGTCACCATTCACTTAACTTGCTGGTTCCTCTGTAGGACTGAATGACCATGTCATAGTTTGGTATAATTGTTTAAAAAATGAGACAAAGGTGGAGACAATGGGGAGCTTCTGTCTCACAGCCGTGGTGTTATGCGTACAGATGTTTCTGAAAATTAAAACCACATTTCCTATAAATCCTGTTGCTTCCTGCTATACCCGAGATTGTTTTTATGCCAGCCACCACCGACCAAAATGCCTGCTCAGTTTGTACCACACTGACGACAGTAGGAAAACCTCAAGAAACGTGCACAGTAACGATTTACCGATGTTGAATTGCTGCATGTAACACCTTTAAGTGGAAACTCGTGCGACATCTATACAGCCTGTACTTTGAGCCCATATGAGGAAAACACATCCACAACTGCCCCAAAACTCAACTTTTCCATCTCAAGAAAAAGCACCTCTTTCACAACGAGTGATGCAAGTGATGTATGGAGCCATAAATCAAGTGCACCCAAGTCTCTGTGCGTTGATAGGAAATAGTAGATAACCCTCTGACTTGACCGCGCTAATCGTATCTGTTCATCTGCTAATGGACACAAACATGCGGAGAAAGAGGAATGTGTTATTCTCTGCAGTCGTGGAGCGGTACACGAGTGGTTTGGAAAGGTATTTGTAGGTATGTGTGTGTGTGTTTCTGTGCCAGAAAATGACAAAAATGAAGAAATGTTCCAGTAATTATTTTAATCCGGTGAACCTCTGATACGGTGAAGCTTGTAACTGATACTACATTTCTTGTCTATGGAATTCTAAGGAAAAACATTATAGGTATAAAACTGTTTCCCAGAAACAAAAATCTTAAAGTAGCAATCAATTTTCATAAGACTAAAGGACTCACAAGAGAGATTAAAACAAGAATGGGTCAAAATCGAAGCAGCGGAGGTACTATGTCTCTTGTTTGCACTATACTCTATGCTGCTGTAATCCTGTATATTTCCCCGCTGCGGGACTAATAAAGGATTATTTTATTTTAGCTCTTATCCTGACTCTTCGTCCCTCGTGTCCCTCGAGTGCCAAGCTCCAAAAACACTGGATCCTACATTTCCCATAATGCAGCTCAATGGCATTGGTCAAACTCAACATCTCAGTTTGTGCCGCAGGCTTTTTACAGAGATACTAAGCCCCGCCCCTTTCAGTGTCCCCCATATATGGGACCTTATTTCAGAAAACATTCGTACGGTAGTCAACGGCGAGAGACAAATTATGATCCCGTTTGATTTGTACCATGAATTAGATGTATGAGGTTTGTCAATTTATTTTGGGTGTGTAGCCTTTTTAATTACTTACAGTGGGTACGGAAAGTATTCAGACCCCTTTAAATTTTTCACTCTTTGTTTCATTGCAGCCATTTGCTAAAATCAAAAAAGTTCATTTTATATTCAGAAGACCAGAAGAAATTGACAGCATATGTGAGTTAAATATGAGTGTCACAGAAAAGGGTCTGAATACTTATGACCATGTGATATTTCAGTTTTTCTTTTTTAATAAATTTGCAAAAATTTCTACATTTCTGTTTTTTTCTGTCAAGATGGGGTGCTGAGTGTACATTAATGAGAAATAAAATGAACTTTTTTGATTTTAGCAAATGGCTGCAATGAAACAAAGAGTGAAACATTTAAAGGGGTCTGAATACTTTCCGTACCCACTGTATATGTCATTAGTTTTATGACAAAATGAGACTTTCTTGATGTGCAAAATTATCTTTTAAAACAAACATCATACGTGGCACAATTCAAATGAGATCAAAAAATAATTTGTCTCTCTTTTTACTTTTTTCTGAAATATGGTCCCATGGTGGTCAACCAGAAGGGGGCGGGACTTTGCCTCTCTTTCATAAATATGTCGTCTCCGAGTCCAAGCTGAGATAACCCTGATGACATCACTGTGACATCATCGAGGTTATTTTCTCTAGACTTGACAAAGACGACATTTTTCAGCTGTTTTCACAGTATGAGAGTGGTGCTGACCACGAGATGCACTTAATAGCTTCTTCCAGAGCTTTCAACCACAAGATATCTCCAGCCACACATGACCACCTATCACATATTTATTGTATTATATTCTCTATTTCTAAGATCGGACTTTCAAGCTCAATATCTGAACTCAAATTTATCAAAACAGTTTTAATTTTTGAAAATAAAAGTGTCAGCCTCTGGTGGACAAGGGTGAGAGATGGAGAGGAGGAGAGGAATGAGTCAGAGAGGAGGGTTGATTGTGTAATCCCTCACTCAATGTATTCCCAATAAAGCTCAAGAACCACACAATGGCCCATTGAGGCGGCTGCCTTGGCCACTGTGATTGGCAACAGCGGTGTTGTCTGCTGACGTGTGTGTGTGTGTGTGTGTGTGTGTGTGTGTGTGTGTGTGTGTGTGTGTGTGTGTGTGTGTGTGTGAGTGAGAAGGGAGAAACAGAGGAGGAAGAGGAGACATTGTTGAGGAGGTTTTGGTCTTTGTCCTAATCCTAATCTTGACTAATTCCTGTTGCCCAGAACCATTAGAGGATAGAAAAGAGCCGCACAGCTGCCTCTTTACAGACCTCAAAAACCTTCCAGATGGGAAGCACACACACACACACACACACACACACACACACACACACACACACACACACACACACACACACACACACACACACACACACACACACACACACACACACACACACACAATGTGCTGAATCAGAAAACTGGATCAGAGGCGGCACAATATGACTGATTTATTACCTCAGTAAACGTGAGTTTATGGTCTCAATTTCCCAAATATTGCAAAAAAATAATTGTGAATATTTTTTAAATAAAGGCAGAGTGAGAGGAATAAACCTTTACACGCAGTATATTTCAACTTAACAAGCACCAAATCTTTCATTTGAGTCGAAGAGCAGTGAGAGGACGCAGAGAAAAAAAGAGACGGACAGATGAGAAGAGAAAGTATTCATAATTCATACTGATACGTGCTGCAGGCGAGTTTTCCAGACGAACGAGGTCATGCTGCAGGTGTGTGTGTGTGTGTGTGTGCAGGTGTGTGTGTGCAGGTGTGTGTGTCCTGTTGTAACAGCTTGGGAAGTCACGGTGAAGGTGCACAGTAACAGCTGGAGAGCAGGCAGGAAGACAGAGAGCCATTAACTGTCAGTGCTTCACGTCGATCAGGCCTGTTAGAGCTGAACTTTATGTCTTCTTCACGTCTTTCTCTGACAGACCAACACAGTCTCACAGCAGCTCGTGAAATAGTCAGGAAATGTAATATATTGTAATTTATATGTAGGGAGACACAAATAAACAAAACTACTTCGTTAGGTTTAGAAAGACCGCCACGAAGGTCAGGGTTCAGGCAACAGAACACCTTGGGACACTGTGGTGAACACCTGTCTCGTGGGTTGAAAGTCCTGTTTGTTTGATGGAACCTTCCACTTCCCCTCCCGACCACCATAATTGGTCTTTGTCGCTTTTTAAAACTACGTCATTAGCTCTGACCGTTGCATAGTCACGAGGATAAGTTGAACTTGAGCGTTCACCTCATAAAATGATCCAGATTTACTTTCCATTGGCATTTATTCGTCCTATTCCTCAACCTGCCGTGATCACGGGCTGCACAGACAGGTGAGGATGTGGCAGGAAGAACGAGCTTTAATTATGATTCAATCCAAATGAATCCAATGAAGCTAATCACCATGATGTGAGCAGAGAAGCCACAAACAGTGAACCTCTGTGCGCGTACATTTCACAGTGTTTGATCCGATGTGTGTGTTTGGCTGACAGCGGGGGATCTCCCACAGCAGAGACACACAGAAACAAAGGTGCCCTTTGTTGTTTAGCTCTGACCACATGATTTCACAGAAGATAAAATTCCTCTGTTGTATCCACCGCATAGTTTGGTAATTAAGATGCATGACTAACAGCTAATTTGCATAATGTGTGCATGTGTTTTTAACTATTTTGTAAGACTTATCTGTAGCTGAATGTGTGCATGTTAACATGCTGTGCAAGACTTTTGATATTGAACAGACGCTTGTTACAATTTTGGAAAATCAGGACCTCAATATCTTTAAAACCGGTTCCAAAAACGCAACCTCCCGCCTGTTGCAGCCCGTCAAACATACACTCTGAGAATACAGCTGTGAGTTTACAGACGAGACAAAGTACAGAGCTTCATAAAGGAACAACTCTGCTCCAAATAATAAAAAAGACAATCTCAATACTGGCCTCATAAACGTTCCACAGCGGATCAGAGTGCCCTGGAAGTAAATAACATCGTCTCCTGCCATTCAAGTTAACCACTGTGGCTTTGAGGTACTTGTACAGCAAAACAGTTTGACATGTGATTTCATGTCTGTGGTTTTACTGTTTACTTTAGGTAATAAATATATAACACTACATGCTAAGCCACAGTTGATTGATTGTTCCGGTAGAAAACCCTCCAGGCTGACATACTGGCTGATATCAGATTATTTCAGCTGTATCAGCACACTCAAGTAACAAGTCCTTGCAAACCAAGAAATACCAAACAAGGTTTGACGGAATTTAGGTTACACTGACAGCGTTTACATGCAGATTGCAACCTCCAGTTCTGCTGAGTGAAGCCGATGCTGAAGTGTCTTAAAACCTGCATTCTCTCTAGTGTCCATCAGGGGGCGACTCCTCTGGTTGTATAGAAGTCTATGAGAAAATGACTCTACTTGTCTCTTGATTTATTACCTCAGTAAACATTGTAAACATGAGTTTATGGTCTCAATCTCTAGTTTCAAGTCTTCTTCAATACAGCATGATGTTCATTTAGTACATTATGGTCCATTTAGAGTCAAACAGACCATAAAGCAGGGGATGCTTTAGGGCGGGGCTACACGGTGATTGACATGTCTCTACCAGAGACGTATACGACGTCTCTACGTCACTCCTCCTCAGTCCAGATATGGTCACTTCCTGTTCACTGGTTGCAGAAAACAACATGGCAACGGCTGTATTCCAAGATGGCCGCGGCAAAATCGCCAAACTCGAGCCTTCATAACATCAGTCCACAAAAACAAAACGAGTGACGTCAAGACGACTACGTCAGGACTTTGATAATAACAAGTTTTTTGGATATGAAAACATATCCGAACACCGACCTTTTCAAGAAGACGGTTGAAGGAATGAAAGAGGAAGGCCGAGTTCACCCGGTCAAACAGTCTGCTACCATTTTTGTGAATGAGGTACAACACAGAAACACTCATGTATATTCAATCACCTGAGGATGGGAAGACTTAAGAAAACAAAACTCTAAATCACATACAGCTTGCATAGACTAAATAAACATTTTCTAAATTTGTAGTCAGACATTTCTTTCTGCTGTGAAAACCTAATACATTTATGACCAGGAGACAAACTGCACAATAATCATCAACTGTCTAAGTCATGCAGCGACCACAGAGTGGATAGAAGTCAGGAGATTCTCTCTATTTGGTTCCATCAGAAGCAAGTCAAGCTAAAAGAGCAAATAAATGAAACTACTGTATGGGACTAAGTCCAACTCTGCAAGGACGTACTTCCATGAGCAGCATCCCGAGGTGACAGTAAAACATTACAGAGACAATAAATCAGAAACTATGAGTACTAAAACACAGACACATCTGGTCACCATCGATGTAGTGATTGAATATAATGTAACCCTCGACACAGACACAACATAAAACCAATTTTAACACAACCTTTGTATCAAAAACAAGTGTCAGCTTTTCAAGAACTTAGTTGATCTAAAGCTAGATCCCTCCGTTTCTTTTTATTCATTCAGTAAAGTTTAGAAAGAGTTTCACAAGACCACTGACTGGAATCTTTTCAAACCAGAACCATGTAAACGTTCACGTGAAGCTAAGAATTTCCCCAAAAACCTGGACCTAGGATATCAGCGCTAACGACTAACCACGGCACTACATTTCACAATGCTGACTTCACATATTTGACTCAGGTCTGAAAACCACGAGACCACACTAACCTCACCTCCCAGGAGCCTGCTGGACTCATGCAACCATTCTTCATAGATACTTAAAGCGTCCTGGTGGAGGGCTATTGGTGCAACCGCAGTGACACAGCCAGCGACTCGTATGACACCAACCACACAACCCACAATGCAACACGGCTTCAGTCTCACTCACATTCTGCCTCTTTAACACAGCAGCCCTATAGTTTCCCAACAAGGACAATTAGATCGCAATTACTGGATTAGCCCACCTCTTCTGCTATTGTTTATTACATTTCCCTCCATGTTACGAAGTTAAGTGGTGGGTCAGTACAAACAAGAGTGTCTGTGTGCATCAGGATACAAACTACGAGTTGACTTATATGAGCTTCCTTAAGACTTGAGATGTAGGCAGTTCTTGACATGTGAAACAGTGATTTTCAACCAGGGGCACATGTACCTCAAGCTATAAGTAACAGTTAAATGTTTGAAATAAACCCTTGAAGGATATATCCAGGATGTCAAACTGACGTAGAGACGCCATATATGGTTCTGGTAGAGACCTGTCAATCACTGTGTAGCCCCGCCCCTAAAGCATCCCCTGCTTTATGGTCTGTTTGACTCTAAATGGACCATAACTTACGAAATGAACATCATGCTGTATTGAAGAAGACTTGAAACTATAGAGATTGAGACCATAAACTCATGTTTACAATGTTTACTGAGGTAATAAATCAAGAGAGAAGTAGAGTCATTTTCTCATAGACTTCTATACAACCAGAGGAGTCGCCCCCTGGTGGACACTAGAGAGAATGCAGCTTTAAGACACTTCAGCCTGAGTACATCAGATAAATAACACTGTTGTAAAGTGACCTCCAATAAAAGCATCCACCACCTCTTCTCCACTAACATGCAGTGGGGTACTCACGTTAGTCTTGCTGGACACAGCGAATGTGGCTCGGCTGGAGAAGCGAGCAGTGGAGGGGCTGCTGCTTGACACTGGGCCCGTCACCAAGGAGGAAACTCTGGAGCCCGGGGGAGGACTGTTGGAGCTCGGGGAGGAGGAGAACGAGATGGGTGGGGACGCAGGACCGGACTGACCGCCGAGGCCACCGTAGGTCTGGGCTTGACCCCCCAGGCTGCAGGACTGGATGTGGAGGAGAGCCTGGCTCTGAGTGTGAGCCTGACCCTTCCCGTATATCACCTCTCTTATCTCCTGATGGTTCTCCTGAATGTCACTGAGGTGATTCTTGTGATTCTGACTGTGGTTGTTGTTGTTCAGGAGCAAGGCGCTCCGGTCGCACGCCATCCCACTCAGGAGCTCCACCTGCAGGGTGAGAGCCTCCAGCTGACCCCGGAGCTGCCGGTTCTCCTGCTGCAGTTGAGCCACGGCTCGTCCGAGGGGCTCGCTCAGGTTGGCCGTCTCCTCCAGACGGCGCTCCATACCCAGCTTGAAGGCGCTGACGTCCACGTGGATCTCCCTGATGGCATCCCGGAGGGTGTTCTCGTAACGGGCCAAAGCTGCACACACTGTCTCCCCCTCCGGAGAGCAAGAGCGCGGGTAACACAGGTCTCCCATCTCAGCCAGGGTCGGGGCTTCCATCGGTAGTTCAGCCACTGGTGGCCCTCTGGAAAACCAGACGGCCTCTAACGTCTGAGAGGGAGATCCTCCGAGGGTTTGGGGGGTGAGCGTCTGCAGAGAGACAGGGCAAAGGTCTGGTCTGTTTTATCCCAAATCCTTCAGCTCTGTCTTGGTTGCGTCCTCTTCAATCAGCTGTGCTTTTCAGGTATAGATGTCTCACTCTTTCTGAAAAACACAAAAATGAAAAGACTTCCACCTTTAGGGTTGTGAACAGCTGACAAACTCTGAAAAGACCGAGACCCAAAACCGAGGCAAACATTATAATCCTATGCAAAACAAAAATGCAGCTACATTACACAATTTGCAATGAAATCAAGGCAAAAAATATCACAAACTTAAGTCAAACACAACTGCAACTCTATTGAATTTACAATTTAACAATAGTTTAAGGAGTCAGAATGAGAAAGCGTGCATCTTTTTGAGCCAGTTATGTTTTATAATTGCCATAAAAACACGACGGTGAGGTAATCTTCACAAACCTACCTCAGCCTCGCTCGCCGGTGAAAAGCTCAGCAGAGTTTCCCTCAAGCGCCGAACAGCTGTATGAATGTGTGTGTGTTGAGTGTGTGTGTTGAGAGAGTGTGTGAGCTCTGCTCTGTCGGGCTCTCTGGTTTGTTTAAACTCTCAGGTCGGTCACTCCTCTCTCTCTTTCTCTCTCTTCTGGCCCGGAGGAGGGAGGAGGAAAAAGGGAGTGATAAAAAGGGAGGAGGGGAGTGGTGGTGGAGTGAGGAAACGACATGAGAAGAGGAGTAAATGTGAGGGGAGGAGGAAGGAGGCGGAGCGGATGGGGGGGAGGCTTTTAGATCTATGCTTTATGTAAACTGTTGGAAGGAGAACTCCTTGTCTCTCATACTTTCTCACTGCACCTCCTCCTCTGTTCTATCATAGATTCATGTCTTTTCTCTGAGTCATTATTATAACTAAACACGGGATCATAATCTGATTAGTGTCAGTGGAGATAATTCATGTCTCATCACCAATCCAAACTCTCTCTCTCTCTCTCTCTCTCTCTCTCTCTCTCTCTCTCTCTCTCTCTCTCTCTCTCTCTCTCTCTCTCTCTCTCTCTCTCTCTCTCTCTCTCTCTCTCTCTCTCTCTCTCTCTCTCTCTCTCTCTCTCTCTCTCTCTCTAATGGACATTTCTATTACAGAAAATTATGATTATAATACTACTAATTGTAACGTAAATTTAAAGTTACTGTGAGGAACTTTTAACTGGAAGTGAACCAGTCTGCGTTAGTGTAGTCCTGATCCTCTATCAGACCTCCATCAGTAAAGAGACCATCAGAGAGAAGATGGTCTGTTTCTATAGAGTTACTCTTAATGCTCGTCATCGGAACCAGATGAAATCATGCAGGTTCACCAGAAACTCCTTCAGTTCAGACTCCAGCAGAGACCGGTCCACCAAGGACAGACCCAGATCCTCCAGCAGAGACTGGTCCACCGTGGACAGACCCAGATCCTCCAGCAGAGACCGGTCCACCGTGGACAGACCCAGATCCGGCTTCACCTGCAGCCTTGGACCTGCAGTCGGAGCTCCGGAGGGAGGAGGAGAGCTCAGTTCCCGGCAGCAGCAGCGTCTCCTCCTCCTCCTCCTCCTCCTCCAGGAGCAGAGCTTCACCTCTTGGGGCCCCAACACTGACACCACGCTGCTGGAGATCCAGGACGTATTGCTGGACCCGCTGGAGGGAAGGGAGGCACGGGAGAACCAGAACCAGGACTGAGAGGAGCAGACTGTCAGACCCTGCTGCAGTAACATGAGAGGTTTTCTAAAGAGACTCTGGTGCTCGGAAACAAAACCGACCGCCAAAATCAACACTAAATGAATGTGTAACATCCCGTTAGCTTCCTCGTGTCTCTGTGTTTGTTCCTGTGTCTCTGTGTCTGTCTGTGTGTGTGTGTGTGTGTTTCCCCTGATTGCACTCATCCTACTCACCTGCCCAGTCCACCCAGCTGCCTTCAATCTCCTCATCACCCCACACATATACAGTATACTCCCCTGCTTTCCCTGTTCTGGTTGTCAGATCGTCCTTGTTCGTTCCCCTGTCTGTTCCAGTCTTGTGTCTCCTTCGTGTTTGCGCCTGGTTTGTTCCTTTGCGTTTTCTTTGTGATTTGGGATATTTTTGCCCACTCCCTGTTGGAATCGTTTTCAGTTTTTGTGTATGACTTTTTAAGTAAAGAACCATATTTTTCAAATCCACCTCGTCTCCAGTGTCTGTCTGCGCTTGAGTCTCAGATCTGCCCCTAGGACGTAACGGAATGTTCCTTGTAGTAACTTTAAGTTTAAAGTTGGGGTCGCTGTGGCTCAGAGGGTACAGCGGGTCATCCTTGGACCAGAAGGTCGGTGGTTTGATCCCTGGCTCATATCAAAATTTGCCTGTATTTATATGATGATTATTACATGCTTTAAAGTTTTTTTTGGTACTTGTATACCACAGGTGTATACTATAACTATAGCGGCCGTTCAAGTTTACCTTCCACTGTTTCCTTCATGTTTTCACTCTTTATGTTTTTCTATTATCTTCTCCTCTATTCTACTGTAGTGTACTTGATGGCAGGACGAGACACACAGACAGACAGACAGACAAGCTGGCTGCTGAAGGAGGACCACCACCCTCCCCCTCGTAACTGGACCCCAACCGAACAAACATTCAACACCAGATAGCAAGTGTGTGTGTGTGTGTGTGCAACAGACAGACTCATGCAAATACTTAGACATTCCACCCTCCTGCTTACTGTCAACAGTGTGTGTGTGTGTGTGTGTGTTACATAGTGTGCAACAGGGAGCGTTTGGGAGATGAGGGGGGGTCTTGGTGAGGTGATTTACCAGAAAACCCCCCCCCCCCCCCACACCTTTCCGTCTCTCTTTCTCTCACACACTTAGTCAACACTCCCTTCGGGGGTTTTATGGGAGTCTACTGGGGGCAGTACAAGACACAGACGGCAACAAACCACTGTAGAGGTAAGAGGTCACGGGTATCAGCTTCATCAGCCATCTGAGGCTTTTACAAACAGGCACTGCTGTTGTGTCATATTATGACAACATTAAATGTATCTTTTCCTCTTTTAACGCTGTTTTTACATTACGAAGACAACAGCGGGTGGGAGTGAGTGGAGGTGTACGGGTCAAACTGAAACCTGTTCTTCACCCAGGAGACCGCTGTTCGTTCCACTTGTGAAAAATAGAATTTAAAATGATTAATTTGTCACGTAACTTGCGTTCTTAAGTAACCGCACTGCCGTAGTTATCTTAATCTTTTCCCAGTAGTTTTGTTGCCTAAACTGGACTAGGTCTTTCATGATCCTTTCCTAAACCCAACCAAGTAGTTGTTTCCTGTGAAGACAGAAGTTTATTTTGAAAAGACTGAATTCATGTAACGAGCGGAAATCGACACGTGTTGTTCATAGGAAAATGCGCGAAAAATGAGAAGTAACTTTTTGGTAAGATATCATACAAACCGTTGTAGGAGGATACGTTGATATGGTACGATAGTAGTTCTTCAGTTCAGGTAGCTTTGGTTGACGGGTAAAATGTATTACCTGTAATTACATAACACTTTAATATATTAGTCATTTACTGGCAGAAACAGAAAGACATGTGAATGAGAACACCTGCGAGAGTCACCTGTGAGAGTCATGTTTTGATTACGCACCTGAGTCACTTTTCTGTCACAAGAGCAGTCTGCCATAGCCTTTTAAAACACTGTAACATGGCTGAAGACATAATTAATAAAGTAACAAATCACTAAAAAATAACTTACTGTGATTGACAGGTCTCTACCAGAGACGTATACAGCGTCTCTACGCACTCTAAGTCACTCCTCCGCCTTTCAAATATGGTCACTTCCATTTATCAGTTGCAAAAAAACCAACATGGTGCCGGCCGTAATCCAAGATGGCGCTGGCGAAATTGCCGAACTCGAGGCTTCACAACGGCAGTCCACAAACCAATGGGTGACGTCACGATGACTAGGTCCACCTTTTTATATACAGTAGTCTCTGGTTATAATATTATATCAATGGTAAATAATACGAGATTGGGAGCATTTCGATTGCCTCTAAAAGGCTCTCAAGGCGAAGCCTGAGTCGGCGGCTCGTAGCTAATAACGCTACAAACAACGTCAAACGTGCTGACCGAGCTAACAGTGCTTACCTGAGGGGGAACCGGTGGTTTGCTGATGTATTAATGCTCTGAAGTTTGTATATTATTCCTTTAAGCTTGAATACAGTAAAATGAAATGCCCCACCGCTGCTTTCCAGTAACAATGAGTCAGCAGTTAACACGGTATGACCCGCATGAGTCAGAGTGGTATGAAATTAAAAAACTTCAGTTGTCAACACAACAATAGATCTCTTGCTCTGTCCCTGAACTGCCTCCCACAATCCTGGTTTTCATTGTTTTGATAATGACTGAATATGTTTTTCTTCTGTGACTCTCGCTCCCTCTGTGCAGAGCTGTGGTTGTAAACTATTTTATCCTCATCTGGTCTTCGACCAGTAAAACTATTTGTTGACATTGGAGAGACATTTGCAAACACACGTCTTGAACTGTGTGAGGTGGTTAAGTGTGGATTAGGTCACGTAGGAGGCTGGAGGACATTTGGGGTTTGCGATATATAGCCCACTTATGGACGAAAATATATCACAGCTGTAGGTAGTCAAACATCTGCAAAAAGTGAAGAAAGCCACTGTTTCCTCATTTATGCCATTCTATAACCTCCTAACAGATCGGGGGAAACAGGCTGAAAGACCACAGAAGTAGACTGGAAGCAATTTCCATTTATTGACTTCATTCAATATTGGCTGGACAAAGTTTTCTTACAGTTAATTTACAAACATTGCTGGTTTTATAATTCATATGCAATGTAAAGCTGGCAAGCTTCATGGCAGAAAAGGTTAAGCTAATGTCAGCTGAATTAGTAGAAGGACTTATGTTACATGTGGAAGGCTGGTAAATGAGTTTAAGAAAAGTGTTGTATTCGTAGAGGAATGATTTGCGTCAGTGAACTCGTTCACTAACGAACACTCCCTTATGTAATCACGTGTGCACTAATAATGATGGTATTGTAAAAGCTTGGCTTCCTTTATATATTCATTGGCTCCAACACACTTTGGTTGAACTTCAGATGGGGCTCTGTGATACTCACACATATTTCATTGGCTCGTCTTCGACTGTGGTCGAACATTACAACAGTTAAAACAAAACTGAAAGACCGCAGATTTAATCAGTTCAAGACGGAATCTCTGATGCCTTCAGGTGCACGAGGTGTTGCACAACAAGTCAAAACAAGAGCAGACAAACACAAATGGATGACGCATTCTGATGTGACAAAGGTTTCTCACACTGTCTTCTCTGTGGCTTTTACAGGAAACATGATGACTGCACGATACAGTTCATAAGATGTCGACATGTGAAAACAAAACAAATCCAATGCACCTTTTGGTATTCACAGGAAAATGGGATTATAGAATATACATATTTGTATGATTCAACATCATCACAAACTATCTTCTGATCAAGTTAAAGAAAGAAAAGTCACAACTATTGCCTTTGTTTGAGATATTCCCTCCCTTGTGCCAACAGTGTGCATTTTGAGTTGTCATTGAACTGACTTACAACAGGTCTATTTTTAAAGATTTTTGCATTTACATGCTGCCGGGAAGCATGGAAATGGCAGATGTAAATCTTATTCAAATTAAAGAAATGTTTTTAGCAAGACAGAAGAACGACTCTCTCTGTCTCTTTCTGGATTCAGTCTTTTCTTCTCCTCAGTGTCGGCAAATGGTTTTATTTGAACACATTTCTCTGGCATCGGTTAACATCTGGCGACATGAAAGGAGAATTCAATCCCGCATTTAAGTAAAATGATGTTTGATAGAGGGGCATCAGGGAATTAGCTGTTTATAATTAAGCTGTTAATTATAGGTATGCTCGTATGAACATAGTTAAACTGTGCAGCTAAAGATGCCAAACTCAACCACATTCTGCGTCGGTCCTCTCTAATTTCATCTACGTCATTATCCACATTCCCCAATACAGTATATCTTAAAGGGGGTTAGGGTACACACATCACACACACACACACACACACACAGTGTTTTCATGACTTTTGGGGACATTACATTGACGTGTTGCATTCATTTCCTGGAGATTTACTCTAATTCTAACCAACCAGCACTGGCACTGTTGTGTGGCGCAAGGCCGCTGTTGGGGTTCACGGAGTTTGTTCCCAGGCTTGTGCTTAACTGACTGTCAGTGCTGCTCAGGGGGTGGCCATAGAAAATCTCCTCCAGTGCCAGCTCATACTGGAAGGACTTCCAGCTGGGCTCATAACCCTCCAAACCTGCATGGTTGCTGTACAGGTTCCTGAGTGAGCCCACCAAGAACTCCAGCACATTGTGTCCAAGAATCCCTGCCCATCAGGACCTGCCTTGTAGTTGAAGCACAACTGGATGGGTGCTGAAAAACTCCTTCAGCTTTCCCTGATCAAAAGAGTCTTGGGCTCTTACCTGTCTTGGCACAATCCCACCAACAAACAGTAACACCTGATCCATCCTCAACCGAAATGGGCAAAGCATCTTCTCTGCCAGATCCTCCATGTAGTCGAGGCAGGTCTCTGCCCTGTTGACGAGGGCCTTGTTGAACTGGGGGTGTGTGACAGCCCGGAAGTCACTATCACCCCACTGACGGGGTGCTTGTTGGAGCTTTTCACGTGAATATGGGGGGAGTCTGCTTAAATCTGGAGGAAATTAAGGGTATCAGGGAGACACAATTCCCTCAGTGTGAAAATGCTTCTTCAGGTTGTTGAACTGGAGGTTGCGGTGCCTCTGATGAAACACTGGCATGTTGAGGTAATGTACACTCGACTTCCCAGCAGCCAGGGTAATCCCTTCCCTGACTATGCTGTCAAAGTCAAAGGTGAATTCCAATGAATCATCAGGGGCAGGGATAGTAGTGCAATGCACAGGAATCTTTTACAAATTCCAAAAACAAGGACATTGTGACAAGAAAAAAGTCTAACACGATGAAAGGATCAAAGGATCAAAGGCTGACGTCAAGGTATAATACTCCAACTGAGTTAGGCTGGAGTATCTGATCTGGAGTACCCTGATCTGATCACTTGGTGTACTCGTTGCAGTCATGGTTTTTGTGAATAGTAATTAGCTAGATTTTAGATTTTTAATAGTTCCGCGCTGCTTGGTCCAAGGATCTAGGGGAAATCTGGTCCCCACAATGTGAGGGTGTCCCCACAAGACAGGTAAAACACACATACACACACGCACTCTTACTGCTGGTTACAGACTGTAAACATTAACAAGAGGCCTCCGAGTTCGCCCACAGAGTACAGTGTACGTCACCACCGCTTTAAACAGAACACAAATATGTCCACGATCCCTCAAACTCCCATTAACACACACACACACACACACATACACACTTTACAGATGCAAACATTGCTAAAAGAATGCAAAACTGATCGCTGAACATGAAAATGAGTCCGGCTACGTGTCCGCTTGAAACAATACAGCTACTGATATGCTAGACATATTAAATCTTAGACATGACTTGTTCTTTCAGTTGATTGGATCCAGAGTTTATACATTTACATGGAGTTTAATGATGTGATGGAACTTCTGAATGTGTTCATTCAAGGACTGTACTTTGTTTTAGATACTACTTCTGCTCTCCTCACTGGAACATTTGTGGTTCCCGGTGTGCTACAATAAGCTGTCCGGCAAAGTAATGCAACCAAATGTTTGCACAAACTTCTTCAAGCAACTCATGAGTATGTGTGCGTGCCGTCATCTCAGGTGGTATGTTTCAAAGGTGATCCGAAGAAGGATTTTATGAAAAGGCTTAGCATTTATAAATTCATAAAGCTTTGAATTTATGAATGTAATGCATTGCTTTAATCATCCCTCAGTATTAATGTCAGAGTGTGATGTGGTTATTATTAAACTGTTCAGCCACTGACACCTAATACCGTTTGAAATCTGAATAATCTGTTTCACAGGAACAATGTACCATTTAACATTTACATATTTATCTCAAGCTGATGCGGCTCCTCATGCTTTCTTAGTGATCTACAGCATCTGGTCGCCCTGATTATATAATAACATGTGAGACTGGACGCCTGTACAAAGTACAAACACATCATTTGCTTTTGCTTTGAAAAGCATCTAAAAGATAAGTGCTTTTGTAATGTATTGAAGTCGACATTTTCTATCGCTCTTTACTATCTCTTGACAAGAGATGCTAAATATGAAGCTTAGCTCAAACACTAAGAACAGAGGGCGAGCAGAAAGCTCAGCGGTTGAACCTGAACCCAAAAGGCTAGAAAAGGTAAATCGATGGCATGAGAGCTGTCGCGTTTATACAGTGAATAACTTACTCGAAAAAATCCAGAGAACGTTTCAGAGCGAGAGCGTTGGGAATGAATAACAATATAATATGTTTGAATATATTACTAAATTTTTCCCCGATGGTCTGAATAAGTCACAACATGTGTTGCGACACACTTTCTAGGCTCTGAAAAGCTAAATCAAGTTCAATCAATCTTCTCATCTAACTCTCAGCAAGAAACCAAAAGTTCTTAAAATATCAAAATATTACTTTAATTAAAAAAGAGTGCATCATCTTCATCATATTATTTTTGCTGGTTTGAAAGTAGAAACCACACACACACCATGTTTTAAATGGATTTCTTGTATTTGCAAAAGGTTTTTTCGGTCGTTTTCTCCAGTTAAAGAAATCCAGTTCTTTAACTCTCACTCTGTAAATCCGGAACAGCTTGGCTTCTGACATCTCTGCCGGTAAAAACCCAACAGTGAGACTCAATAACCAGCAGCAGAACGTGCCAGTCCGTCCGTTGTTTGAGTCTCCAGGTTGACAGACGCGGCTACCTGCTGGCGTTCATCCCAGTCTGACACCCAGCACTGTTCCTGCAGGTACCGCCTGTCAACAGACATCACATTTCACCCGAAACACAGGCCGAAAAAACATCATCTACTCACCTCAAACCCCCCCTTCATGACATCAGAGTTTCCATGAGAACCTGTCAGGCCTAAACAGGGCGATGGCAGCCAAGTCATGAAGTCATTGACACTTCAAAGAACAACGTTAATGAAGTGCACATGAGAAGCCGAGAGAGGGGGGGAGCGAAAGAGAAAGAAATGCATTGAGCACGATTAGTACAAATTTGCAACTATTTTGTCATGTTCATACTGAATCTTATTAAGTTCCACAAGTGTTTTGGCAAAGTGGACGAAGTCGGCCACCTATAAAGAGGGAGATGATGTCAGGGATCCTTTCTTCATACCTCAAGTACGCAGTCTGAAGGAAATGAGATTGCAGAGGGATGCTGCTGTGAATTTTAATTTGTTGAATCCCGCTTCCGAAAATAAATTTTTCAAGAAATTGCTATCAACCGGAAAATTACCTACATGGCAAAACAGTGGTGAGAGTGTCTCTCTTTCGGTATCTAAAGAGAAGTGGTATCTTTCTCCAATCACCCTTTCCGAAACCCCAGAAACCCCACAACAGCACAAGTGTAAGTGTTTATCTGATGTAAGCTGCAAACGTTAGCATGCCCAGCTAACTATCTTACTGGCAGTATGTCCACATGCAAGTGGGCCTGTCATTAGCGAACCGTATTATTATGTGGGGATTACTAGTTACGTTTTGGAAAGTAGCCGAGGTAGTCCATCAGAGACTCTGTATCTGCTTTACGCTCCACCAGCTCCAGCCAAAGCTGCATTAGTGCTAACGTTTGCCAAACTCATGGTGACTCCTCATCCTCAAAGTAAAATATACTCTTTTGAAATGATAAGATTTCATATTTTAGTAAGCTTTCAAACCTTGCAAGGTTTATGATAGAAGAAATAACATTTTCAGTTAAAATATGGTACAAAAGGACTATGACTCAACAGCTTTTACCCTGCAAAAGAATGAACAATGCTGCTCTTTCAGCATGTCCATAATGTGTATACGTCGTCTGGACATTTAAGACGTGTTTAAAGGGTTAACAGGGCAATTAATACACAAGCACTTTAGCCCTTTAATCTGCTGTGTTGGCAATGTGGACTGTCTCTTACTGTATGTTTTATTATGGTTTTATGTTGTTTCTGTGATGTTTTTTTATTTAAAGCAAAGGATTGTAGCAAAACAGAGTTTCCCCTCTGGGAGAATAAAGGCCACCAAACCCATCCATCTAAGTAGTCTTAATATTTGGGACTGTATTGGCATTGAAACACTCTGAATAGTGGCATGAAACGTGTGTCCTCAGCTGCGGTTCATGCAGCGTGCATCGGCAGCGCTGCAGCGTTTTAACGTCTGTTTGAAATCAGCAGCTTTGACAAATCACCTCCCGTGTTTTCAGAAGTGCTCACAGATTACATGTTTCTCTGGAGCTAATGATGTTGTCTCTCCAAACTTTGAGCTCTGTCGAAGAAAAGGCCTCGGCGTGACGGATGTTCTCTAAAAAACAAACTGCTAATTGATTCTGTTCTTGCATGAGTGAGCGGTTGATTGTGTGTGTGTTCGGCTCCGGGGGCCTGGACGAGGAAAAGGGTGATGTCATGCTGAAGGGCTGATCTGGAGCATGGTGTGTGTGTGTGTGTGTGTGTGTGTGTGTGTGTGTGTGTGTATAGATAGCAGAGAAAGAACAATTGATGGATATGACTGAGATGTATTTTGGCTCAGTGTGGCAGAATGACATCATCTCACACATACACTGAGAGTCAATCATCATTTATCAGTTTGTCAATGGCTCCTGGGAAAAAATCATATGGCTTTCTCACAATGCGTGTGTTCTTACTTCAGTCAGTAAGCAGGTGTTTTTTTTGGCACTAAATATTCCTGTGATGACGTCACTTCCGAGCAGAACTGTTGGCAGAGACAACTCAAAGAAATACTGATGCTTTAAGTGTGTATTTACGTTTCTCTCCTTGCGTGCAGTTTACTTCCCAAAGTCCATCCAGTTCTTGAGTTCACATCCTTCCCCGTATCCTCTGCACTGTTGACATTAAGGGTCTGTCCACTTCCACACCTATCTAATCAGGACACCGTCCCACAGAGGACACCAAGTCCATATTCATTCACTGTGCGTTTCCCTCGATCTGCTCACTGTCTCTCTGCAGAGCACATCAGCTCTGGTTCAAAGGTTAGCTTTCATGTTTCAGACTAGAGGCACACTGGTTCCTCCGATGCTCATGCGTTGCATTATTAATAACAGAGGATCATTTTGAGAAATCTATCTTCTGGTTGAAGAAAATAGCCGTCTTCTGAATGTTGCTGTCTAAAAATAGAGATGGTTTTGATTTGATTTGATTTTTTTGTATATTCTCCTCTGAGTCCAAATATGGTCACTTCCTGTTCACTGGTTTCAAAAAGCTAAGATGGCGACGGCCAAATTGCCGAACTCGAGGCTTCAAATCTGCTTTCAACAAACCAAAAGTGCCGTCTTGAGGACTACGTCTACTTCTTATATACAGTCTATGGTTCAATGACATAAATCTAAACCCATTGCACACAGAGTAGGAGAAATGGGGGTTTAAATGGGCCCATTTTTGCCCCTGGACTCCCGATTAGGTTCCCGCCCATGTGATGAACCTTCAGGAGCACAGACCCTCCTGTTCGTCTGTACATTTTATTCCCATGTTGACATGAACTCCTGAGTACAGCTCAAGCTGTAAAACACCCCTTCAGAATAAATCTTCTCTGGGTGAGAGGCTGAACATGTGACGTACACACCTGCAAGTTACTTATTTTTTTGCAGTATATCTATTTTAGTATATATTTCAGGAGGGTCTCCATACAAGCATGTTAAAACTACTGTATGCATACACATGCACACTGCATATAAAACAAAAGTACATTTATTCGCAGTTTATCGAAATGTTTTGTCAGGACTGAAGATAAAACTTTGCAGGTGTTTTCATGAGCCTGTAAATCCGGCTGAGTTACAAACTCGCCCAGACAAGATGATGAGTGAAGTTGCGTCACATCACTTTGTATCTCTGCGAGGAGTAATGTCATCCAGTGACTCACGGTGGGATCTGCAAACACTGGAGGTTGAAATACTTCTGGATCAACCCTCCGCTGACCCTTCGTCCTCCTGCAGGCTGCTGCAGCTTCACTGATTTATACGTCGACTTAATGAGGAAGAGGAGAGCAGAGAGGCCAGTTACATAAGGGAAAACATATAGATGTGAGATAAGGTCAAAGTCTATGTTATATCGTAATAATTATTGTCTGCTAGTGTTGTCTTCTTTGGCCGTGCATCAATCAATGGTAACAGGTTGTTAAAAAACACTTGAATTTCTGACCTTTTATGGAGATTTATCATTTCAGAGATGGAAGCTGGTGGCATGTTGCTTCAGGTGAAGTTGAGACGATGTAATAAAAATAAATAATTATTAAATCCAGGAGGTCCAATTTCACTGATGGCCAAACATTTCATCGTGGTTTGTAACGTGCATGTTTTCGATCGGCCAATTTTTGTTTCCGCCGAACGACCCCGTGTTTAGTTTTTTTACCGAAAATGACTCTACTTCTCTCTTGATTTATTACCTCAGTAAACATTGTAAACATGAGTTTATGGTCTCAATCTCTAGTTTCAAGTCTTCTTCAATACAGCATGATGTTCATTTAGTACATTATGGTCCATTTAGAGTCAAACAGACCATAAAGCAGGGGATGCTTTAGGGCGGGGCTACACGGTGATTGACAGGTCTCTACGTATACGGCATCTCTACGTCACTCCTCTGTATTCCAAATATGGTCACTTCCGTTCATCGGTTGCAAAAAACAACAACATGGCGACGGCCGCAATCCAAGATGGTGACGGCGAGATTGGCGAACTCGAGGCTTCAAAGCATCAGTCCACAATCCAATGTGTGACGTCACGATGACTACATCCACTTCTGATGTACAGTCGATAGTTTTGTAACCCCGAAGACCGTTCGTTGGCGCTCTTTGGTAACTGCTATTGGCAGCAGTTACCAAAGTGGTATCCTCTTCCTGTTGTGGTTGCATCATGATTGACTTATCTCCTTTGTGTCGTAAATCCAGGCTTTTCTGTTTACCCGGTGGCAGACGGGACTGCATAGCGAAACCATTGCATTGTGCAATCAACGTTTACTTCACAATCATAAGTGAAGCCACTTTAATAAACAGAAACCGCACTAACCAGAGAGGAGTGTGAAGGCATTAAACAAGACAAACAGGAAAAAACAGAGGAGAGACAAACAAGTCAGTGGCAGAAAACACGACAATGGGGTTGTGTCGTTTTTTAAATGAATAACCAAAGCACAAGAAAACTCCCCCCCCCCACACGCACACACACACACAGTCGGAGTCTGTGTGTTCCATCAGTACAAATGAGGTCATCCAGGATGAGTTTTATCATGGCCCTGGAGAGCCAATAAATCAGGAGTTGTGTTGTCTTTACGCCATGCATGAGTGAGGGAGTGTGAGACACCGAGACAGACGGACACACAGAGAGACAGAACTGTTCCTTCTCGCTGTTTAACAGTCTGGGAATCGGTCTCGCTGACCTTTCCCGTGTTGCTCTGTTTGGGGCGCTGACATCGTGATATCTAAACACATCTGGCCTCTTCGTTGCAAATTAGTACCGAGCCTAATCCCAGTGTCAGCAGGAGTTACAGTGTGGTTGTTGCTATACGCTGTATCACCACAAAGTCTTTTTCTTTTTAAAAACCTTCTACCCTTCATGGATCCATCCTGAATACCACCTACTCATAAAATAAGCGATGGATGTTAAGTAGCATGTGGACGTCTGCTTTTAAATTATAGTGTACGACATGCGGGGGGGATGCAGTTTCAGAGAGATGTGGGATTTAGGAGTTAGGGAGTCTTGGAAAATGTATACTTTGGATATCTTTATGTCAGAGCTGAAGTATTCACGGACAGATAGAGAGGACGTATCCTCAGATAAGTGATGAAGAAGAAGGTCTTTTTGTGGATAATTAGAAGAGATGTAGTTGAGGTTTTTCAGCTGGAGAGCAGACGGACCTCTTTTGGTATATCACTGAGCTGGGACTTTGTTTTTGTGTTGATTTTGGTGGTCCCTGAGGATGATGATGTTCCTGAGCGCCAGAGTCTCTTTTGAAAACCTCTCATGTTACTGCAGCAGGGTCTGACAGTCTGCCCCTCTCAGTCCTGGTTCTGGTTCTCCCATTGCCTCCCTTCCCTCCAGCGGGTCCAGCAATACGTCCTGGGTCTCCAGCAGAGAGGAGAAGCTCTGCTCCTGGAGGAGGAGGAGGAGGAGGAGGAGGAGGAGACGCTGCTGCCAGGAGCTGAGCTCTCCTCCTCCCTCCGGAGCTCCGACTGCAGGTCTGAGGCTGCAGGTGAAGCCGGATCTGGGTCTATTTTAGTTTCTATGGGGCAACCGTGTTAGTATTACTTATACACATTATTTTATTTTTAAATTAAATATTTTTAAATATTATATATATTTTTTTAAAATAAATTTTTATATTAATTTTGTTTACTTATTTTACTAAATGTATCTTATTCGTATTTTTAGTCTTGTTTGCACTGGTGTCAGTATCACTTCTCATACTCTTGAGAATGTCCATTAGGATTAATGAAGCTCTTATTTCACAGACGCATGAGGGTTAAATTGAGACTGTTTCATAACCAGTTAATAAGTTCCTCGTAGTAACTTTAACTTACAGAGACAAGAGGGAAGAAGAAGAGAGATTGAAAGACAACAACAGAAAGAGCTTCACCAAAAACAGAGCTCAAAGACCATCACACTTATATTCATGGCTTTGGACTTGGGGTAGATGTCTTTCTTTTTTGAGGAACACAAACACATGCAAATGTTATTCGCTTCCACTCGACAGATCAAAAAGATCTGAATGTCTCCTCGGTAGTGTGAGAGCCACGCTGACGGCCAGCTGGCATAACAGAGTTCAAATGACCACCGTGAGCACCGTGACCTGTTTCTGTGTTGCCATCAACAAACACAACTCTTTACAAAGCAGAGAGCCGTAGCCATGGATCCGCTTCATGGACACTTTGAAACCATGAGAGTGATTACACTATGTGTGTGTGTGTGTGTGTGTGTGTGTGTGTGCGTGAAGGTAGTTCACAACAACTCAAACCTGCAGATGGAAGCAACCATTTTGAAGGTATGGCACAGAATGAGGACGCTGTTGTCAACCCTCTGAATCCCAAAACCTGCCAGATGGAAAAGCATGCTTTCTTTAAACAGTCGCCAAAACAACACCGTTCATCACGACCAGAAGCTGTAAGAACTGACATCATCTGCAGATTTTCATCTTTCCGACAGCCCTTGAACACATCATGTGTGACAAACGCTTCCGTCAGAAAAAATATCCAATATGAAGATTGAAATTGTGATATTTCATCAATGTGACAGGAGCTAAAAACGCATAGAAACTGCTTGGGGTTCAGAAGGTTAACAAGCACACGCACACGCACACACACACACACACACACTCACACACTCCAGCCTCTGAGGGGCTACTATCAATTTCAGTGATGCCCACTTCAGTTTCCATGTAAACACAAACAGAGGGAGAACTAAAAGTTAAAAATACTCATAGTGATTAATCACAATATGAAGCAAGTCTCCTCAACGTCTCCACATAAACTGCTTTGTGCTCGTGACAGCTCGACACAAACACATGCACAATATGTACATATATGTTTTTAACGATTCCCCCGTGAACTGATGCCGCTATTCTCTTCGGTGCTCTCTGCATGGCAATGCGATGACACATCGTCGTTTTACGATCCGACTTAAATGTCGGGTTTGCAGCATGTCGTATAAATCATATTTCACTCTCGCTCTCTTATGCAAGTCTGCTTCAAACCCCAGAGCTGCCGGCCAGAACCTGCATGCATGAGCTCATCGCCTCCAAGCTGCTGCTGCTTTCTTTTTTTCACTACTTGGTGAGACTTAATGCAACCTGACCTCACAAGACAAACCGGCAGGGCTGAGAGTTTGAACATATTCCGCATGAGTCAAGGTCTGTCAGAGAGATCAGAGACGGCGAAATTAGCTGCTTTGCTTTACCAAACGCCCTTTGTGTTGGAAATCAGTCTGGTGTTATTCCAGATCTGTCACAACAGCTCAGGAGAGGAGAGCCAGACGGTCCTCACCTTCATTAGAGCTGTTTATTATTCAAAGATCAGAGAAGCGCTGTGCTGTGAGCCCAAAGTCCAGAGACTAGAAAAGGAGGAAACGAGCAGCGAGGAAGAAATAAAACAGGGTTTTTTGTGGGGAAGAGGAAGATGAGGAGAGGAGAGATGAAGCCGCACACAGATTAAAGCTCAAACTGAAAGACCACGCTCAAAACACACTTTTTACACACAACTTTCCATCAGCTCTACATGGATCTTCATTATGCGTGCAGTAGTTTAAGTGTGTGGCCGTTGGTTTGGTCACACACACTTACACACACACACACACACACACACACACACACACACAAACACACACACACACACACACACACACACACACACACACACACACACACACACAGATGAGACCTTCACTGCTCTCGATGTGAAATTTCCACTGAGTTTAAGTTACCGGTTTGCTGCCGAGACTCAGCAGGATGAGAGGGTCGGTGTGTTAGACACACACTTTGACACCCTGAATAAACTGAAGGCAACGGACTCCATATCAACAGAGCAGTATGAATAAACATGCAGTCATGAGCACGCTCAAACGCCCCGAGGGAAGAACCCTGAGTGATTTCTTTCTCTATCTCCATCTTGCCAAAGCAAAGATGAAGTTCAGTTCTTAGAAGTGAAATCGTCTATATCGCCTGATTTATAATTCTGGAGAAAAGCTCGAGTGGCGCTTGTGCAAAAGCCGCAGAGATGGTTTGCAGAGAGCTGCAGAGGTTTGATCGGACAGCAGAGCCGGGAAGCGGGATTAGTCCCCAACATCCTGTTACAACAACAACAACAACCTTATTCATTTCAGGCACAGGAGCTCCTCTTCATCATTCCATTCTCCCATGATGTATTTTTTTATTCACAGATATGGAGTTGTGTTGGACCAAACTTATATGGAACTATTGCATCACGCCTCTCAAATAAATCCACCTCAGGACAAAGGATTTGAAAACCGTGGGTCCAAATCAAGAAGACATTACATGCCACGTAGACTCCACCACAGTACTTTGCACATAGTCGCACGGTATGTTCATTTTCAGATTGTTAAAATTTTCTTTAACTGACACCCGCCCTTAACTGGATAAGGTCTGTCCAGGCTGTCCAGCCTCCGTTTCTGGAGCTGCATTCTCTCTAGTGTCCACCAGGGGGCGACTCCTCTGGTTGTATAGAAGTCTATGAGAAAATGACTCTACTTCTCTCTTGATTTATTACCTCAGTAAACATTGTAAACATGAGTTTATGGTCTCAATCTCTAGTTTCAAGTATTCTTCAATACAGCATGATGTTCATTTAGTACATTATGGTCCATTTAGAGTCAAACAGACCATAAAGCAGGGGATGCTTTAGGGCGGGGCTACACGGTGATTGACAGGTCTCTACCAGAGACGTATACGGAGTCTCTACGTCACTCCTCCTCAGTCCAGATATGGTCACTTCCTGTTCACTGGTTGCCAAAATCCAAGATGGCTAAATTGCCGAACTCAAGGCTTCAAAACTGCAGTTCACAAACGGGTGACATCATCTTTGAGTAATGGCTCTTTATCAGACATGTTCTGACCTCGCTGCTTACCCGTAACAGATTCAGATCATTGATAAGGATCCAACAAAAAGGATGCAGCTTGAGCATTAAATCATCTCCAGCCTCCTGCAACATGCTGAGCTACTTGTTCTCTGTTCAGTTACAACATCCAGGGATCAGATAGTGTGTGTGGTTCACTATATCTACAGAGAAATCAACCGACCTCAAGCACCGGCTTGTCTTCCTTCTCTCACAAACAAGCTTATTGTCTCAGAGATCTGTGACTGGATGAAGTCATTGTAATTATACAGAACTGGTGAAACATTTCGTGTCCCAAGTGTCACGTTCATCTGTTTCTCAGGAATAATCGTGATAAGTTCTGTTTCTTTGTTAAAGAGTAATGTTTTCCCAGAACCAAACCAGTCCCACAGAGGCCTTCCATGGCTGCTCTTTGACGACTGATACAAATATAGATGTTTTTTCCACTGAAGCCAAGATTCTTTATTTGGTTTTTATGCCAAATATAGTATCCAGTATTCCCACAGTATTGTACTATTGTCAGTGTGGGAAAAACCTCTGAAACATCATGAAGTCACATGATCTGTGTTAGGCAATTCAGTCTTTTGAAGAATTCTTATTAAAGGTGCTAAAGATTAGGAGCATCTCTGTTGACTCTCTGACTCTAAATGTGGTGATGGCTGAGCCGGTGGCTAGCAGCTAACAGCGCTGACAGAGCTAACAGTGTTTACCTGAGGGGGTTGGCGATAGAAACAGTTCTAAAATAATCTTGACTTGCGAATTAATTGCAAGAGAAGAAAAAAAACTCCCTCTGTGGGTAAAGGCCTTATGTCTTGATCATAGACTGTTTATAAGAAGAGGACACAGTCATCGTGACGTCACTCATTGGTTTGTGGACTGATGTTTTGAAGCCTCGAGTTCGGCATTTCAAAGTCGCCATCTTGGATTACGGCCGTCGCCATGTTGTTTTTCTCGCATCCAGTGAACAGGAAGTGACCATATTTGGGCTGTGGACCAATGACGTAGAGACGCTGTATATGTCTCTGGTAGAGACCTGTCAATCACTGTGTAGCCCCGCCCCTAAAGCATCCCCTGCTTTATGGTCTGTTTGACTCCAAATGGACCATAATGTACTAAATGAACATCATGGTGTATTGAAGAAGACTTGAAACTAGAGATTGAGACCATAAACTCATGTTTACAATGTTTACTGAGGTAATAAATCAAGAGAGAAGTAGAGTCATTTTCTCATAGACTTCTATACAACCAGAGGAGTCGCCCCCTGGTGGACACTAGAGAGAATGCAGCTTTAAGAAACCTACGTATCAGCTTCACTCGGCAGAACCGAGGTTGCCGCCTGGTCTTGATATTTAATTAAAGATACAATCTGGAAGATCTCCGTTTCGTTCTCTTTGGCGATAAGCAGTAATTTGCGGCAGTAATCAGGAACGTCAGAATTTGTGGCTTGTGAAAAAATAAGGTGTGATTAGCTTACAAGGCTACAGCTGTTATTTTTAGGTGTCACATAAATATTTAATTAACATATGTTACGACTAGAATATTAACAGACTTGGATCGAGATCAGGAGTTTGTTGAGGAGCTTTCTGTGAATTTTTTTAGTCCGTATTTTTATTGTTTCCTCTGTTTTGTGGTGGCGTTCAAATCTGTTTTGGTTCTTTTCTTCTCCTTTCTCACAGACACAGTGCTGAACATTAGTGATCAAACCTGGGCCACACACACACTCAGCCCTAAGGGCACACACACACACACACACACACACACACACACACACACATCTGGTCTCAGTCTAAGTAAAGCCCTGTTTATCCCTGTAAATGGACTCAGACCTGACTGATCAGTTTAGGTGAGACGTCCTGAAGTTCGTCTTCATTGGTCCACTTCAAGGCCGACCGGCTGACATATACGAGCCGTGACGTTCAGCATGTTTTACTGTGTGTGTTTCTAATGAGAGAGCACAGACACGGCATGTAGGACCAAAACCAGAGAAGTTTTTTACAAGAAGCTTTGATTTGACTTCTTACTTGAGTGCATGCAGAGTTAAGTGTGTCTTTAAGAGAAAGCAACATGTTGGTCAAAGTTCCGAGAATTACACTTCTTCTAAAGAGACAATTTTTGAGAAAGAAAGTTCTTCTAAAAGCAAATATGTTTTTCAAGTGACTCTGTTAACCCACTTTACACCACTGGCTCGATTTGGCGTCATGGCTGTGATGACCTTATTATTATTACATTGTTTAGCTTTAAATGAGATTTGATGTCGATGCTTCATATGTTAAAACTTGCATTCTCTCTAGTGTCCACCAGGGGGCGACTCCTCTGGTTGTATAGAAGTCTATGAGAAAATGACTCTACTTCTCTCTTGATTTATTACCTCAGTAAACATTGTAAACATGAGTTTATGGTCTCAATCTCTAGTTTCAAGTCTTCTTCAATACAGCATGATGTTCATTTAGTACATTATGGTCCATTTAGAGTCACACAGACCATAAAGCAGGGGATGCATGCTTTAGGGGCGGGGCTACACAGTGATTGACAGGTCTCTACCAGACGTATACGGCAACATTTCAACTCATGCTGACGTATATTTGCATTGACACACGTTAACAAATGTGTTGAATGCATTTCCTTTCTCACAAATCAAAAGCAAATCTGATTTTAAAAATGTTTTTATTTCAAATCACGTATTGTTTACATCCATGTTTGCTGTCAATCCACGTTCTTCGTGCTCCACCACCGCCTGTAGGCTGCAGGGATGTGTGTCATGTTACCTGTGCGCTTGAATGCATCATCATGCAAACACGTGACACAAACAACACAGTGAGCCTTCATTGTGCTACTAGAACTCTACAACAAGGGTTCTCCACCAGACATTGTTACTTTAAGACTTTGTCTGTTTGGCTTCGAACTAAATTCCTTTTTTGATATTATTTTATTTTACTAAATTATTTATTAAATTTCTTAGTTTCTTTTTATCAAGTCAGTTGGTTTTATGTTCGATCTATTGTTCTGTTTTATCAGGTTTAACTCTTACCTCACTTTGTCTTGTTGTGTTGATCTTTCTGTTGTTTTATTTCCTTTCTTTTGCTGCTTGTCTGTCGAAGCACTTAGTAAACTCTGTTTATATATATATATATATATATATATATATATATAAAGTTATTATTATTATTAACTAGCTAACATGGCAAAACAATTGGACGTGTAGTGATTGGCAAACTGGTCATTGAAATTATGCAATTCAATTGACATTTTTTGTTTATTTATGTGAATTCTTCAACAAATTTAGATGAAAAATAACTAGCTTTTAAAATGACAAGATATTTATATATTTTTCTATAATTTAAACTAACAATTTGGAAGTACCCCCGAGGCCCACCAGATGGCGCACTGACACCAAAGCAGCGGTTCAGAATAACTTTTCTACAAAATACCTTTAAACTGATTGTTGCATTTTCACCAGTTCAATAATTTGTGTGTTGCTGTTCATCCAGAATACCAATCATTTACTTTACAACATCAAGTCTTTTTTTTTACATGAGCTAAACAAAAACAAAAACCACATTCAGTTTCATAGAAACCTAAAATCACTTTGAAACAAACAAACAAACAAACATCAAACGTCTGAGATATTCTACATCAACAATGAGCGAGTGAGGAGGAGAGTCAGCATCACTGGTCTGCTCAGTATGGCTTCTTCTGCTCAGGACACACACACACACACACACACACACACACACACACACACACACACACACACACACACACACACACACGCACACACACACACACACACACACACACACACACCATAGAGATTAAATATTGTTTTGCATTAATGAGATTTGATAAATCATTCTGGGTTTTGTTTTCATATCATCTTACCATCACTGCTTGTTTTCTCGCTGTGGAGAAAATAAATGAAAATTACTTTTTCAGGCATCAACACTTTGATAAAACAAAATAATATGAACACGTCGTTATTCTTTCATTTATTACGTTTCTATTGTTGTTTCTATCGGGCACTGGTGTCCGTATTACTACTGATTCACTTCATATTTTTACTCTCGTATTTAATCTTCGTCGTTGTAATTTAATAACTTGTTTATTCTATTTATTTACCTCACTCTTATTGCCATTCTATTATATCTTGCAATGTTGTCAGTATTTCTTCTTTTACAGTTAACAGTGGTTATCCTACATTGTTCATATGTGTTTTATAATCTTATTATATTGTGTTTTGTTGTAATCTTTGATCAAACTCTGCCACAAGAATGTCCTTCTGGATTTATAAAGTTCTATCTTATCCTAAATAAAAGTTGTTCTCGTTGTGACAGAAGCTTAGAATATAAGAGGTCTGCACACTCACCTGATTGCAGGTAACGCAGCAGCACAAGCAGGACGACCACCAGTGTGACCGCCCCGAAGCCAAAGACCAGGTTATACATCCAGCTGCTGGGCTCTGAGCAGAGAAAACAAACAAACATGGAGATCAGGAGTCGGGTGCGTTCCTCTGCTGCCGCCGTGTGGTAGCTGGCGGTACTGCACGCGACCTCCACTCACCCTCAACAGTCAGGATGAAGCTCTTTCTGATGGGCATCCTCAGGGACTGATGGGAGACGCTGCACGTGTACTGTTTCCCCGAGTCCTTGAGGGACGCCTCGAGGTAGAAGAAGGCCGTCAGCGAGTAGGTGTTGTCCTGGTTGTGTTTGTGGCTGGACAGCAGGACGTTCTGGAGCTCCTTCGGGAGCGGAGCGCCCACCCTCCTGCCCGCCGTCGCCGCGTCCTGGACGTACCAAACGATCTCCACGTCCAGAGGGTAGTAGCTCTCCGCGTCGCAGGAAACCTTCTGCTCGCCGCCCTCCTGCAGCGAGAGAGCGGGTCCAATGTTGAGGGAGACACGGGGAGGCTCTGAGGAGAGGGGGAGTAAAAGGTTTCTCAAAATGAATTCAGCAAAAAGTTTCCTATTATAAGTTTGACTCAAGATGCAACAGTTTGTGTGGAAAATCAACTTCATAAGAGGGAGAGTCACGTCTGTTGGCTGTTGAAGACATCACCTTGGGTTCTAGGAAACTGTGATGGATGTTTTTTCACTATTTTCTCAGTTCATAGAATAATCGTTCAGTCAATCAACTAAAATATTTGAGGGATCCAGATTGCAGCCTCATGCTGTGTTCCAATTTGTCAAGCGACGAGATAAATACAAAGTCAGTGCAAAGAAGTGAATGGATGTGAGTAGGCGCGAAATTTGTTGAAATATTTCAACTCGAGGGAGATATTCGCGTGACGCTGTGTCCTTAAAGTCATCAATGAATTCAGACTTTTTACAATTCATCATCATTATGTAGTTATTTCAGAGCATCCCCTGCTTTATGGTCTGTTTGACTCTAAATGGACCATAATGTACTAAATGAACATCATGCTGTATTGAAGAAGACTTGAAACTATAGATTGAGACCATAAACTCATGTTTACAATGTTTACTGAGGTAATAAATCAAGAGAGAAGTAGAGTCATTTTCTCATAGACTTCTATACAACCAGAGGAGTCGCCCCCCGGTGGACACTAGAGAGAATGCAAGTTTAACACATGAAGCATCGGCTTCACTCATCAGAACCAGAGGTTGCCGTCCTGGTTGCGATCGGGCTCTTCCTCACCTTCGATGTGCAGACTGATATCCAGACTGACGAACAGCGGAATCACTGACACGGAACAAATGTAGGTCCCTTCGCTCGTCATCTTGGCGAAGGGAAGGCTGTAGGAAGCGTCCCCGCCCGCTAGGCTCCTCTGCCCGACGCCGCTGCCCTCGCTCCGTCCCGTGCGGCCGTTATAACTGAAGAGTCTGGTTCTCTCTCCACGATGCTGCCGGTGCCACTCCACCGTCACGTTGGGTGCTTTGTGGTCGACGGCAAACTGACAGTGGAGCTTTTGTTGGGAGCCCAGGCCGGCTCTCACTGACGGAGACTGTGTTTTGATGACCATGGCGACTGTGGACACAGAGACACATGAAAACGGGCTCGTCTTAATGTGAGATATGGGACTGATGTTAACTTTGGAGGAAAGAAAACAAAGAGTACATCATCACTGATCGTTATTGATCGATAATCAGTACATATATGCGATCTAGAAATCGGCATTTATGCTTTTCTAGTCTCTGATCTCTTATAATGTTGCGTTGTGAACAACAAACCGTGTTGAAATCAGCAGGAGAGCTAGTTACGATAGCAGCGTCGCTAACGTACGGAGGTTCCATTTAGTGACACTATGATGCGTTCAAGCACTGTTCAGTGAAAACGAGTATTAGAAATGAGCGAAGGTGAATTATAACGTCATCATGATGTGTTCAAATGTAATCTTGTAAAATGTAGTATTTTAAAAAGTAGTACAAGTCACTCAAAAACGAGTCTGTTGGTACTGAGTGGTCCTCGCATGAGGCCCGTTGTTGTTGTGGTTTTACCTGATGTGGTGAGAGTCTCTCTGTCCCCGATGGCGGGCCAGCTGCGGTAGTCCTGCTGTCCTGGGGGCGGTTCGTCCGACGGGTGTCTGAGGAAGCCCGTGACCGTGAACTTGTCGTGTTTGAGAATGCAGCTGAACCAGCGGTTGTACTCTTGACCCCCCTTGAAAGGCCAGCGGACGTAGATCCCCCCGGTGCTGTACCTCCGCAGCTCGCACTCCAACTGCTCCGCTTCTGCATCCTCGACGAACCGCCGCAGGTCCAACTTAGAACCTGGACCACAACCCGTTAGAATACACAACATCTCTCTCCGTGTGTTACTCCCATGAGACGCAGGACTTACCGGTGATCAGGAAAGTGATGGCGTGTGGATTAACAGGAGTGTCTCCTGCTTGACCAAACTGCAGCATGGCCTCCCTGTGGATGTGCTGAGTCTCAGTGAGACCGTCGTTCATAAACACGTGCTCATCTGTGAACTTACAGGGCAGCCATGACACCTGGTGGACACATTGCACACCTGAGAGAGACACAGAGTCAGTGTAGTGAGATAAAACCGGTGACTGTGGCTAAGTGGAGAGCAGGGCCGTCCCAGGGGTTCGATCCCCGGCTCCGGCTCAGCTAGTTGCATGTCGATGTGTCCGTGAGCAAGACAGTTAACCCCAAAAATTGCTCCCGTAGTTGTGCCTACGGTGTATAATGTGATAGAATCTGAATTGTAAGTCGCTTTGGATAAAAACCACTGTAAAGTAATACAGTATAGTATTACTGTAGTACTGTAAAGTGTGGAATACTGTAGGCTACTATAGCAGAGTATATTGCAGTATAACAATATAGAATATTTTTACTACATGATTAGAAGCATGAGGGTGCCTCTAGTCTTTTTTTTACATTCTTGGGTACAGTAAAGTAGAGTATTAGTGTAGTATAGTACAGTAGAGTATTAGTGTAGTATAGTACAGTACAGTATTAGTATAGTACAGTATCAGTGTAGTATAGTACAGTACAGTATTAGTGTAGTATAGTACAGTACAGTATTAGTATAGTACAGTATTAGTGTAGTATAGTACAGTACAGTATTAGTGTAGTATAGTACAGTAGAGTATTAGTGTAGTATAGTACAGTACAGTATTAGTATAGTACAGTATTAGTGTAGTATAGTACAGTCACTTTATTCATATATTTTGCCCTCTGACACAAACTCTTAAAAACAACACAATCCGTAATAAAACCGAAGACGACAACTTACCTGCACATAGACACAAGTAACTAAGTATCTTTAAGATCAGACTCATGACTATTAATTGGTAGAAATCCTCTCCTAGTCGCCCGAGCACCACAACACCACCGAGCTGTTCACGGGTTGAAAACCTACTTTCACTTTCACCTCACAGGAAGAGAAACTTGCTTGGCCTGCCTCTTGCATCACGTGTTAGGCAGATCAAATATCGCTGACATTTGATCTGCCTTTTTAAAACGCATACAACATATGATGAAATTTGAATATTTAAAAAATGGTACAATAAGTGTTTGTGTTGTAGGTATTGTTAAGTTAGTCATTCCATGGCTAAATGTTTGTTGTAAAAACCAGTTTATGCCATGTTACACATACAATTATTAAAATCAAAGATAAAACACATCTTTATTGTGAGTCCAGAAACATTCATAGCGCTATTTAATTATCGAGTGAACGTTAAACAGGCGTTGTTGTTTTTTTACACCGGCACACCTGCAGTACCGCATCCATCCTGCGGTGCTGCTGTGACGCCTGAGCTGGTCCCTCTTGTTTTCAGCACGTTGACGCGGAAGAGCGGAAGCGCCTTATACGAAATAGTTGACGTGAAAACGTGTGAAAACTCGTGAATTATGGCGACAACCTTCTTCTGTTTGCGGTGTATTGTTCAGTACCAGTGATTTAGTTGAGTAGATAGACTGTTTGACCGTCACACGGTGGAACTGTTAGTGAATGGGAATTAAAAACCGGAAGTGAAATTAGCAAACTAGCTAACGTGCATTTAGCTACATTCAGCAGCCATGACGTTGAAGATGAGCAAAGGTAAATATTGACCTAAAACACGCCAACCTGCCTGCTGTTATGTCTGTTTGTCATTTATTTTAGTTTTTTATTTCTATTATTTTGTGCTAGATTTGTTTACATGCTTTTTTAAATTGATACATTGTTTGTTTTTGCTATTTTCTCGATAATAATAAAAAAACACGCTAATCTTACTTTTATGGGAGATGTGACGCTACGTTTGATTTAAAATGTTTTATTTTAACTGTTCTCTTTATTATGAATGCCGTGCATCTTAAAAAAACGAGTGTAGACTGTTTTTAGAATCTAACTTTATGTGGAATTGTATTAAATTCATTATAGTTTGCAAAACACAGCAGAAAGTTTCAGATTTAACAAATAAAATTGTTCTGTTTATTTATTTTTTGACTGAAGAAAATTGTGTAAACCAAAATCAAACAACCACATTTTATGAATTAATGTATTCCTATGCCAAACTGAAAATAACTTTTAATGTTCTGCCAGGCACTCATTTAACAAAGTTAAACCAGAGTTTATGATAGTTATTATGGTAAACTATTAGTAATGATAGAAGTCATTCTTAGTAAGTATTTGATCAATAGTTTAGTCAATCCACAGATAATTGATGGTTAATTATTATGATAATCAATCATTTACTGATTTCATAATGTTGCTGCTGTTTGTTGCACCGTGGGCTCTACCATAACGGCCATTTTCTCATTTTTTCTTACATTTTAAAGACAAAATGTTTCACATTAGACAATAGTCTGCAGATTGATCCATGATGAAATTCATGTCTGTCTTCCTCCCTGTAGGAGCTTACAAAGTTCCAGCGTTGTCTGAAGTTGTGCATGAACGAACTAAATACTCTTTTCCTTTGACGTCTGCTCTCTTCTACTTCCAGGTTCGTCCGTTCTTCAGGGTGCGTTCCTGCTGGCTGATAAACTGTGTCTCCCCTCATCGCTGTCCTCTCTTCAGAAGGCTGACTGGAGCCGGGTGGGACGTCCGGTGCTGGAGGCCCTCAGAGAAATCTGTGGGCTGGATGAACTCGGTGGTCGTCCCTCTCCGTCGGCTGTCGTCTGGATGAAGAACTTAGTCTGTGCTGTGTGGCTGAAGGCGTTGAGCGGGGAGACCGGAGAGGACGTGGAGGCGGCCTGGAGGGAGAACCCTTTCTTCCCCCTCCAGAACGGCCTCCCCGAGGTTAACCGCGTTGTCCTGCTGGAGATGGTGAAGTCGATGGCAGCCGCTCAGATATTTGCCCGTTTCCTCCTGTCTCTTCCTCAATCTCAGATCTGTACCGAGCTGGAAAGGTTAGTGCAGCACGTGAGGAGCAGCCCCACCAGAGAGGACGACGTTCGGCTCTTTCTGGAGGTCTGGTGGGAGCTGTGGAAAGGCAGAGAGGAGCAGAAAGATGGAACAGAGGACGACACGGAGATGATGTTCGCCAGAGAGTTTGCTCGTCTCTTGTGTAAGTCTTCCAGTCTGTCCCCTCAGGCTGCCAAGAGGTTGAAGCTGGATGCGTCAGATCTACCGGCATCACCGCCGGCCGCTGATGTCCTCCACGTTCTCCTTCACGCACTCAAAGACCTAAAAGATCACATATCTAGAGCAGACCTCTGCCTGCAGGCCCTCTCCATCTCTCTCGATGCTCTCTACACGGCCTTCCTAATAGACCGAGCAGCTGTGCTTCCCACCAAAGAGAAGATGCTCCTCCTGTCTAAAGTCGTCGGCATCAGAGAGGAGAACGAAGAGAAACTGAGCCCTGAACTTATCCAGGAGGCTCAGAGGGACGTACGAGCGTCTCACACGCCATCGCCGTTTCAGCCCAGCAGGATGAAGCTCGCTGAAGCGCTGACGATTGTAACAGAACTCGCTCTGTTTTGGCAAAACAGTGGGCTCCTGAATGTGTGTGACGGCTCTAAGCCAAGCTACTCGGCATTTAAGCTCGAACAGAGCGTCCAAAGAGTCCTGGCAGCTCTACAGGAAGCGCCTGAAACTACGACTGAAATGGACGATCAAGACCCTGAGAAGAAAGTACTCAGAGGTTTTCTGGAGTCGCTGGCGTTCCCTGCCACAGAGAACACAGCTGAGGTGAACATGAGGGTCACTGCGACCATCATCAGTCACCGCCTGGAGGACTACCAGAACTTCGCGCTGCTGTTCGCCAGCGAGAAGAGTTGGGCCGCCCACGACGCCCTCTGGACGGACTGCCTGGAGAAGAACCAGGCGGCCTTCCAGCAGCAGGACTCTCTGATCCAGCTGAGCACCGCCCTCGTGGGCAAACTCCACGGCGAGGACGCCGACGTGAGCCGGTGCAGGAAGCTGATGAAAGTCGTCGCGGACATCTTTTCCGCGCTTTCCTTGAAAGACAAGAACGGAGCGCTGGCGGCCATGTTGAGGCTGTCCTGCAGGGGGTTCTTCGGCTGCTCCGTTCCCTCCGCCGTGACGGAAGGGTTCGAACAGCAGCTGAACATGGCCTTCAACTGCCTCATCCAAGGAGGCGGGGCGACGATGACGACGCAGGGCAATCTGAACACGGCCGTCTCTTTAGTCGCTAGAGTTGCGTTTCAGAACCCGGAAGCCACATTGAGGTCTTGTTGTCATTCGGCGATCTTCAACAAAGGCGCGTTCTCTCTTATGGCTAAAATCCTGCAGCAGCTGCCTGGACTCCGAGGACACGGCGGGAGGAAAGATGAAGCTCGAGGTGACGAAGAGGCAGAGGAGAGCGCAGACGAAGGGGAGGATGGTCCGAGTGGTAGCGCTCTGCTCTGCAGGTGTCTGCAGGAGACGATCGGGACCAAATCGCTGTCGGCCAATGAGAAGGAGCAGCTCCTCGAGTATCTGGGTCTGCTGATGACGCCGGTCGAGGGAGGAGAAGAAGAAGAAAGGAGGCAAAGCTTCCTGACTCCTCAGCAGGTCGTGAACGTCTTCGTCCTGCCGAACATCTCCGCTACGGGTGAGTGTCCTCACAAAGTCGTGCTTTTAAACTACATCTCTCCTTCTTAAACGTCATGCGACTCTTCTTTACTGTTGTAATGTCATTTATTTGCTTTTAATGTTTCAGTTTTTTACCAAGTAAAAGGCCTTTGAGTACCTTTTTGAAGCGCTATACTAAATAAATATTATTATAAAATGTTATTTTAGGAAATCTTTCATTTTTTTAAGTGCACTTATGCAACTGTAAAAGCTGTTTATCGTCGATCATGGTGATGCTGACGTTAGCCTTTTTAATTTTTAATGAATATCAGTAATAAAGAACACATCTTACTATTTAAAAAAAGAAATGAATTAAAGTTTAACAGCAACCGCATGAGACTTGAGCTCAGACTTTAAAATAATAGCACGATTCATTTTGGACTAAATTAAATAATTTCTAAATAACAAATGTAACTTCAACACATTCTCAGTGATGGCGTTGGTCTTAGAAAAAGAAAAGCAAGTTTAAAAGTAAATGAGTTACGTTTTCCTTGTTAAAGTGTTTGTTTACATTTTGTCCGTCTGCTCCAACGTTCTTTGTATTCCTTCAGGTCAAAGCTCCGTTGATGTAGAACTGAGTCTGCGACTTCTCCAGACCGCTCTCTCCGTGGACGTCCAGGATCCGGCCTCGTGTCCTCACTGGGTGTTGGACTGCTCTCCCTTTCCTCTCCTCTATGTTCTGGCTCAGCTGCAGAACCAGACTCTCAGGTTTGTGAGACTCCTCTCGGCCTTCGATCCAGATCCACATACCGTCTGTTATTTGATCTCAACACGTATCCATCCAAATCTCTACCAGGTGTTGGGAGCAGCCACCGGAGGGCGGCGTCCCCCGCTGGTCCATGGACACCAAGGAGCTGCTGGTGTCGGTGCTGACCTCACTGGGGGGGGTGGTGGGAGCCGAGGTGGCGGCGGCCCCCAGCCGCTGGTCCAGAGCTCTGTTCTGGCTCTACAACAAAACGGGGCAGCTGGACTGGACCGTTCGCTTCCACCTGAAGCCCGTTTGGGGGGAACACTTCAAGAACGAGGTTCCCTCGTCTCTGCTGACGGTGTGTGATCTACCGGAGCAGGTAGGTCCCTCATCCGGATCGGTCTATTCAGGTGCAATGAGATCAAAGACGTCACGGTATCATCGTACATTGATACCGTTTATCTCAAATGAATTGAGATAAAAAATAGTTTAGTGACCAGTTACAGCCACCAGATATCTTTTAGTTTCTCTGTAAATATCAGTCTGCAATAAATATATGGAGGCGGAGTTAATGATTGTAGTGCAGGACGTCCTGGAGCTTTACCATCTGTCCTACGGGTCATTTTACTTGCTTCACCCTTTCACGTCCCAACAACGTCTCAACATTCGGTTGAAAAGTCAAACTGAAGACAAATGGAGCAGTAAAGTTGACTCATGTGACTCATACTAATAGTAGCAGCAGTAGGTGTGACGTTAGTAATGTGCATTATTAGGACATGAATACATACAGATATAGATGGAGAGGAGGCATTATGTTATTAAATGTCTTGAGAAATTGAACATATATCTGCTGTAAATGTGAATATAAATCTCCCCTCGGACTCTCCATAGGTTTGGGCTGAGCCTCTAATGTTTACAGCGTCTGGCTCCGCCCCTGCAGCGCGTACCTCACCACTCCTGCTAACACATCTCTGTTCCTGTCGCCTCCCTCTCTGTAGGAGTGGTTGGGCTCAGACCTGCCTCAGTATGGACAGGGAACCGGTCTGTTGGCCTGGATGGAGTGCTGCTCCGCGTCCGACTCCCTGCGGTCCACCATGCTGTCCCGTCTCTCCCTGGACCAGCGCCGGCCGGACCACGTGGGCATGTTCAGCAAAGGCCTGCTGGTGGCTCTGACCCAGACCCTGCCCTGGTGCTCCGTCTCCCAGTGGACCAGACTGCAGGGAGTCCTGAGGGAGCTGATCGCCTCGGGTCGCCTCCACGTGCCCTTCTCTCTGGAGTACGTGGACTATCTGCCCCTGCTGGATCTGAGGAGCTTCTCGTGCGACCTCCGTCTGTCCGTCCTCCTGCTCCGGGTCCTCCAGCTGCTCTGCGGGTCCAGCTGCTCCCACTGGCTGTCGGCAGACGGCTGGTCGCACGTTGCCCGACTGTACGCCCTCGCGGTGAGGGAGGTGATGAACTCGGTAAGAGCCAAGCTGCCTCTTCCTTCATCTGCAGCGTTGAACGTCTCCGCTTCAACGCCTCCGAAAACACCGGCGCCTAGAGACTCCGATCCTTCCTGCACTCCAATCAAAGCTCCGAAAATGTCCAAAGACCTTCAACGAGCAGGAGGCTCTCCTGTGACATCGAAGGAGTCCCACATGGAGGAGGAGGTGGAGGGGTTTCCCTCCCAAGAGGTCCTGTTTGTACTCAGCCAGCTCTTCTGCCATGTTCAACACATCCAGGTAAGAATCATTAACACCTCAGTAAACATGAGTTTATGGTCTCAATCTCTAGTTTCAAGTATTCTTCAATACAGCATGATGTTCATTTAGTACATTATGGTCCATAGAGTCAAACAGACCATAAAGCAGGGGATGCTTTAGGGCGGGGCTACACAGTGATTGACAGGTCTCTAGCAGAGAGGTATACGGCGTCTCTACGTCACTCCTCCTCAGTCCAGATATGGTCACTTCCTGTTCACTGGTTGCAAAAAAGCCAAGATGGCGACGGCCAAAACGCTGAACTCGAGGCTTCAAAATGTCAGACCATAAACCAATGTGTGATGTCACCTCTGATATACATCCTGTGTTAATAAGTCTAGACTCTGATTGGCTAAATCTGGATGAAAATGAAATGTGCTCCTCTCAGGTGATGATGCCAGGAGGTCAGAGTGAGCCGCTGTTCCTCTCCAGTCTGGAGATCCTCAGCCACTACGAGGCCGTCATGGCCGCCTTCCCGCGCAGCAGCAGCCCGCTGGAGAGCGACAACACGCGACACTTCTTCTCCACCATCACGGACAACCTGCAGGACCACGACATGAAGGCCGTCCTGCGGCAGAAGATCGCTCAGCTCGTGTCATCGGCAGCTTGAAGAGGGATTTTCATGCACGATCGAGAAGAAAAGATCCGAACGTTTCCAACAATCTTTGCGGAAAGTGTAACCGAGGCTCGAGACGCACGATGATTTATCAAATGCTCCTTTTTTTTTTTGAGCATGTTTGCTGATAAATCAAGGATATGATTTCTGTTTGTCATTCTCTGCACTTATTTAACTTAAGAAGTTACTACAAAGTGATGAATTTGAGTGAATAAAACGCCGATATGTCAAAGCAAATATCTTTTAGTTTTGTCTCAGTAATATTCATTTATGCCCTGAAATTAAACCAGTGAAGAGTTTCTTGAAAAGCATTAATTTAAAGTTAAACTGGATATGAAACGGTTTTAATATAATACTGATGCCTCCACATGATCTACATAAGGAGACAAAAAGCCTTGTAACTTTAAATTAAAGATGTATCCTACAGGAGCACAGAAACACTATAAATACACAATTTAATACAATAGAGTAAAAAGAGTTTTATTGGTACAAAAAACATTCTCTGCAATTAGTAAAAGCTTTAAAGTTTTGTTACAAAGCAACAGCTGAAAACAAATCACATAATGATGTCGTGCATTTCTGTATATATATTAGAGCCACAGTGGAGGAATTATCTGAGAATAAAGTTAAACATTTTAAAGAGTTTGAGGATATTTGGTTTATTGTCAAAATTGCAAAAATAAAGTTAAAAGTTTCTCAGAAAAAAGTTAAATTTCAAGAATGAATAGAATTAAATTTTGATTGAAAAATGTTTGGCCATTTGAAAATATTACAAGTTTCTCAGAATAGTTTAACTTTAATCTGAAACTACTTTATTACTAAAAATGTTGCCATTTTTTCTGATAAAACATTAAAATGATCCTCTAAATAACCCCACACATTACTACCTATTCTCTCACTAACTGCAGTCGTTTCTTTGGTCTCTTTGTGAACCAGGTCGTTGTATGAACGGGTCAGTGTGTCTTCGGCCTGTCTTTGACTCCCGTCCCTCTGTTCTGTCTCAGGTACAGTCTGTTGGCCTTCCTCAGCAGCATGATGAACCACTTCACCTGAGGAGCCAGGATCACCAGGTTACCCAGGTTGCAGTGCAGCGGCAGGTGGAAGGCCACCCTGTGGAGGGGAACCCCGAACTGCCGGCCGTACATCCAGTACATGTAGGGGAAGATCAGGATCCGACACGTGAAGAAGCTCAGGAGGACGAGGACGCCGTTGATTCTGTGCAGACGGGTGTCGTCAAGGCCCAGCTGGAGGTCAGCGGTGAGAGGGAAGAGATTTAGTGAAGAATGTGAAACAAGATGGTGGAAGAAGGGAATAATGCAACAATAATACAACAGATTGTTCTAAAACACTTTAAATCTGCATTACACACTCAGAGAGGTGGCTAGGAAACAAAGCGGACAGCAAATACAGATACTAACATGCTGCTAACACGATACTAACATGCTGCTAACACGATACTAACATGCTGCTAACACGATACTAACATGCTGCTAACACGATACTAACATGCTGCTAACATGATACTAACATGCTGCTAGCATGCTGCTAACACAATACTAACATGCTGCTAACACGATACTAACATGCTGCTAACACGATACTAACATGCTGCTAACACGATACTAACATGCTGCTAACACGATACTAACATGCTGCTAACACGATACTAACATGCTGCTAACACGATACTAACATGCTGCTAACATGATACTAACATGCTGCTAGCATGCTGCTAACACGATACTAACATGCTGCTAACACGATACTAACATGCTGCTAACACGATACTAACATGCTGCTAACACGATACTAACATGCTGCTAACACGATACTAACATGCTGCTAACACGATACTAACATGCTGCTAACATGATACTAACATGCTGCTAGCATGCTGCTAACATGATACTAACATGCTAACATGATACTAACATAACATAAACGCCTAAATGTAAATAGTGTTTTAATCCAAAACTAATGTGTCATTCACTCTGACCATTGGGAGTAACTAGGGGTTGATAAGAGCTGTGTAACAACCTTCATGGTGGATAATCACACCCTCATTAAAAGGTTGAATTATGTGTCGTCTGTATAGTTTACCTGGATGAGAATCCTTGCTATAGAGACGAAAGGAGTGCTGAACTCTGTGGTGAAAAAGCAGCCGATGAAGAAATCTCCCAGCCCTCTCCTGAAAAACTACAAACCAGAACACGCCGCCCAGTCAGCCTCTATGCTGTACGTGTGTTCATATCAAATCACTCGTATATAAGAGACACTTCACCAGAGTGATGGGCAGGAAGATGAGCACCAGCGCCAGGTGATGGAGGACCATCATCCAGTCCTTCATGAGGAAGGCCTTCAGGGTCTGAAGAGAGTGTCCTGTGACCCTGTGAGTGTGGTAGTGGCTCAGATACATGGCGTAGACGTCGTAGACCATGTAGGGAGCTCCGAACGAGACGAAGGCATTGACCAGCCAGTGACTGTATGGTGAGATAGCGAGCATTACCACTTAAATATCTTTGTTAATATGCACACAATAAGCTTTTTACTGATTGTAAAACTCAAATATTCTAAGTATTTGTTGACGTGACTCTCCTACCTGTCGGTCATCACATCTCTGCAGGATGTTGCAACTGTGACTCCAGCTGCAGTCGCCAAACATGCGTGTATGGAAGACACCAGCCTGAAGAGACATGATCAATACTTTCTGTAGTCTGTTATGCACAACAAATAAAACTGGACAATTGTATATAAATTAAACAATACATGCAAATGTATTTGGTGTCTTGCTTATCGTCACCAATAGTCTAAATCATAAAATATTAAAAGTTATCGCAGGGAACTTTCATTACAACCATAACACCGTCACACTGTTGTTTAAATCTTTGCTCTATGGTTTCGTTAGTTTATTTTAATATTAGTCTATTTCATTATATTGTGCATTTTATATTTTTGTTTTTATATTTAACAGTTTTTACTGTTATTTTTATTGTATATATTGTGTATTTTATATTTTACTGTTATTTTTATTAAATATATATATTGTGCATTTTCGTTTTTTATATTTGTTACTGTTTTATTTGCTGCTGTAGCGAAACAATGTCCTCTTGCGGGATTAATAAAGTATCTATTGTGTTGATTTTGGCGGTGCCTAGTGGATTAAAGTGGTAGTGCTTCCTGAGCACCAGAGTGTAGAAAACCTCATTTTACTGCAGCAGGGTCTGACAGTCTGACCCGGGTCAGTCCTGGTTCTCCTGTGCTACCCACCCCCCCACCCTTCCCATATTAACAAACAAACGGACGAATAATTTAGTAACATTCCAGCTAGCTAAATATTTACTCTTGGCGTAAACTGTTCGGTAGATTGACAGATAAACAAGACATGGCGCATTTGTTAAAGGGGTTTGGTTAGGTGACCCGCTACCTCTCGCTGACACGCACCACGTCGGCCTCACTCCAGCCTGTGAAAGAGCGTTTTAGGAATACCCTGAAGCCGTAGAAAAGCCCCGGAAACGCCGCAGCTCCGCAGATCAGGGCGGTGAACATATTGTCCTCAGCCGACCTCTTCCTCTTCCTGTATTAGCCCGCTAAGCCGCCAGTAATGATCCCGTAACGATCGATTACGAAGTCACAAATGACCTGTGGTGGGCTAACGGTCGATTAAGGGCTTTAGCTCGCGCGAGTTTGAGGATTACTAAACTTCCCAGTCACAACTAACGGCTGAAGAGAACGGCCAAATCCCAATGTCCCCCCCTTACGGACTCATGGACTTTGAGGCGCGCTCCCGCGAAGTCCGTGAGGGTTTAGGGATGTCCCAAATCGTCAAGTGTTTGAGGCTCTCTGGCAGACAGTTTGAGCCCTTTATGAACCCTTTCCGTAAGTCAGCATGGTATGCTGACTTAGCCTAAGGGAATTACCCACAAATCATTGCAATGTGACGTTAAACACGGGGTAACCAGTGGACGCATGGAGACGTAAACAAAGAGGTAAACAAAGAGGACGGATCACGTGTGTTCAGCCTGGAGTAATACATTTACACAGAAACATTAAGGGTTAAAGATGGAACAAAAAATAAACATGAAATCAGAAGATATTTATTTATTTATTCATCAAATATTTGATTTTGTCATTGAAGCTGTTTTGACAAAAACGAGTAAATAAATTATATGAAGTTACCTCTCATCTAGTGAGGAAAGAGCCTGAAGACTTTCAAATCAGGGAGTACAAAGTATAAAATAAATACACACAATTATACATCATATTTTTTGTCGTTTTCATGGTAACGTGATATGTTGCAGCAAAGTGCTGTCCCATTCCTATTTACACCAGCTCAAGCCCTCACAGCCTCTCACACTCACCCACTTACCAGGTGAGGTCAGTAAGTCCTTGAGGGTTCAGGGTTTGAGGGTTTAGGGGGGACATTAGGATTTGGCCAAAGTCGTTGGAGTACAGCGCATGAGCAGTCAAATGTTTGTCAGTTTGTACCTTTATTCGGGCCTATCGATTCATTCAGGAAGTAAATCCTGAAGATTGGGCTGTAATTGGTTGGAAATAAAGTGATTGACATTAAGTAACCTTTGGTTGTTTGCGTACGTGAAGGTAAAATTGAGTTTGGATCAATAACGTTGTGCTGACGTAAAGAAATGTCAATAAGCATCTGTTCAGAAACTCCTAACAATATTGAGATATTTACGTTTTCAGTAAGTTGAAAATAGTATAGTATATCCAAAAAAGTATTAAAAAATCATAGTATAGTGTGTCGAAAAAAAGTCAAATTAAAAAATCATAGTATAGTGTGTCGAAAAAAAGTCAAATTAAAAAATCATAGTATAGTGTGTCGAAAAAAGTCTTAGTATATTAAAAAAGTCAGTGTATTCAAAAAATTATAGAAAAGATAATGAATTATGTCATTCAAAAAAGACATAGTATACATAGTATAGTATCTCACGAAACGTTATATCATCCTATAGTATGTTGAAAAAAGTCATAGCAATGTCAAGCTAAATATGTGAGAAGTATAGTTTGTATTAAAAAAGTCATGACAAAAACATTTAATATAAAGTCATAGTACAGTATGACATAAAAAATGTAAAAATTTATTAAAAAGTCATGATATAGTTCAGGTGTGACAAACTCGTTTTAGTTCTTTGACCAGTTTGATCTGAAGTGGGCCGGACCAGAAACACCATTGCAAGGATATTAATCAATTTCCTGCATTTCTGCATTTTACTACTGTATGTTATTTCTTACACTGCTTTTTAATGTTTCAATGAATGTTCTTAATTGTTTTGAAATCTTTTCTTTTGCCGTGTGCTTTAATGCTTTTAATGGTTTTATGTGAAGCACTTTGAATTGCCTTGTTGTTGAAATGTGCTGTACAAATAAACTTGCCTTGCCTTGTATTATAAATATGAAAATCTCAACACTATTGCCTTTCTCTTAGTGTAAAGATATATAAATACAGACTGCAAACGTTTCCAACTAAAGAACTTATCTTTACACTGTGGTGCATATTTCAAAACAAAGCTGCGTTTAATCAAAATGACCCAAACTGAGCCTGAACCCAGAGCCAGACTGCATCACACAGCACAGAATAACAGCATATTAGAACAGCACTGGTTCATTCGGTGCTAATAATGTATATTAAAGGCTGTGCTGTGTGCTTTATACAGACAATTCCCAGACAATGTAAGACAATTTGTTAACTTCTCTGGATTATTATCTAATCAAACATGCATTTGCCAATCACATTAGACTAATTTAGATTATTTTTTATTTTAAACCGGCATTGATTAATTGTTTTGGCCACTTGGGGGCAGTGCAACACTATTATCACATTTAACAAAGTTTAAATTGCAAACTTACGAGCAAAGATACTAGATATTAGATATTGATTACATGAACGATTATAAACAAAAGGAAAGTAAGAGTCACAGATAATAAGTTCAAATGAAAAGAGAAGCCCGATAATGAACAAACTCTTATTTAATAATACATTACATTCAAGGCGAAAGATACATCCTTACCAATACATATTCAGCAATGCAATCATTGTCTCCCTTAATAAATAGAAATTTGAAATTTTGAAGTCAGTGCACAACATTGAGAAAGAACACTTAACAGTCAACGTGTAACATAGTCTGCACACATTCTGCATTTCTGCACAGTATACACCTCCAACTAGTGCTGCTAAAGCCAACATAAAAAATAGATCTCAAAATAAGTTATATATATATATATATATATATATATATATGTTCCGACTGTCTTCATAGAAATATTGGGCTTTCGGTTCGTATTTACAGCAATATAGACTTTTATGAATTTTCTCAAACGACAGAAATTGCACAGTAGTTAAAGAATCCAAGATCACCATTTTCAAAAATATTTTACACACATAGTAAACAGTCAGTCTTCAAGATGCAGTATGAAATTGCACATTGTCGTCATGCCACAGGGGGGGCTGTTTCAAGGCTTTGGTACACATCGTCCTGATTGGAAGAAAAAGCTCTGCTTTCGGGGTCGGTTTCCCCCCCGGCGACCCTCCTCCGACGCCGTGGCGGCAGGGTGGTGACGGGCGATGAGGCCGCAGCGAGGTACGGCCTCGCCGCCGCCCGTTCCTGGGATCAAACTAGCGAATCAGAGAGCCGGATGACTACAGTACACTTTCAGGATTGGGGGAAGACTCTTGGCACTTGAATCACAGGTGCAGGTCCGTGCTGGATGACCAATCATATGCAGCCGTGTTGGGACATTTTTTTTTTTTAAGGAGACGAGGAAGGGTGGAGGTAAAGGGTCACACACTGACGTATATCAAAACATTTCAAAGACTCCCTTCGGATGCAAAACATGAACGGACTCTGTGCTGTTACTGTAAATACTGATTCGCTGAACACTAGAGAGAATTTGGCATTAAGAGCAGCTTCTTCTCAGATTTGTTGTTTAGACCAATCCAATCCAAGCGTGTTTGATTTTCAGAGGCAGGAAGAGAAAACACGGACAATTGCAACCACTTTTCCCGACAGCTCTGCTGAACGCAATAAGAAAGTCTTCACATCGACTTCAGATCAGTGAGCATGTTTGTCTCTCGTTACGAAGGAAAACACAGATTCATGTAAAGGACAAGGCTGGTCAAATTTAGATTTTTCAAATTAATGTATCCTAATAAACAAGTATTGTGTGTGTAGCCTTATGTCTTTTATATAATTAGACTGTAAACAAGAAGTGGATGTAGTCGTTGTGACATCACTCATTGGTTTGTTGACTGATGTTTTGAAGCCTCGAGTTTGAGGATTTGGCCGTCGCCATCTTGGCTTTTTGCAACCACTGAACAGGAAGTGACCATATTAGGAGGAGTGACGTAGAGACGGCTTATACGTCTCTGATAGAGACCTGTCAATCACTGTAAGCCCCGCCCTAAAGCATCCCCTGCTTTATGGTCTGTTTGACTCTAAATGGACCATAATGTACTAAATGAACATCATGCTGTATTGAAGAAGACTTGAAACTAGAGATTGAGACCATAAACTCATGTTTACAATGTGAGAGTCATATCATTTCTTTGAAATTATGTTTTAAAGTGATTAAAGTGTTACATTTTTATTTCCCAACAAAAGGTGTTGGATAATACTAAATTATTTTATTTTAACTAAGTTTTTTGGTTAAAAACTGCGACATTTTAAGATGTTTATTGTTAACATATCCTTAAAAACTAGCTTGAACAAGAACTATGGTGCTACAAAACAGAGTAATATTAAAGTCAGGAGGAAGGCCGGCGTGCTTTTGTCTTTACTGTCGAGCTCTGCTGCCGTGTTTCATCTGTCTTTAACGAGGATTAAATATACATTAACAGACCGACACGCTCAGGAAACATGGCTGCAATTCATCACGAGTTTCTCAACAGTTTGGGCCCTTGCGACGCCTCCGGCCCTCAAGGTGAGGCCTTTCACAGGCACCGTGAAGGAAGTCCTCACAAAGAAAGTGCAACCAAGTACCTTGGGCTGTTACTGATAAAGGCAACATTTGTGTGATAATAAACTCATGGACAAAAAAAGAAAAGAGAAAAGAGGAGTACGGGGTAAAAACACACATGCTTGTTGGTAGAAAACACTCATTGAAAAAGGGTAGTTGGCACAGTCCATTTGGTCACTAATGAAAACTTCTTTGTGGCTAAGTCTTCTGCTCCTCTGACAATGTCGTATGTAAATCCTGCGTTACATGGAGGAGTCTGTCCAACACTGAGAAGCCTTTCTTACAAGCATCCAACAGGTTCTGGTTCAGAGTCAGGAAAAAAGGAGGTGGGGGGGTAGGACGCTAGAAAACTGGAGTATTGACAGCGCCGATGTGTTTCGCAGTGTGTGTGTGTGTTTTCATGCACCCGAGCTCTGAAGAACTGGAGGGGGGGGGAGTGGACTCAAGGATGTGTTGACAGTGCGATCAAACTCACAAGCATGCAGACAAATCCACATGTCTGAACGGACACCATGGGCATTCCATGTGAAGGGAAAATGTAAACAGATCGAGGGCCGAGCTCCAGAGCCGAGCCGCCGCGTCCAGCCCCGACCTCCAGCCCCGACCTCCAGGGGCCTTCACCTGGGCAGGGAGGAGACCTGGACTCCCCGGACCCGACTCTGGATACGGTGGAGGCCTGGAAACACTCTGGTCTCTCTGAGGGAAGAGAGGAGGAGCCGAGGGTCCTGTAGTTGGACCCCTCTGCATCCTCCCATTCCTCCTCCTCCTCCTCCTCCTCCTCCCATTCCTCCCCTCCTCCTCCTCCTCCTCCTCCTCCTCTATAGTCACTTGTTGTCCATCAGAGACTGGACTTTGTGCACTAGCTCACGTGCTACCTTCAAGATATGCTGGACATCGTGACGCTCAGCCATCTCTGTGGATCAGACACACTGTTAGAGAGAAGACCTTCCAGTGCGGTTGTTTGGAACAGGCATCAGCATCAGACAACACATTGTCTCAACTCATTTGTTAAAGCACACAGGAGTCTTTAGAATGATGGATATGCACAGTCAAGCCTGTTTCTTACCATTGAAGAACTTAATGATGTCAGTGAAGTCCATGTTGTTGTCCATGATGATCTCACGGTACACTGTGACCAGGGCCAAGGCCAGAAAGAGGACAAAGTGCTGCGAGGAAATCCTGGGAGCCACCCAGATCACCTCCCACACCGCAAACACATCCTCGTACAGAAGCTCTGTACACGCACACACACGCACACACACACGCACACACACACACACACACACACACACACACACGCACACGCACACGCACACACACACACACACACGCACACACACACACACACACACGCACACACACACACACACACGCACACACACACACACACACACACGCACACACACACGCACACACACACACGTTTATAGACAGCATATTGACTCTTCGATCAGTGTTTTTGAAGAAGCAATACAGTGGTGCAGAAATACTCCAATACAAGTACAAGTCATGCACTTTAGTACTTGTATAAAAGTGCACAAGTATAATATATATCCAATAATGGAGTTATAGTTCTTAATGCAAAGAATCACTTTGATGTTGCATCTCGTGAGGGTGGGGATAATCTTAACTAATATGCTATCAGGTTGCTTAATCTATAATAATACAACATAATTCATATGTTAAATATATTTTGTATCCCTAATCTGAAGCTGCAAAGTAACAAGTAACTACTAAAAAGCACAATACTTCCCACAGAAATGTAAAGGAGAAAGTTAAGTACAAACAAGTCTGAGGATTTTATAAAGAAGATGAAATAGTTTTTAGATGTTTTAGTAACAGGACGTCTTAAAAATCTACATTTGAGTAAATATTTTGCAGCAAATCAAATAGTTTACAGGATATTAAACCTTTGTTTCTTCATCACACTTTTAATACTTGACTTCTCTCTTTACAGGGCTCATATAAAGGTAATAAAGTAGTTCGTGAACATGAGATGGTTTATTGTGTTTTACTGGTTTCTTTCTGATTCTTCACAGTTTTGGTATTTTGTTCGTACGTCCTCTGGTGTTTCAGAGAATAATGCAACGAACAGCACGTTGAGCATGAATGCCTTTTTAGTGCGACTGTGATGAGGTGCAAACTACAGGTCAGCGAGGGTAGAGGATGAGCTCACCTCTCTTGAAGTCCAGCAGGAACCAGCGGTAACAGAAGTAGAAGTGAGTGTAGTCTCCATTCTGCTGCATGAGTTCAAACAGCTCCGAGTCCAGAATCTGACATCAGAGGGAGAGCAGAGAGAACGTTAACACACAGAGACACACACACACACAGAGACACACACACACAGACAGACACACACACACACAGAGACACACACACACACACACGCGCACACACACAGAGACAGACACACACAGAGACACACATACACACACACACACACAGAGACACACACACACAGAGACACACATACACACACACACACACAGAGACACACACACACAGATAGAGACACAGACACACACACACACACACACAGTAAGAGTGATCGGTCACCTGGATCAGTGACCTCATGTTGGCAAAGTGTGTGTCCATGGCTCGACCATTAGGGAAGTTCTGATTCATCCTCTTCATGAGCTGAGTGAAGCAGCTGTAGGCCAAACACTCTGACACACAGAGGAAGAACAAAGGCTCATGTAGCCCGGACAGCACGCAAACTCGTTCACATTTCTTTCTGTTTTTCAGCAACAAATAATATTTGAAATTGAGGATCAGGATTAATCTGAGACTAATTCACGACCAGTTAAAAGTTTGAATAAATGAGTCATTTTAGTTTCAATTCTGTAGCAGCTCCTTTACAACAATAATTACAGAGATATAAAGAAGATTCTTTGTTCTCACCGTCATCCAGGATGACCATGAGCGGAGCGAGCAGGTCACACATGCCCTGAACGTAGCCGATCTCTAAATGCTCCCACACATAGCTGCAGACGAGGAGGAGACGCACGACAAACGTGAGCCAACAAATCTCACTCAAAGACTGTGTGTCTGCCAGTGGTTGAACTTCAATGCACATTTTAAAATACAGTTTTATTTTTATATTTTATTTTCACATATAAAACACTGGATGCACTAATAAGATACAAACCACTGTCAGAGATCAAACTCCTCCCCTTTTGATACATAAAGTACATAAGCTCCACCTTGATGAGAGTGGTGAGAGTGAACCAGACCAGTAAAGGTGTTATATATATATATAATATACAGTATTTATATATATATATATATACACACCTTTAGCAGTTTTAATTGAAGGATCTCCTTCTTCTACAAACCTGCACATGATGTTGCGTAGCTTCTCCAGGTTGGCCGTGGTGAAGTAGTAATAGTTGCGGTCGCAGCGCTGCACGTCTTTGTCTATCCTGTGGAGATTGAGGGCGACCGTGTCCAGCAGCTCGATCTGCATACAGAAAGCAGAGTTGTCAACATTAGCAGGTGTAAATCACAGCTTTCTTTAGCCTTTAAGTCACGATGTCGCCCGCTAGTTGCAGACTACAGATCGATAAACGGTGATGTGAACAGACCTATTCAAACACTATACACACCGTATATGAGGAGAGCGACGGCGATATCGCCTCTGTAGCTGCTCCACTGGTCACCAGTTTGTCCAGCTGACTGCACAGCCTGTCCTCAGTGAGAGGACCCATGCAGCCCCCCAGCACACCTGAAGTCCTGCCCTCCTCCCCGGCCCCCCCTTCCTCCTCCGTGCTCTGACCGTCGTCTATGCTGGACAGGATCTGGGAATGAGCAGAGGTCACCGAGTAGTTCCTGGAGGAGGGGAGACCCGAGTCGGGGGAGTCGAACTCCACCAGAGGGCGCTCCTCCGGAGGCTGGGCTGCGGGGGGAACCAGGGCGGTGATGGTGGGGGTGCCGTCCTCTCCGCTGGGGGTCTCCTGGCTCCCTGCATCCGGCTCATCCACAGACATGAACACCTGCAGAAGAGAGAGACGTGAGAAGAGAGGGCAGTGACGCAGGCTGCTGGCTCAGACAGCAAATCACAGCATGTTGATCGCTATGATTTCACCACCGAGGTTGTCAATACAATACGATTTATTTCTGTTCTTGGTGAATCTGATTGCTCACATTTATTCCCACGCTTTTTAAACCAGACACAAATAAACGTATAGTAATCTGTCTTTTTAAGACCAGAAGAATGCACAGAGAGCCTCAGAAGACCATTTGATGGCGTTCCTCTTTAAGTGTTCCAGTTGCTCTGATGTTTTACGGGTTATCGGTTGGTTTTGTTTGGCTGCGTAACAAACATTCTTTATCTTGCTTTAGTTCTTCACCTCGTTGCTGAGCGTGGAGTCTCTGTGGACGAGTCGCAGGACGTGGCTGTCGATGCTGCTGCCCGACGACAGCTTGGCAAAGATGGCCGACTGCATCTCCTTCTCCCTCTGCTTGACGATCACCTCGCAGGCCTTCCACTCACGCATCACCTGCTGGTAGCGCTCGCTGATCTTTGCGTCAATCTTCACACAGAAAAAGTAAATAAAAATCACACATTGCTTTTTCTTTTTCAAATGCAGAGACACACGAAGAGACGGCGTTAGTTGTACCTGGCTCGTGTCCTTTTTGCCCATCCCAAACTTATAGTGTCCCAGCAGGAAAGGCCACACCTCCTTCCTGATGTCATGCTGCACGCCGCCATAATAAACCAGCCTCAGCAGCTCCAGCTCCTTATAGTTCTACGCACAGACCAGAAGAAGAAGAAGAAGAAGAAGTAGAAGTGAGTGCTGAGAGGAACAAAGAGGGAAGAGGAAGTGCATCAATAATGGAAGGAGAGGAAGAGTGATTGTGACCCGTTGAGAGGGAAAAGACACAAACGAGTGCAGAAAGATAAAGCGCACAGATATGAATAGCGTGCAAATTAGCAGCGATGGCTTTTGTTGGAGTCATTGAAAGATCACAGCGGCTGCTTTAATAGCCACGATGGTATCACACTGCGCTCTGTAACGAGGACCGAAACTCATCAAATCTCCATTAGAGTGAAGAAGCAGCACGCGAGTCCTGACTTATAACTAATATACAGGAAAGGAGGATCCACTTTTTAATATACGAGGGGAGGACGGAATGATTTAAGTGAAGCTTATCTCACTTTATAAATATATTA
>NW_027466471.1:13632500-13792210 GCF_050575085.1 Anarhichas minor | reverse complement strand
CATTATGCTGTTGTGATATCTGGATTGCTTTAAAGTATGTTGTAATTTAACTGCCTGACATGAGGCAATAATGGAAGTTTTCCCATTAATGCCGAGATCCTCGTTGTGGCGCTGGCACCGCAGTGGCAGGTCTGTGGAAGCTGCCGAGCTGAGCAGGCGGGTCCACAATCCGTGACAACGCCCATTGTTGTCGTTACAACTGGTCCGCTGCCGGTTTATGATTTTAGTTGAGTCACTTGAGCCATCCGTTCTCGTTATACGTTGTTAGAGCAACCTCGTTGTACTTTGTTTCCCATTCATTTGATTTACGAACGAGTTCGCTAGTCGTGAAACCAAAAGGAAAAAGATACACTCTTTACAAATATTCACTTTTACAGTAATTTAACAACAGTCTGCTGTCTCTCGGTTATTGTTTTTTTTGTGAGCTCAATCTTAGGGCGGAGCCCCAGCCAGGTGGAAGAGCCAGGTGAGAGTCAGCCGTCGCTCCGTGTAGACACAGGTGGGTGGGGAAAGCAGACGCGTTTGACAGCTAACGGTACATCCAAGATGTCTCCGATAAAGGACTTAAATCTGGTTTATGAAGCTCTCAACAAAGAGGACACCTTTTCTCAAGGAGATACTATCGCAGGCACACTCACTTTCACTTTGACAAAAGAAACCAAAGTGAAAGCCCTGACCGTGAAAGCCAAAGGGGACGCGCGCGTGCACTGGACTGATGGCACCGGAGATAACCGCGAATCGCACAATGCGCACAGGAGATACCTGAAACTCAAAGAGCACGTCGTTGCAGAAAATGAGAAAGGTATGTCTGAGAAATATTTAGCCCTATGCTTCGCTCGCTCATCTTAACACCTGCACAGATTTATGTTATCTTGAATTAATGCTATCTACTTGTATGCCACATATTATTGTTCATTTGTATACATTTCGAAACACAACCTGAAGTAGGTCTAATAAATCCAACTGAGCAGATAAAGTGCTGTCAAGTCCCAACAGGAAGTGTGATTCATTCTCAGTTATTTTGCAGGCACTGTACTTCCCAAAGGAGACCATCAGTTTAAGTTCAGGTTTACAATTCCACAGGGGTAAGTGTACATGTCTAGCATCTAGCAGGATCTACTGGGTTTGTGTTTACAAATACCTGCATTCATGGACCGGTTTTGTCTTACAGGGACATGCCGCCATCCTTCAAGGAGCTTCATGGAGAGATTGTCTACATGCTGGAAGCAAAGGTGTCCAGAAGCTGGCGGATGCCTTCTACAGTACAAAAAGAGCTCAAATTTGTTTCAAAGTACCCTTCCCACCTTGGCCAAGTAATGGTAAGTGGGACACCACAGTGATACATGTTATGAATTTGTAATACTATAAATTAACTCAAATAATTGATATCCAAGATATCAAGCCACATGACTAAAGATCCAGCTGGCAATAACTGAAAGAAAGGAACAGAGGAGTTGAAGGAAAGGAAACAATGAGTTAGGGATGAAAACAGTTTTATACTAAATGTGTCTGAGCAAAGTGTAGTCTTGCATGGAGAAAATTATAACATAACAGCAGTGTACTGTACTTATATAATATAATAGGAGGAAGTCAACAGCACTGACTCAGAGTTTGGCATGTGAACAAAGAATACACTGGTTGCTTGAATAAACAGGAAATGGATTCAGCAAAAAGTAGTGGGGTGGTGAGTGATGAGAGTATTACATTAGAGAATGGAGAGAGCATTCAGTATCGCCCAGCCCCCCTCTTAAACTATAGTCCGGAAGGATTCATTTTGGGATGTTAAAGAGTTCACTTTTTTTGGTGATAACCGACGAGGATGGTATAATCCACAGTTTAACAGCAAGATGACAACATTTTCTCCTAAACTTTGAATTTGAGCCGTATGAGAAGCTGCATTGATATGAACTTTGTTTGTTTTTGTTGTTCTAGTGTCCACAGTCTGGTTCAGTGGATAAAAAGATGAGCACTTTCTCCAAAGGACAGGTCCGAATGTCTGCTACCATAAACACAAACGTTTGCTCTCCAGGTAAAGTCACTCTACTACATACTTACTTACAGTATACGTGTAATGCATAATTTTGTTATTGTGTTGTGACATTTTTTATTTTAAAAAACTGTGCATATCCAGATGTTATTTGTTTTTTACAGGTGACAATGTGGCTGTTGTTGCCAAAATCCACAATTCCTCTTCCAAAAAAATGAAGCCCAAATACAGTTTACAGCAGAAAATAGTGTACCGTGCCAATGCCTCCACTAATATCAGTGACCAAAGTCTGTGCAAAATGGTTGGGGAGATAATTGCACCGAATTCAGAGGAATCCGTCTCCTGCCAGTTAACGGTTCCTGCCGATGTCATCCCAACTCTCCATAATTGTGAAATCCTCACAGTTGACCATTACTTTAAGGTATGTAATAATGTAATAGTGATGTCACATCAACAGAGAAATTGAGTATTTGCATTTGTTTGCAAATATTGGCAGTTATGTATTTGTTGCACAGACTATTCTTGTCTTAAATCCCACGCTTCAACAACTGTTAGAAATATTAAACACCATAACCACACAACAGCATATATGATTACAGTACAAACAGTAAAATATCAGACGGCACGGTCAATTTAATTAATACTTGTAGTAATATAAATAAATGGTAGTTTCATATGCTTCTCTTTCTCAGGTGTATTTGGACATCAGTTTTGCTGTTGACCCGGAGGTGGTGTTTCCCCTGGTGATAGTTCCTTCTGGTTTTGCAGCCCTTCAGCCTGGTGGAGCTGTGGGGCCTTACCCAGCTGGGGCTGGGGGTCCTTACCCAGCTGGGTCTGTAGGGCCTTACCCAGCTGGGGCTGTGGGTCCTTACCCAGCTGGGGCTGGGGGTCCTTACCCAGCTGGGTCTGTAGGGCCTTACCCAGCTGGGGCTGTGGGTCCTTACCCGGCTAGAGCTGGGGGTCCTTACCCAGCTGGGGCTGGGGGTCCTTACCCAGCTGGGTCTGTAGGTCCTTACCCAGCTGGAGCTGTGGGTCCTTACCCAGCTGGGGCTGTGGGTCCTTACCTGGCTAGAGCTGGGGGTCCTTACCCAGCTGGGGCTGGGGGTCCTTACCCAGCTGGGTCTGTAGGGCCTTACCCAGCTGGGGCTGTTGGGGCCCCAAGTTACAGCGACTTCCCTCCCCCCGCCTTCCCGATTGGACCTTATCCTGTACCTGCAGGTTCAGGTGCTTATGGCTACCCAGCACCAGATCCCACTCAATATGCAAACATATCAAGTGGATATAATAATCAGTGGCCTCAACAGGCTGCTCCATACGGGTTTCCAACTGCAGCGTCATCCACAGTGCAGCCTCAAGCCCCTACTGCTCCTCCTCTGTTTCAACAGGGACAAGAACCTCCACCGTATATGTCCCCTTTCTCCCCTTCTCAGGACACTCAGTAGGACTGGGTCAGATCACAAAAGCTGAGCTTCTAAAGGAACAGATAAACTTGACTTAAAAAATACTGACAGATGATGAGGGCATTTGAGCTATTTATATTGTAGCGTATTTGCTGTTTTCAAACATAAACCTGCATTCCTGCTACTGTTTAGCATTTACTTTTGAGTTAAATGTGTAAAAGTAGTTCATATGTACAGTGTGTGTTGTCATGTAGTACCAAAATGACATATATGTGCCCCTCAGTGATTTCACTGTCGTGCGGAAAAAATACTTTGTTTTAGTTGAGTAAAAACTTATTTTTACTCAGGTTCCTTACTTTTATCACATACTTTCTTTCATTCATGGCAATGCCTTTTACCTCAACTTGTTCTCTAGGTGTAAACCATGGGATATGGTTTTCCTGGGTTTTCAGTAGTGGTTGCAGGCAAAAAGGGGAACTTCAGTTCTTTGTTGGCTTTTTAATGGCTGTGAAATGTTTGTTATTTCAATATTTTATGTAATGTTGTGGTAAATATAATCAGAATAAAAATGAATGTTATTTGAGACTGCGGTTTGAATCATTTTAAGTCCACTGAATATGTTTAATGTGATAAAGGTCTTTCACGTACCTTGTGGTGCATCATGACAGAGAAAAACATCATGAGACCACGCAAGAGCAGGTACACTAATCTTCGCTGTATACTGTTCGCAGTTTACTTACTACTACGCGCTTCCATGTCCCTACGATTGACCGCCAGGGGGCTCGGTTTCGGTGCCATTATTTTGGAACGATTGCAATGCGCTTTTGCGCAGAGTGGTCTGCACTGAGCCCACGGTCTCTCCTTTGTCCATCAGATGGCAGGAGAGGTCTTTGAGAAGACATTCATAAGGCGTGTCCTCCTCAACACGCCCAGGCGCCACCAGTGGGGACGGAGTGCCCTTTTAGTCACAGAAGGACGGGGTGATCGCGTCTGGACATGGGCAGGGTGGATTGTATGTTGTGTCCATTCATTTAACCAGTTTAGTCTTTACAATGCCTGCAATTCAAAGCTTAACGATAACTTACGACGCGCTGAACGAGTATGGCACGTTTTCGGAGGGAGACACGCTCACTGGGAAAGTAACGCTTTGTTTTCGCACTTTCGTCGCATTTGGTTGTCTTGTGAGGTCCTGACTTCACCCCCCCCCCCCTAAATACACTCCCCACCCCACATTGGCACGGTAACTGTCTCCATAGCACCTTCTGTTTACAGCACACCAGATTTTGAGATTAGCCAATGATCATCCAAACTGGGGCAAACCATAGGCGCAAACATTGGAAGAATGGGTGTTTTTGGAAAGGCACTAACACACACACACACACACACACCATTATGATGGCTATTTCAAAATACCTGAACTGTATTCCAAACTTTAACCACAGACAGTACACAGAAGACTAAGTTTGTAGACTCCTACAGTGTTTTGTCTGCATATTTAAAGCTGTATTTAAATAAAGCTGATTCTGATATTTACACAAGTAAATTGTGCTTGTAAGTCTTGAGACATGAGCCGTCTAAAGCTTTGTCCCTCATACATATTCCACACTACAACTAACCAGCAGGTACACTAATCTTCGCTGTATACTGTTCGCAGTTACTTACCACTATACGCACTTCCATGTCCCTACGATTGACCGCCAGGGGGCTCGGTTTCGGTGCCATTCTTTTGGAACGGTTGCAATGCGCTTTTGCACAGAGTGGTCTGCACTTGATTAGGAGCGCACAGTCTCTCCTTTGTCCATCAGATGGCAGTAGAGGTCTTTGAGAAGACATTCGGAAGGCGTGTCCTCCTCAACACGTCCCTGTGTATGTACACGTGCCTTGTTCAACTCAAAGAGTCCTCGACTGACCACTTTTTCAACGTTATATAGTCTATACCTGTTCTCTCTACCTCACTGTGGCTAGTTAAAAAAACTGGACAACAAGTACTATATCAACAAATCTTTTCATATATTTATTTTATAAAACGATCAACTAACAGGCAAAATATGCATTTTCTCTATATTTCCCAGTCTGCTGAATTTAACACCAGACAACTACTTCTGTCTATTTAATTTACACGATACTTAGCAAACCTGATTTTTTTTTTTATACTTGCCAACTGCCAGTGTTTTCTCTGACTTGTAGATGTGAATAAAGAATTGCAAGAGAAGGTTTCTCTGTGACTCATTGTTGTCATTTTGTGGTGGTGTGGTGGGGGGGGTTGTCTCTTTGCGGTCTCTTTGCAGCTGTTTGTGTCTCTTCATATTTGTTTTGTTTGTTTGTGGTCACTTTGAGTCTCTTCCTTGTTAGTGCGAGTCTCTTTGAGTGAAATTTTGTAGGTGAAGGTCCAGGGGGCCCCTGGGCCCGATTCATTGATTGATCCATGGATAGCACAGGTCTTGACAAATAATGTCATCCATCCTGATCTCTTCCATTTTGTCAAAGACATTAGGCCTACAAATAGCCTAATAATAAACACACTGTAAACAGTACAACACTTAAACACTAAGATCCCTTAAACTAAATGTTATATAACTTAATTGTGTAAACCTGAATAGCCTATTGTGCATTATGCTGTTGTGATATCTGGATTGCTTTAAAGTATGTTGTAATTTAACTGCCTGACATGAGGCAATAATGGAAGTTTTCCCATTAATGCCGAGATCCTCGTTGTGGCGCTGGCACCGCAGTGGCAGGTCTGTGGAAGCTGCCGAGCTGAGCAGGCGGGTCCACAATCCGTGACAACGCCCATTGTTGTCGTTACAACTGGTCCGCTGCCGGTTTATGATTTTAGTTGAGTCACTTGAGCCATCCGTTCTCGTTATACGTTGTTAGAGCAACCTCGTTGTACTTTGTTTCCCATTCATTTGATTTACGAACGAGTTCGCTAGTCGTGAAACCAAAAGGAAAAAGATACACTCTTTACAAATATTCACTTTTACAGTAATTTAACAACAGTCTGCTGTCTCTCGGTTATTGTTTTTTTTGTGAGCTCAATCTTAGGGCGGAGCCCCAGCCAGGTGGAAGAGCCAGGTGAGAGTCAGCCGTCGCTCCGTGTAGACACAGGTGGGTGGGGAAAGCAGACGCGTTTGACAGCTAACGGTACATCCAAGATGTCTCCGATAAAGGACTTAAATCTGGTTTATGAAGCTCTCAACAAAGAGGACACCTTTTCTCAAGGAGATACTATCGCAGGCACACTCACTTTCACTTTGACAAAAGAAACCAAAGTGAAAGCCCTGACCGTGAAAGCCAAAGGGGACGCGCGCGTGCACTGGACTGATGGCACCGGAGATAACCGCGAATCGCACAATGCGCACAGGAGATACCTGAAACTCAAAGAGCACGTCGTTGCAGAAAATGAGAAAGGTATGTCTGAGAAATATTTAGCCCTATGCTTCGCTCGCTCATCTTAACACCTGCACAGATTTATGTTATCTTGAATTAATGCTATCTACTTGTATGCCACATATTATTGTTCATTTGTATACATTTCGAAACACAACCTGAAGTAGGTCTAATAAATCCAACTGAGCAGATAAAGTGCTGTCAAGTCCCAACAGGAAGTGTGATTCATTCTCAGTTATTTTGCAGGCACTGTACTTCCCAAAGGAGACCATCAGTTTAAGTTCAGGTTTACAATTCCACAGGGGTAAGTGTACATGTCTAGCATCTAGCAGGATCTACTGGGTTTGTGTTTACAAATACCTGCATTCATGGACCGGTTTTGTCTTACAGGGACATGCCGCCATCCTTCAAGGAGCTTCATGGAGAGATTGTCTACATGCTGGAAGCAAAGGTGTCCAGAAGCTGGCGGATGCCTTCTACAGTACAAAAAGAGCTCAAATTTGTTTCAAAGTACCCTTCCCACCTTGGCCAAGTAATGGTAAGTGGGACACCACAGTGATACATGTTATGAATTTGTAATACTATAAATTAACTCAAATAATTGATATCCAAGATATCAAGCCACATGACTAAAGATCCAGCTGGCAATAACTGAAAGAAAGGAACAGAGGAGTTGAAGGAAAGGAAACAATGAGTTAGGGATGAAAACAGTTTTATACTAAATGTGTCTGAGCAAAGTGTAGTCTTGCATGGAGAAAATTATAACATAACAGCAGTGTACTGTACTTATATAATATAATAGGAGGAAGTCAACAGCACTGACTCAGAGTTTGGCATGTGAACAAAGAATACACTGGTTGCTTGAATAAACAGGAAATGGATTCAGCAAAAAGTAGTGGGGTGGTGAGTGATGAGAGTATTACATTAGAGAATGGAGAGAGCATTCAGTATCGCCCAGCCCCCCTCTTAAACTATAGTCCGGAAGGATTCATTTTGGGATGTTAAAGAGTTCACTTTTTTTGGTGATAACCGACGAGGATGGTATAATCCACAGTTTAACAGCAAGATGACAACATTTTCTCCTAAACTTTGAATTTGAGCCGTATGAGAAGCTGCATTGATATGAACTTTGTTTGTTTTTGTTGTTCTAGTGTCCACAGTCTGGTTCAGTGGATAAAAAGATGAGCACTTTCTCCAAAGGACAGGTCCGAATGTCTGCTACCATAAACACAAACGTTTGCTCTCCAGGTAAAGTCACTCTACTACATACTTACTTACAGTATACGTGTAATGCATAATTTTGTTATTGTGTTGTGACATTTTTTATTTTAAAAAACTGTGCATATCCAGATGTTATTTGTTTTTTACAGGTGACAATGTGGCTGTTGTTGCCAAAATCCACAATTCCTCTTCCAAAAAAATGAAGCCCAAATACAGTTTACAGCAGAAAATAGTGTACCGTGCCAATGCCTCCACTAATATCAGTGACCAAAGTCTGTGCAAAATGGTTGGGGAGATAATTGCACCGAATTCAGAGGAATCCGTCTCCTGCCAGTTAACGGTTCCTGCCGATGTCATCCCAACTCTCCATAATTGTGAAATCCTCACAGTTGACCATTACTTTAAGGTATGTAATAATGTAATAGTGATGTCACATCAACAGAGAAATTGAGTATTTGCATTTGTTTGCAAATATTGGCAGTTATGTATTTGTTGCACAGACTATTCTTGTCTTAAATCCCACGCTTCAACAACTGTTAGAAATATTAAACACCATAACCACACAACAGCATATATGATTACAGTACAAACAGTAAAATATCAGACGGCACGGTCAATTTAATTAATACTTGTAGTAATATAAATAAATGGTAGTTTCATATGCTTCTCTTTCTCAGGTGTATTTGGACATCAGTTTTGCTGTTGACCCGGAGGTGGTGTTTCCCCTGGTGATAGTTCCTTCTGGTTTTGCAGCCCTTCAGCCTGGTGGAGCTGTGGGGCCTTACCCAGCTGGGGCTGGGGGTCCTTACCCAGCTGGGTCTGTAGGGCCTTACCCAGCTGGGGCTGTGGGTCCTTACCCAGCTGGGGCTGGGGGTCCTTACCCAGCTGGGTCTGTAGGGCCTTACCCAGCTGGGGCTGTGGGTCCTTACCCGGCTAGAGCTGGGGGTCCTTACCCAGCTGGGGCTGGGGGTCCTTACCCAGCTGGGTCTGTAGGTCCTTACCCAGCTGGAGCTGTGGGTCCTTACCCAGCTGGGGCTGTGGGTCCTTACCTGGCTAGAGCTGGGGGTCCTTACCCAGCTGGGGCTGGGGGTCCTTACCCAGCTGGGTCTGTAGGGCCTTACCCAGCTGGGGCTGTTGGGGCCCCAAGTTACAGCGACTTCCCTCCCCCCGCCTTCCCGATTGGACCTTATCCTGTACCTGCAGGTTCAGGTGCTTATGGCTACCCAGCACCAGATCCCACTCAATATGCAAACATATCAAGTGGATATAATAATCAGTGGCCTCAACAGGCTGCTCCATACGGGTTTCCAACTGCAGCGTCATCCACAGTGCAGCCTCAAGCCCCTACTGCTCCTCCTCTGTTTCAACAGGGACAAGAACCTCCACCGTATATGTCCCCTTTCTCCCCTTCTCAGGACACTCAGTAGGACTGGGTCAGATCACAAAAGCTGAGCTTCTAAAGGAACAGATAAACTTGACTTAAAAAATACTGACAGATGATGAGGGCATTTGAGCTATTTATATTGTAGCGTATTTGCTGTTTTCAAACATAAACCTGCATTCCTGCTACTGTTTAGCATTTACTTTTGAGTTAAATGTGTAAAAGTAGTTCATATGTACAGTGTGTGTTGTCATGTAGTACCAAAATGACATATATGTGCCCCTCAGTGATTTCACTGTCGTGCGGAAAAAATACTTTGTTTTAGTTGAGTAAAAACTTATTTTTACTCAGGTTCCTTACTTTTATCACATACTTTCTTTCATTCATGGCAATGCCTTTTACCTCAACTTGTTCTCTAGGTGTAAACCATGGGATATGGTTTTCCTGGGTTTTCAGTAGTGGTTGCAGGCAAAAAGGGGAACTTCAGTTCTTTGTTGGCTTTTTAATGGCTGTGAAATGTTTGTTATTTCAATATTTTATGTAATGTTGTGGTAAATATAATCAGAATAAAAATGAATGTTATTTGAGACTGCGGTTTGAATCATTTTAAGTCCACTGAATATGTTTAATGTGATAAAGGTCTTTCACGTACCTTGTGGTGCATCATGACAGAGAAAAACATCATGAGACCACGCAAGAGCAGGTACACTAATCTTCGCTGTATACTGTTCGCAGTTTACTTACTACTACGCGCTTCCATGTCCCTACGATTGACCGCCAGGGGGCTCGGTTTCGGTGCCATTATTTTGGAACGATTGCAATGCGCTTTTGCGCAGAGTGGTCTGCACTGAGCCCACGGTCTCTCCTTTGTCCATCAGATGGCAGGAGAGGTCTTTGAGAAGACATTCATAAGGCGTGTCCTCCTCAACACGCCCAGGCGCCACCAGTGGGGACGGAGTGCCCTTTTAGTCACAGAAGGACGGGGTGATCGCGTCTGGACATGGGCAGGGTGGATTGTATGTTGTGTCCATTCATTTAACCAGTTTAGTCTTTACAATGCCTGCAATTCAAAGCTTAACGATAACTTACGACGCGCTGAACGAGTATGGCACGTTTTCGGAGGGAGACACGCTCACTGGGAAAGTAACGCTTTGTTTTCGCACTTTCGTCGCATTTGGTTGTCTTGTGAGGTCCTGACTTCACCCCCCCCCCCCTAAATACACTCCCCACCCCACATTGGCACGGTAACTGTCTCCATAGCACCTTCTGTTTACAGCACACCAGATTTTGAGATTAGCCAATGATCATCCAAACTGGGGCAAACCATAGGCGCAAACATTGGAAGAATGGGTGTTTTTGGAAAGGCACTAACACACACACACACACACACCATTATGATGGCTATTTCAAAATACCTGAACTGTATTCCAAACTTTAACCACAGACAGTACACAGAAGACTAAGTTTGTAGACTCCTACAGTGTTTTGTCTGCATATTTAAAGCTGTATTTAAATAAAGCTGATTCTGATATTTACACAAGTAAATTGTGCTTGTAAGTCTTGAGACATGAGCCGTCTAAAGCTTTGTCCCTCATACATATTCCACACTACAACTAACCAGCAGGTACACTAATCTTCGCTGTATACTGTTCGCAGTTACTTACCACTATACGCACTTCCATGTCCCTACGATTGACCGCCAGGGGGCTCGGTTTCGGTGCCATTCTTTTGGAACGGTTGCAATGCGCTTTTGCACAGAGTGGTCTGCACTTGATTAGGAGCGCACAGTCTCTCCTTTGTCCATCAGATGGCAGTAGAGGTCTTTGAGAAGACATTCGGAAGGCGTGTCCTCCTCAACACGTCCCTGTGTATGTACACGTGCCTTGTTCAACTCAAAGAGTCCTCGACTGACCACTTTTTCAACGTTATATAGTCTATACCTGTTCTCTCTACCTCACTGTGGCTAGTTAAAAAAACTGGACAACAAGTACTATATCAACAAATCTTTTCATATATTTATTTTATAAAACGATCAACTAACAGGCAAAATATGCATTTTCTCTATATTTCCCAGTCTGCTGAATTTAACACCAGACAACTACTTCTGTCTATTTAATTTACACGATACTTAGCAAACCTGATTTTTTTTTTTATACTTGCCAACTGCCAGTGTTTTCTCTGACTTGTAGATGTGAATAAAGAATTGCAAGAGAAGGTTTCTCTGTGACTCATTGTTGTCATTTTGTGGTGGTGTGGTGGGGGGGGTTGTCTCTTTGCGGTCTCTTTGCAGCTGTTTGTGTCTCTTCATATTTGTTTTGTTTGTTTGTGGTCACTTTGAGTCTCTTCCTTGTTAGTGCGAGTCTCTTTGAGTGAAATTTTGTAGGTGAAGGTCCAGGGGGCCCCTGGGCCCGATTCATTGATTGATCCATGGATAGCACAGGTCTTGACAAATAATGTCATCCATCCTGATCTCTTCCATTTTGTCAAAGACATTAGGCCTACAAATAGCCTAATAATAAACACACTGTAAACAGTACAACACTTAAACACTAAGATCCCTTAAACTAAATGTTATATAACTTAATTGTGTAAACCTGAATAGCCTATTGTGCATTATGCTGTTGTGATATCTGGATTGCTTTAAAGTATGTTGTAATTTAACTGCCTGACATGAGGCAATAATGGAAGTTTTCCCATTAATGCCGAGATCCTCGTTGTGGCGCTGGCACCGCAGTGGCAGGTCTGTGGAAGCTGCCGAGCTGAGCAGGCGGGTCCACAATCCGTGACAACGCCCATTGTTGTCGTTACAACTGGTCCGCTGCCGGTTTATGATTTTAGTTGAGTCACTTGAGCCATCCGTTCTCGTTATACGTTGTTAGAGCAACCTCGTTGTACTTTGTTTCCCATTCATTTGATTTACGAACGAGTTCGCTAGTCGTGAAACCAAAAGGAAAAAGATACACTCTTTACAAATATTCACTTTTACAGTAATTTAACAACAGTCTGCTGTCTCTCGGTTATTGTTTTTTTTGTGAGCTCAATCTTAGGGCGGAGCCCCAGCCAGGTGGAAGAGCCAGGTGAGAGTCAGCCGTCGCTCCGTGTAGACACAGGTGGGTGGGGAAAGCAGACGCGTTTGACAGCTAACGGTACATCCAAGATGTCTCCGATAAAGGACTTAAATCTGGTTTATGAAGCTCTCAACAAAGAGGACACCTTTTCTCAAGGAGATACTATCGCAGGCACACTCACTTTCACTTTGACAAAAGAAACCAAAGTGAAAGCCCTGACCGTGAAAGCCAAAGGGGACGCGCGCGTGCACTGGACTGATGGCACCGGAGATAACCGCGAATCGCACAATGCGCACAGGAGATACCTGAAACTCAAAGAGCACGTCGTTGCAGAAAATGAGAAAGGTATGTCTGAGAAATATTTAGCCCTATGCTTCGCTCGCTCATCTTAACACCTGCACAGATTTATGTTATCTTGAATTAATGCTATCTACTTGTATGCCACATATTATTGTTCATTTGTATACATTTCGAAACACAACCTGAAGTAGGTCTAATAAATCCAACTGAGCAGATAAAGTGCTGTCAAGTCCCAACAGGAAGTGTGATTCATTCTCAGTTATTTTGCAGGCACTGTACTTCCCAAAGGAGACCATCAGTTTAAGTTCAGGTTTACAATTCCACAGGGGTAAGTGTACATGTCTAGCATCTAGCAGGATCTACTGGGTTTGTGTTTACAAATACCTGCATTCATGGACCGGTTTTGTCTTACAGGGACATGCCGCCATCCTTCAAGGAGCTTCATGGAGAGATTGTCTACATGCTGGAAGCAAAGGTGTCCAGAAGCTGGCGGATGCCTTCTACAGTACAAAAAGAGCTCAAATTTGTTTCAAAGTACCCTTCCCACCTTGGCCAAGTAATGGTAAGTGGGACACCACAGTGATACATGTTATGAATTTGTAATACTATAAATTAACTCAAATAATTGATATCCAAGATATCAAGCCACATGACTAAAGATCCAGCTGGCAATAACTGAAAGAAAGGAACAGAGGAGTTGAAGGAAAGGAAACAATGAGTTAGGGATGAAAACAGTTTTATACTAAATGTGTCTGAGCAAAGTGTAGTCTTGCATGGAGAAAATTATAACATAACAGCAGTGTACTGTACTTATATAATATAATAGGAGGAAGTCAACAGCACTGACTCAGAGTTTGGCATGTGAACAAAGAATACACTGGTTGCTTGAATAAACAGGAAATGGATTCAGCAAAAAGTAGTGGGGTGGTGAGTGATGAGAGTATTACATTAGAGAATGGAGAGAGCATTCAGTATCGCCCAGCCCCCCTCTTAAACTATAGTCCGGAAGGATTCATTTTGGGATGTTAAAGAGTTCACTTTTTTTGGTGATAACCGACGAGGATGGTATAATCCACAGTTTAACAGCAAGATGACAACATTTTCTCCTAAACTTTGAATTTGAGCCGTATGAGAAGCTGCATTGATATGAACTTTGTTTGTTTTTGTTGTTCTAGTGTCCACAGTCTGGTTCAGTGGATAAAAAGATGAGCACTTTCTCCAAAGGACAGGTCCGAATGTCTGCTACCATAAACACAAACGTTTGCTCTCCAGGTAAAGTCACTCTACTACATACTTACTTACAGTATACGTGTAATGCATAATTTTGTTATTGTGTTGTGACATTTTTTATTTTAAAAAACTGTGCATATCCAGATGTTATTTGTTTTTTACAGGTGACAATGTGGCTGTTGTTGCCAAAATCCACAATTCCTCTTCCAAAAAAATGAAGCCCAAATACAGTTTACAGCAGAAAATAGTGTACCGTGCCAATGCCTCCACTAATATCAGTGACCAAAGTCTGTGCAAAATGGTTGGGGAGATAATTGCACCGAATTCAGAGGAATCCGTCTCCTGCCAGTTAACGGTTCCTGCCGATGTCATCCCAACTCTCCATAATTGTGAAATCCTCACAGTTGACCATTACTTTAAGGTATGTAATAATGTAATAGTGATGTCACATCAACAGAGAAATTGAGTATTTGCATTTGTTTGCAAATATTGGCAGTTATGTATTTGTTGCACAGACTATTCTTGTCTTAAATCCCACGCTTCAACAACTGTTAGAAATATTAAACACCATAACCACACAACAGCATATATGATTACAGTACAAACAGTAAAATATCAGACGGCACGGTCAATTTAATTAATACTTGTAGTAATATAAATAAATGGTAGTTTCATATGCTTCTCTTTCTCAGGTGTATTTGGACATCAGTTTTGCTGTTGACCCGGAGGTGGTGTTTCCCCTGGTGATAGTTCCTTCTGGTTTTGCAGCCCTTCAGCCTGGTGGAGCTGTGGGGCCTTACCCAGCTGGGGCTGGGGGTCCTTACCCAGCTGGGTCTGTAGGGCCTTACCCAGCTGGGGCTGTGGGTCCTTACCCAGCTGGGGCTGGGGGTCCTTACCCAGCTGGGTCTGTAGGGCCTTACCCAGCTGGGGCTGTGGGTCCTTACCCGGCTAGAGCTGGGGGTCCTTACCCAGCTGGGGCTGGGGGTCCTTACCCAGCTGGGTCTGTAGGTCCTTACCCAGCTGGAGCTGTGGGTCCTTACCCAGCTGGGGCTGTGGGTCCTTACCTGGCTAGAGCTGGGGGTCCTTACCCAGCTGGGGCTGGGGGTCCTTACCCAGCTGGGTCTGTAGGGCCTTACCCAGCTGGGGCTGTTGGGGCCCCAAGTTACAGCGACTTCCCTCCCCCCGCCTTCCCGATTGGACCTTATCCTGTACCTGCAGGTTCAGGTGCTTATGGCTACCCAGCACCAGATCCCACTCAATATGCAAACATATCAAGTGGATATAATAATCAGTGGCCTCAACAGGCTGCTCCATACGGGTTTCCAACTGCAGCGTCATCCACAGTGCAGCCTCAAGCCCCTACTGCTCCTCCTCTGTTTCAACAGGGACAAGAACCTCCACCGTATATGTCCCCTTTCTCCCCTTCTCAGGACACTCAGTAGGACTGGGTCAGATCACAAAAGCTGAGCTTCTAAAGGAACAGATAAACTTGACTTAAAAAATACTGACAGATGATGAGGGCATTTGAGCTATTTATATTGTAGCGTATTTGCTGTTTTCAAACATAAACCTGCATTCCTGCTACTGTTTAGCATTTACTTTTGAGTTAAATGTGTAAAAGTAGTTCATATGTACAGTGTGTGTTGTCATGTAGTACCAAAATGACATATATGTGCCCCTCAGTGATTTCACTGTCGTGCGGAAAAAATACTTTGTTTTAGTTGAGTAAAAACTTATTTTTACTCAGGTTCCTTACTTTTATCACATACTTTCTTTCATTCATGGCAATGCCTTTTACCTCAACTTGTTCTCTAGGTGTAAACCATGGGATATGGTTTTCCTGGGTTTTCAGTAGTGGTTGCAGGCAAAAAGGGGAACTTCAGTTCTTTGTTGGCTTTTTAATGGCTGTGAAATGTTTGTTATTTCAATATTTTATGTAATGTTGTGGTAAATATAATCAGAATAAAAATGAATGTTATTTGAGACTGCGGTTTGAATCATTTTAAGTCCACTGAATATGTTTAATGTGATAAAGGTCTTTCACGTACCTTGTGGTGCATCATGACAGAGAAAAACATCATGAGACCACGCAAGAGCAGGTACACTAATCTTCGCTGTATACTGTTCGCAGTTTACTTACTACTACGCGCTTCCATGTCCCTACGATTGACCGCCAGGGGGCTCGGTTTCGGTGCCATTATTTTGGAACGATTGCAATGCGCTTTTGCGCAGAGTGGTCTGCACTGAGCCCACGGTCTCTCCTTTGTCCATCAGATGGCAGGAGAGGTCTTTGAGAAGACATTCATAAGGCGTGTCCTCCTCAACACGCCCAGGCGCCACCAGTGGGGACGGAGTGCCCTTTTAGTCACAGAAGGACGGGGTGATCGCGTCTGGACATGGGCAGGGTGGATTGTATGTTGTGTCCATTCATTTAACCAGTTTAGTCTTTACAATGCCTGCAATTCAAAGCTTAACGATAACTTACGACGCGCTGAACGAGTATGGCACGTTTTCGGAGGGAGACACGCTCACTGGGAAAGTAACGCTTTGTTTTCGCACTTTCGTCGCATTTGGTTGTCTTGTGAGGTCCTGACTTCACCCCCCCCCCCCTAAATACACTCCCCACCCCACATTGGCACGGTAACTGTCTCCATAGCACCTTCTGTTTACAGCACACCAGATTTTGAGATTAGCCAATGATCATCCAAACTGGGGCAAACCATAGGCGCAAACATTGGAAGAATGGGTGTTTTTGGAAAGGCACTAACACACACACACACACACACCATTATGATGGCTATTTCAAAATACCTGAACTGTATTCCAAACTTTAACCACAGACAGTACACAGAAGACTAAGTTTGTAGACTCCTACAGTGTTTTGTCTGCATATTTAAAGCTGTATTTAAATAAAGCTGATTCTGATATTTACACAAGTAAATTGTGCTTGTAAGTCTTGAGACATGAGCCGTCTAAAGCTTTGTCCCTCATACATATTCCACACTACAACTGACCAGCAGGTACACTAATCTTCGCTGTATACTGTTCGCAGTTACTTACCACTATACGCACTTCCATGTCCCTACGATTGACCGCCAGGGGGCTCGGTTTCGGTGCCATTCTTTTGGAACGGTTGCAATGCCCTTTTGCACAGAGTGGTCTGCACTTGATTAGGAGCGCACAGTCTCTCCTTTGTCCATCAGATGGCAGTAGAGGTCTTTGAGAAGACATTCGGAAGGCGTGTCCTCCTCAACACGTCCCTGTGTATGTACACGTGCCTTGTTCAACTCAAAGAGTCCTCGACTGACCACTTTTTCAATGTTATATAGTCTATACCTGTTCTCTCTACCTCACTGTGGCTAGTTAAAAGAAACTGGACAACAAGTACTATATCAAAAAATCTTTTCATATATTTATTTTATAAAACGATCAACTAACAGGCAAAATATGCATTTTCTCTATATTTCCCAGTCTGCTGAATTTAACACCAGACAACTACTTCTGTCTATTTAATTTACACGATACTTAGCAAACCTGATTTTTTTTTTATACTTGCCAACTGCCAGTGTTTTCTCTGACTTGTAGATGTGAATAAAGAATTGCAAGAGAAGGTTTCTCTGTGACTCATTGTTGTCATTTTGTGGTGGTGTGGTGGGGGGGGGGGGGGGGGGGGGGGGGGGTTGTCTCTTTGTGGTCTCTTTGCAGCTGTTTGTGTCTCTTCATATTTGTTTTGTTTGTTTGTGGTCACTTTGAGTCTCTTCCTTGTTAGTGCGAGTCTCTTTGAGTGAAATTTTGTAGGTGAAGGTCCAGGGGGCCCCTGGGCCCGATTCATTGATTGATCCATGGATAGCACAGGTCTTGACAAATAATGTCATCCATCCTGATGTCTTCCATTTTGTCAAAGACATTAGGCCTACAAATAGCCTAATAATAAACACACTGTAAACAGTACAACACTTAAACACTAAGATCCCTTAAACTAAATGTTATATAACTTAATTGTGTAAACCTGAATAGCCTATTGTGCATTATGCTGTTGTGATATCTGGATTGCTTTAAAGTATGTTGTAATTTAACTGCCTGACATGAGGCAATAATGGAAGTTTTCCCATTAATGCCGAGATCCTCGTTGTGGCGCTGGCACCGCAGTGGCAGGTCTGTGGAAGCTGCCGAACAACAGTCTGCTGTCTCTCGGTTATTGATTGTTTTTTTTGTGAGCTCAATCTTAGGGCGGAGCCCCAGCCAGGTGGAAGAGCCAGGTGAGAGTCAGCCGTCGCTCCGTGTAGACACAGGTGGGTGGGGAAAGCAGACGCGTTTGACAGCTAACGGTACATCCAAGATGTCTCCGATAAAGGACTTAAATCTGGTTTATGAAGCTCTCAACAAAGAGGACACCTTTTCTCAAGGAGATACTATCGCAGGCACACTCACTTTCACTTTGACAAAAGAAACCAAAGTGAAGGCCCTGACCGTGAAAGCCAAAGGGGACGCGCGCGTGCACTGGACTGATGGCTCTGGAGATGACAGCGAATCGTACCATGCGCACAGGAGATACCTGAAACTCAAAGAGCACGTAGTTGCAGAGAATGAGAAAGGTATGTCTGAGAAATATTTAGCCCTATGCTTCGCTCGCTCATCTTAACACCTGCATAGATTTATGTTATCTTGAATTAATGCTATCCACATATTATTGTTCATTTGTATACATTTCGAAACACAACCTGAAGTAGGTCTAATAAATCCAACTGAGCAGATAAAGAGCTGTCAGGTCCCAACAGGAAGTGTTAATCATTCTCAGTTATTTTGCAGGCACTGTACTTCCCAAAGGAGACCATCAGTTTAAGTTCAGGTTTACAATTCCACAGGGGTAAGTGTACATGTCTAGCATCTAGCAGGATCTACTGGGTTTGTGTTTACAAATACCTGCATTCATGGACCGGTTTTGTCTTACAGGGACATGCCGTCATCCTTCAAGGGGCTTCATGGAAAGATTGTCTACATGCTGGAAGCAAAGGTGTCCAGAAGCTGGCGGATGCCTTCTACAGTACAAAAAGAGCTCAAATTTGTTTCAAAGTCCCCTTCCCACCTTGGCCAAGTAATGGTAAGTGGGACACCACAGTGATACATGTTATGAATTTGTAATACTATAAATTAACTCAAATATTTGAAAGGAAAATATCTAAGATATCAAGCCACATGACTAAAGATCCAGCTGGCAATAACTGAAAGAAAGGAACAGAGGAGCTGAAGGAAACGATGCAGAGTTGGGGATGAAAACTGTTTTATACTAAATGTGTCTGAGCAAAGTGTAATGACATCTGGCATGGAGCAAATTATAACATAACAGCACTGTACTGTACTTATATAATATAATAGGAGGAAGTCAACAGCACTGACTCAGAGTTTGAACGATAGGGTGTGGCATGTGAACAAAGAATACACTGGTTGCTTGAATAAACAGGAAATGGATTCAGCAAAAAGTAGTGGGGTGGTGAGTGATGAGAGTATTACATTAGAGAATGGAGAGAGCATTCAGTATCGCCCAGCCCCCCTCTTAAACTATAGTCCGGAAGGATTCATTTTGGGATGTTAAAGAGTTCACTTTTTTTGGTGATAACCGACGAGGATGGCTTAATCCACAGTTTAACAGCAAGATGACAACATTTTCTCTTAAACTTTGAATTTGAGCCGTATGAGAAGCTGCATTGATATGAACTTTGTTTGTTTTTGTTGTTCTAGTGTCCACAGTCTGGTTCAATGGATAAAAAGATGAGCATTTTCTCCAAAGGACAGGTCCGAATGTCTGCTACCATAAACACAAACGTTTGCTCTCCAGGTAAAGTCACTCTACTACATACTTACTTACAGTATACGTGTAATGTATAATTTTGTTATTGTGTTGTGACATTTTTTATTTTAAAAAACTGTGCATATCCAGATGTTATTTGTTTTTTACAGGTGACAATGTGGCTGTTGTTGCCAAAATCCACAATTCCTCTTCCAAAAAAATGAAGCCCAAATACAGTTTACAGCAGAAAATAGTGTACCGTGCCAATGCCTCCACTAATATCAGTGACCAAAGTCTGTGCAAAATGGTTGGGGAGATAATTGCACCGAATTCAGAGGAATCCGTCTCCTGCCAGTTAACGGTTCCTGACGATGTCATCCCAACTCTCCATAATTGTGAAATCCTCACAGTTGAATATTACTTTAAGGTATGTAATAATGTAATAGTGTAATAGTGATGTCACATCAACAGAGAAATTGAGTATTTGCATTTGTTTGCAAATATTGGCAGTTATGTATTTGTTGCACAGACTATTCTTGTCTTAAATCCCACGCTTCAACAACTGTTAGAAATATTAAACACCATAACCACACAACAGCATATATGATTACAGTACAAACAGTAAAATATCAGATGGCACGGTCAATTTAATTAATACTTGTAGTAATATAAATAAACGGTAGTTTCATATGTTTGTCTTTCCCAGGTGTATTTGGACATCAGTTTTGCTGTTGACCCGGAGGTGGTGTTTCCCCTGGTGATAGTTCCTTCTGGTTTTGCAGCCCTTCAGCCTGGTGGAGCTGTGGGGCCTTACCCAGCTGGGGCTGCGGGTCCTTACCCAGCTGGGGCTGGGGGTCCTTACCCGGCTAGAGCTGGGGGTCCTTACCCAGCTGGGTCTGTAGGGCCTTACCCAGCTGGGGCTGTGGGTCCTTACCCGGCTAGAGCTGGGGGTCCTTACCCAGCTGGGTCTGTAGGGCCTTACCCAGCTGGGGCTGTTGGGGCCCCAAGTTACAGCGACTTCCCTCCCCCCGCCTTCCCGATTGGACCTTATCCTGTACCTGCAGGTTCAGGTGCTTATGGCTACCCAGCACCAGATCCCACTCAATATGCAAACATATCAAGTGGATATAATAATCAGTGGCCTCAACAGGCTGCTCCATACGGGTTTCCAACTGCAGCGTCATCCTCAGTGCAGCCTCAAGCCCCTACTGCTCCTCCTCTGTTTCAACAGGGACAAGAACCTCCACCGTATATGTCCCCTTTCTCCCCTTCTCAGGACACTCAGTAGGACTGGGTCAGATCACAAAAGCTGAGCTTCTAAAGGAACAGATAAACTTGACTTAAAAAATACTGACAGATGATGAGGGCATTTGAGCTATTTATATTGTAGCGTATTTGCTGTTTTCAAACATAAACCTGCATTCCTGCTACTGTTTAGCATTTACTTTTGAGTTAAATGTGTAAAAGTAGTTCATATGTACAGTGTGTGTTGTCATGTAGTACCAAAATGACATATATGTGCCCCTCAGTGATTTCACTGTCGTGCGGAAAAAATACTTTGTTTTAGTTGAGTAAAAACTTATTTTTACTCAGGTTCCTTACTTTTATCACATACTTTCTTTCATTCATGGCAATGCCTTTTACCTCAACTTGTTCTCTAGGTGTAAACCATGGGATATGGTTTTCCTGGGTTTTCAGTAGTGGTTGCAGGCAAAAAGGGGAACTTCAGTTCTTTGTTGGCTTTTTAATGGCTGTGAAATGTTTGTTATTTCAATATTTTATGTAATGTTGTGGTAAATATAATCAGAATAAAAATGAATGTTATTTGAGACTGCGGTTTGAATCATTTTAAGTCCACTGAATATGTTTAATGTGATAAAGGTCTTTCACGTACCTTGTGGTGCATCATGACAGAGAAAAACATCATGAGACCACGCAAGAGCAGGTACACTAATCTTCGCTGTATACTGTTCGCAGTTTACTTACTACTACGCGCTTCCATGTCCCTACGATTGACCGCCAGGGGGCTCGGTTTCGGTGCCATTATTTTGGAACGATTGCAATGCGCTTTTGCGCAGAGTGGTCTGCACTGAGCCCACGGTCTCTCCTTTGTCCATCAGATGGCAGGAGAGGTCTTTGAGAAGACATTCATAAGGCGTGTCCTCCTCAACACGCCCAGGCGCCACCAGTGGGGACGGAGTGCCCTTTTAGTCACAGAAGGACGGGGTGATCGCGTCTGGACATGGGCAGGGTGGATTGTATGTTGTGTCCATTCATTTAACCAGTTTAGTCTTTACAATGCCTGCAATTCAAAGCTTAACGATAACTTACGACGCGCTGAACGAGTATGGCACGTTTTCGGAGGGAGACACGCTCACTGGGAAAGTAACGCTTTGTTTTCGCACTTTCGTCGCATTTGGTTGTCTTGTGAGGTCCTGACTTCACCCCCCCCCCCACCCCCCCCCCCCCCCCCTAAATACACTCCCCACCCCACATTGGCACGGTAACTGTCTCCATAGCACCTTCTGTTTACAGCACACCAGATTTTGAGATTAGCCAATGATCATCCAAACTGGGGCAAACCATAGGCGCAAACATTGGAAGAATGGGTGTTTTTGGAAAGGCACTAACACACACACACACACACACCATTATGATGGCTATTTCAAAATACCTGAACTGTATTCCAAACTTTAACCACAGACAGTACACAGAAGACTAAGTTTGTAGACTCCTACAGTGTTTTGTCTGCATATTTAAAGCTGTATTTAAATAAAGCTGATTCTGATATTTACACAAGTAAATTGTGCTTGTAAGTCTTGAGACATGAGCCGTCTAAAGCTTTGTCCCTCATACATATTCCACACTACAACTGACCAGCAGGTACACTAATCTTCGCTGTATACTGTTCGCAGTTACTTACCACTATACGCACTTCCATGTCCCTACGATTGACCGCCAGGGGGCTCGGTTTCGGTGCCATTCTTTTGGAACGGTTGCAATGCCCTTTTGCACAGAGTGGTCTGCACTTGATTAGGAGCGCACAGTCTCTCCTTTGTCCATCAGATGGCAGTAGAGGTCTTTGAGAAGACATTCGGAAGGCGTGTCCTCCTCAACACGTCCCTGTGTATGTACACGTGCCTTGTTCAACTCAAAGAGTCCTCGACTGACCACTTTTTCAATGTTATATAGTCTATACCTGTTCTCTCTACCTCACTGTGGCTAGTTAAAAGAAACTGGACAACAAGTACTATATCAAAAAATCTTTTCATATATTTATTTTATAAAACGATCAACTAACAGGCAAAATATGCATTTTCTCTATATTTCCCAGTCTGCTGAATTTAACACCAGACAACTACTTCTGTCTATTTAATTTACACGATACTTAGCAAACCTGATTTTTTTTTTTATACTTGCCAACTGCCAGTGTTTTCTCTGACTTGTAGATGTGAATAAAGAATTGCAAGAGAAGGTTTCTCTGTGACTCATTGTTGTCATTTTGTGGTGGTGTGGTGGGGGGGGGGGGGGGGGGGGGGGGGGGGTTGTCTCTTTGTGGTCTCTTTGCAGCTGTTTGTGTCTCTTCATATTTGTTTTGTTTGTTTGTGGTCACTTTGAGTCTCTTCCTTGTTAGTGCGAGTCTCTTTGAGTGAAATTTTGTAGGTGAAGGTCCAGGGGGCCCCTGGGCCCGATTCATTGATTGATCCATGGATAGCACAGGTCTTGACAAATAATGTCATCCATCCTGATGTCTTCCATTTTGTCAAAGACATTAGGCCTACAAATAGCCTAATAATAAACACACTGTAAACAGTACAACACTTAAACACTAAGATCCCTTAAACTAAATGTTATATAACTTAATTGTGTAAACCTGAATAGCCTATTGTGCATTATGCTGTTGTGATATCTGGATTGCTTTAAAGTATGTTGTAATTTAACTGCCTGACATGAGGCAATAATGGAAGTTTTCCCATTAATGCCGAGATCCTCGTTGTGGCGCTGGCACCGCAGTGGCAGGTCTGTGGAAGCTGCCGAACAACAGTCTGCTGTCTCTCGGTTATTGATTGTTTTTTTTGTGAGCTCAATCTTAGGGCGGAGCCCCAGCCAGGTGGAAGAGCCAGGTGAGAGTCAGCCGTCGCTCCGTGTAGACACAGGTGGGTGGGGAAAGCAGACGCGTTTGACAGCTAACGGTACATCCAAGATGTCTCCGATAAAGGACTTAAATCTGGTTTATGAAGCTCTCAACAAAGAGGACACCTTTTCTCAAGGAGATACTATCGCAGGCACAATCACTTTCACTTTGACAAAAGAAACCAAAGTGAAGGCCCTGACCGTGAAAGCCAAAGGGGACGCGCGCGTGCACTGGACTGATGGCTCTGGAGATGACAGCGAATCGTACCATGCGCACAGGAGATACCTGAAACTCAAAGAGCACGTAGTTGCAGAGAATGAGAAAGGTATGTCTGAGAAATATTTAGCCCTATGCTTCGCTCGCTCATCTTAACACCTGCATAGATTTATGTTATCTTGAATTAATGCTATCCACATATTATTGTTCATTTGTATACATTTCGAAACACAACCTGAAGTAGGTCTAATAAATCCAACTGAGCAGATAAAGAGCTGTCAGGTCCCAACAGGAAGTGTTAATCATTCTCAGTTATTTTGCAGGCACTGTACTTCCCAAAGGAGACCATCAGTTTAAGTTCAGGTTTACAATTCCACAGGGGTAAGTGTACATGTCTAGCATCTAGCAGGATCTACTGGGTTTGTGTTTACCTGCACTTGTGTTTACCTGCATTCATGGACCGGTTTTGTCTTACAGGGACATGCCGTCATCCTTCAAGGGGCTTCATGGAAAGATTGTCTACATGCTGGAAGCAAAGGTGTCCAGAAGCTGGCGGATGCCTTCTACAGTACAAAAAGAGCTCAAATTTGTTTCAAAGTCCCCTTCCCACCTTGGCCAAGTAATGGTAAGTGGGACACCACAGTGATACATGTTATGAATTTGTAATACTATAAATTAACTCAAATATTTGAAAGGAAAATATCTAAGATATCAAGCCACATGACTAAAGATCCAGCTGGCAATAACTGAAAGAAAGGAACAGAGGAGCTGAAGGAAACGATGCAGAGTTGGGGATGAAAACTGTTTTATACTAAATGTGTCTGAGCAAAGTGTAATGACATCTGGCATGGAGCAAATTATAACATAACAGCAGTGTACTGTACTTATATAATATAATAGGAGGAAGTCAACAGCACTGACTCAGAGTTTGAACGATAGGGTGTGGCATGTGAACAAAGAATACACTGGTTGCTTGAATAAACAGGAAATGGATTCAGCAAAAAGTAGTGGGGTGGTGAGTGATGAGAGTATTACATTAGAGAATGGAGAGAGCATTCAGTATCGCCCAGCCCCCCTCTTAAACTATAGTCCGGAAGGATTCATTTTGGGATGTTAAAGAGTTCACTTTTTTTGGTGATAACCGACGAGGATGGCTTAATCCACAGTTTAATAGCAAGATGACAACATTTTCTCTTAAACTTTGAATTTGAGCCGTATGAGAAGCTGCATTGATATGAACTTTGTTTGTTTTTGTTGTTCTAGTGTCCACAGTCTGGTTCAATGGATAAAAAGATGAGCATTTTCTCCAAAGGACAGGTCCGAATGTCTGCTACCATAAACACAAACGTTTGCTCTCCAGGTAAAGTCACTCTACTACATACTTACTTACAGTATACGTGTAATGTATAATTTTGTTATTGTGTTGTGACATTTTTTATTTTAAAAAACTGTGCATATCCAGATGTTATTTGTTTTTTACAGGTGACAATGTGGCTGTTGTTGCCAAAATCCACAATTCCTCTTCCAAAAAAATGAAGCCCAAATACAGTTTACAGCAGAAAATAGTGTACCGTGCCAATGCCTCCACTAATATCAGTGACCAAAGTCTGTGCAAAATGGTTGGGGAGATAATTGCACCGAATTCAGAGGAATCCGTCTCCTGCCAGTTAACGGTTCCTGCCGATGTCATCCCAACTCTCCATAATTGTGAAATCCTCACAGTTGAATATTACTTTAAGGTATGTAATAATGTAATAGTGTAATAGTGATGTCACATCAACAGAGAAATTGAGTATTTGCATTTGTTTGCAAATATTGGCAGTTATGTATTTGTTGCACAGACTATTCTTGTCTTAAATCCCACGCTTCAACAACTGTTAGAAATATTAAACACCATAACCACACAACAGCATATATGATTACAGTACAAACAGTAAAATATCAGATGGCACGGTCAATTTAATTAATACTTGTAGTAATATAAATAAACGGTAGTTTCATATGTTTGTCTTTCCCAGGTGTATTTGGACATCAGTTTTGCTGTTGACCCGGAGGTGGTGTTTCCCCTGGTGATAGTTCCTTCTGGTTTTGCAGCCCTTCAGCCTGGTGGAGCTGTGGGGCCTTACCCAGCTGGGGCTGCGGGTCCTTACCCAGCTGGGGCTGGGGGTCCTTACCCGGCTAGAGCTGGGGGTCCTTACCCAGCTGGGTCTGTAGGGCCTTACCCAGCTGGGGCTGTTGGGGCCCCAAGTTACAGCGACTTCCCTCCCCCCGCCTTCCCGATTGGACCTTATCCTGTACCTGCAGGTTCAGGTGCTTATGGCTACCCAGCACCAGATCCCACTCAATATGCAAACATATCAAGTGGATATAATAATCAGTGGCCTCAACAGGCTGCTCCATACGGGTTTCCAACTGCAGCGTCATCCTCAGTGCAGCCTCAAGCCCCTACTGCTCCTCCTCTGTTTCAACAGGGACAAGAACCTCCACCGTATATGTCCCCTTTCTCCCCTTCTCAGGACACTCAGTAGGACTGGGTCAGATCACAAAAGCTGAGCTTCTAAAGGAACAGATAAACTTGACTTAAAAAATACTGACAGATGATGAGGGCATTTGAGCTATTTATATTGTAGCGTATTTTCTGTTTTCAAACATAAACCTGCATTCCTGCTACTGTTTAGCATTTACTTTTGAGTTAAATGTGTAAAAGTAGTTCATATGTACAGTGTGTTGTCATGTAGTACCAAAATGACATATATGTGCCCCTCAGTGATTTCACTGTCGTGCGGAAAAAATACTTTGTTTTAGTTGAGTAAAAACTTATTTTTACTCAGGTTCCTTACTTTTATCACATACTTTCTTTCATTCATGGCAATGCCTTTTACCTCAACTTGTTCTCTAGGTGTAAACCATGGGATATGGTTTTCCTGGGTTTTCAGTAGTGGTTGCAGGCAAAAAGGGGAACTTCAGTTCTTTGTTGGCTTTTTAATGGCTGTGAAATGTTTGTTATTTCAATATTTTATGTAATGTTGTGGTAAATATAATCAGAATAAAAATGAATGTTATTTGAGACTGCGGTTTGAATCATTTTAAGTCCACTGAATATGTTTAATGTGATAAAGGTCTTTCACGTACCTTGTGGTGCATCATGACAGAGAAAAACATCATGAGACCACGCCAGAGCAGGTACACTAATCTTCGCTGTATACTGTTGGCAGTTTACTTACTACTACGCGCTTCCATGTCCCTACGATTGACCGCCAGGGGGCTCGGTTTCGGTGCCATTATTTTGGAACGATTGCAATGCGCTTTTACGCAGAGTGGTCTGCACTGAGCCCACGGTCTCTCCTTTGTCCATCAGATGGCAGTAGAGGTCTTTGAGGAGACATTCATAAGGCGTGTCCTCCTCAACACGCCCAGGCGCCACCAGTGGGGACGGAGTGCCCTTTTAGTCACAGAAGGACGGGGTGATCGCGTCTGGACATGGGCAGGGTGGATTGTATGTTGTGTCCATTCATTTAACCAGTTTAGTCTTTACAATGCCTGCAATTCAAAGCTTAACGATAACTTACGACGCGCTGAACGAGTATGGCACGTTTTCGGAGGGAGACACGCTCACTGGGAAAGTAACACTGGCCTTGTATAAAGAGACCACCGTGGAGAGCCTGTTTGTGAAAGCCAAAGGAGACGCCAACGTCCGTTGGACGAAAAAGAGTGGCGATCACACCCATACATACCAGGCACACACGAGATATTTCAAACTGAAACAGTTTTTGATCCCGGAGGACTCTAGGGGTAAGCTGCAGACTTCTTGTTAGTTATGCATGCCTTCACCTTTGTATTACTTCCTGGCATGGTATAGGCCTGCTATGTTGTTTCCTTCCCTAGTTCGGTTTATGTACTTTACCATTGTCTTAGTGCCCAGTGATAGTCATGGCATGATAAGGCAAAAATGTTCATAGCCGTTACCTGTGTAAAAAGAAAAGAAAAAAGGCAATTAAGTTGACTCCGAAATTCAAAAAAACAAGATACTTTACCACAACAGTCATAGAAGCAGCTCTCTGGCATAGGTTACCCTACATTTTACATACAAATTGTTTTGTTTTTTTACTCACAGTAATGCAGATGACATATTGTACAATATTGAAATGAAGTGCAGTGGGGTAGAAGTATTACAATGTAATATAGTGCAAGTGTTACTTTCCACCACCATATTAATTACTATTTAAAGTAGCACGTGTTGGCAGTCGACCTTTGTTAGTAATAACACCAAATCCTTGCACTTTCAGAAACTGTAGTTCCCCAAGGAATCCATATCTACAACTTCAGCTTAGACATACCACCAGGGTAAGTACAGTGAGACATCTACCAAAACACAATGTTTGCACTTTCACAATGTAAAGGATTTTCACAAACAGGACCAAATAGCCTACTCCTGCATATTCTATTCATTGATTATTAATTCAAATCCAATTATTGATGCTAATTCACTTAGTATAACATAAAATGAATCTGCTGGTTTTTCATTACAGAAGCATGCCTTCATCCTTCAAGGGACATCATGGAAAGATTGTCTACAAGTTGGAAGCCAAGTTGTCCAGGAGTTGGAAGATGGACCGAACAGTAGAAAAGGACATACATTTTGTCTCCAAGTCCTATCCGAACCTTGTTTCTCTGATGGTGTGTACAATATTGAAACGTATAAATCTTTAATACTGTAAGTCACTAGACAGAAACTATACTCCTTTATTCCACCGTATAGTATGTAGAGACTTTGTAATGTGATGTTACAGTCGGTGCCAGCAGGCCTTTTCTTGGAGGCAGCACTTCTCATGGGTTGTGTTGCTAAAAAATAGAAATGGACTATTGAAACAGACAAATGTAGGTATTATACAGTTTTTGATAAGGCCTTTTTCACAGCAGGCATTTTAACATTTCCAAAGCACAGTCAATAATAACACTAATGTTGATGTTTACATTCCATTTTGAGGTGTCAGTTGTGCATGCTCGCTCACTGGTTTGGCTTATGCTTACATATACAGAGCCACTATGAACGGTATAAGCTTCACATCGGCTATTCCTGCTATAACAAGTCAAAACATTGGCTGTGAGAAAAGACCTGTCAGGATTTGCATATCAATCTGTGCTGCTGAAATTGCATTATAAACACAAACAAAACAGTGTCCCAGTGACTTTGGATCATTTACAGACATTGTTGTCGATAGCTTTCAAAGATACTATCTCTTCTGTAGAAATGGTTCCAGTGAAAACTGCTCACCATGACGTACTTCACAGTAAGCAGTAATAAGTGACAGCAGGTGCAGTGGAGCTGGGTATTTTTGCCCTGCTTTGTAACTGAAATGCTTAACCCATGCACTGTAATGTCTAAATAATGAGAGTGCATCAAATGTAATTATTTTCCCTTTTTATTGCATTCTAGTCGCGCCAGGTTGGTTCAACAAAGAAAGAGATGGGACTTTTCTCAAAAGGACATGTACATATGGATGTCATCGTTGACAAGAGTGCCTATGCCCCAGGTATACATTTCTCTTCAAACGTGGTAGGTTCAAGTCGCGGAAGGGCATCTTCTGCTGAAGGCAGATACTGAAAACTACTTTTGTTCATAGTAGGTACCACAGCCACAGCAAACTATTTTAACAGAACTGGAATATTGTTGACATTATAGTTCATGAATAGTTTAATCCTACTTCTTGCTTTTGTCAACAAGAAAGAAATTGGATGCACCGTACAGACGCACTTCTGTAACATTAGTAGTAACTCTATTTAGATGTGTCCATTCCAGTGCCCTGGTAAGTGTGCCTACTGGCTAACACCTGTAATGGTTTGTTGTCAGTGATGGTTTAAGTAAAGCATGAAAAGAAGAGTTAATGGAAATTTAAGTAGCATTTTAGGGGGTTAGTATGATTAAAGCCATTAAAAGATTAATACCATTACTGAACATCATAGTCACTGTGTTATTTCCAGTCTTGGTCAGACTGCTTTTAAATATACATGCATGGAACAATAAGTAGGCGGGTTTAGCATTTCAGCACTGTTGATTTAACGCGGGTAAGTTTTGTCTGTCAGGCGTACTAATTTGCCTTTATATAATACACACACTGGAGCACACTGTGTTGTCCTATGTGGCACTTGATTTAAAATAAAAATGAATATTATTTATTTATTTTTCCTCATAGGTGAAACTATGGCGATTGTTGCAAAAATCAACAATTCCTCATCCAAGGACATGATACCAAAATTCAGTTTAATCCAGGATGTGGTGTACCGTGCCAAAAGCAGTACCAAACATGCGAGCAGCGTTATCCACAAAGTGGTTGGCAACTGTATTAAGCCCCGAACAGAGAGGGATGTCAGGTGTGCAATACAGATTCCTCGTGTTCAGATGCCAACGATCCAGAATTGTGACATAATCTCAGTGGAGTACCATCTAATGGTATGTAACATTGACAAAAGCGATTTTTGAACTGATTTTGTTAAACTGATGACCCATACATATTGATAAAAGATTTTCCAAATTCCTTGTGACTGTCACGTGTTTCCTTGCTATTCTATTTTGGAAGTAAAGCACAGGTTGCTTATGAGGCTGTCATGGTTTTTTTTCTCAGGCGTATCTGGACATCAGCTTCGCTTTCGATCCAGAGATAAAGTTCCCAGTGGTCATTATTCCTCCAGACCTCGCTCGTGGCTTTCAGCCTGGTGTTGCTGGGGGCCCCTATCCTGCTGGGGCTGCTGGGGGCCCAAGAAACACAGACTTCCCTCCCCCTGCGGTGTCCATGGATCCCTATCCATCGAAGGCTATTGGGAGTCCAGGCAACAATGGCTTCCCTCCCCCTGCTGTGTTTATGGGTCCTTATCCTGTATCCCCACACTCAGGCAGCTATGGATACCCAGGAGCCCAAAGGTATTCAGCACCACCATCTGTGTACCCAGGTCCACCAGCTGTGTACCCTGCTCAGCCGCCACACATGAGTGGGGGCTACAATAACCCAGTGCCACAACTGGCTTCCCCTTATCGATCTCCATTTTCATCTTCATCGTCGTCTTCTGTGCTTCACCCTCCGCCTACTGTCCCAACATTTCAACCACCCCCATCTGCCCCATCCCATTGTCCTCCACCCTTTAGCATATCCCCAACTGCTCCTGCATACAACCTGCTGTCTTCTGCACCAATGATGGACACAGACTTTCTGTCTCAATCGAATGAAGCTCCTCCAGCATATTCACTCCTTTTCCCGTCTTCTGACAAATCTGATGCAAAATAATAGAAGGTATGCTTAATGACTGAATCAGTTTCATTGTGATGTGAAATACTAATACGTATCTAAATGTGAAATCTGATCACCTAGATCGTGTTTTGTGTTTTACATTTTGAAGTGTGAATTTGAAACTAAAAAGGCACTCTGTGCGATATTTACTGTTTGCATGCAAACAATTATATAGGATTTATGCATTATGTGGGAACGTTGTTATCTTGTCAGTTCTTGTTGCTAATTAGCTCTGTCCGGCTGCTCAAACCTCAGCCATCCGGATACCCTGTGTATGTACACGTGCCTTGTTCAACTCAAAGAGTCCTCGACTGAACATTTTTTCAACGTTATATAGTCTATACCTGTTCTCTCTACCTCACTGTGGCTAGTTGAAAGAAACTGGACAACAAGTACTATATCAAAAAATCTTTTCATATATTTATTTTATAAAACGATCAACTAACAGGCAAAATATGCATTTTCTCTATATTTCCCAGTCTGCTGAATTTAACACCAGACAACTACTTCTGTCTATTTAATTTACACGATACTTAGCAAACCTGATTTTTTTTTTATACTTGCCAACTGCCAGTGTTTTCTCTGACTTGTAGATGTGAATAAAGAATTGCAAGAGAAGGTTTCTCTGTGACTCATTGTTGTCATTTTGTGGTGGTGTGGTGGGGGGGGGGGAGGGGGGGGGGGGTTGTCTCTTTGCGGTCTCTTTGCAGCTGTTTGTGTCTCTTCATATTTGTTTTGTTTGTTTGTGGTCACTTTGAGTCTCTTCCTTGTTAGTGCGAGTCTCTTTGAGTGAAATTTTGTAGGTGAAGGTCCAGGGGGCCCCTGGGCCCGATTCATTGATTGATCCATGGATAGCACAGGTCTTGACAAATAATGTCATCCATCCTGATCTCTTCCGTTTTGTCAAAGACATTAGGCCTACAAATAGCCTAATAATAAACACACTGTAAACAGTACAACACTTAAACACTAAGATCCCTTAAACTAAATGTTATATAACTTAATTGTGTAAACCTGAATAGCCTATTGTGCATTATGCTGTTGTGATATCTGGATTGCTTTAAAGTATGTTGTAATTTAACTGCCTGACATGAGGCAATAATGGAGGTTTTCCCATTAATGCCGAGATCCTCCGCAGTGGCGCTGGCACCGCAGTGATAAGTCTGCGCCAAGAAGCTGCCGAGCTGAGCAGGCGGGTCCACAATCCGTGACAACGCCCATTGTTGTCGTTACGACTGGTCAGCTGCCGGTTTATGATTTTAGTTGAGTCACTTGAGCCATCCGTTCTCGTTATACGTTGTTAGAGCAACCTCGTTGTACTTTGTTTCCCATTCATTTGATTTACTAACGAGTTCGCTAGTCGTGAAACCAAAAGGAAAAAGATACACTCTTTACAAATATTCACTTTTACAGTAATTTAATAACAGTCTGCTGTCTCACGTTTTTTTGTGAGCTCAAACTTCGGTCGGAGCCTCATCCAGCTGAGAGTCAGCCGTCGCTCCGTGTAGACACAGGTGGGTGGGGAAAGCAGACGCGTTTGACAGCTAACGGTACATCCAAGATGTCTCCGATAAAGGACTTAAATCTGGTTTATGAAGCTCTCAACAAAGAGGACACCTTTTCTCAAGGAGATACTATCGCAGGCACACTCACTTTCACTTTGACAAAAGAAACCAAAGTGAAGGCCCTGACCGTGAAAGCCAAAGGGGACGCGCGCGTGCACTGGACTCATGGCACCGGAGATAACCGCAAATCGTACAATGCGCACAGGAGATACCTGAAACTCAAAGAGCACGTAATTGCAGAAAATGAGAAAGGTATGTCTGAGAAATATTTAGCCCTATGCTTCGCTCGCTCATCTTAACACCTGCATAGATTTATGTTATCTTGAATTAATGCTGTCTACTTGTATGCCACATATTATTGTTCATTTGTATACATTTCGAAACACAACCTGAAGTAGGTCTAATAAATCCAACTGAGCAGATAAAGAGCTGTCAGGTCCCAACAGGAAGTGTTAATCATTCTCAGTTATTTTGCAGGCACTGTACTTCCCAAAGGAGACCATCAGTTTAAGTTCAGGTTTACAATTCCACAGGGGTAAGTGTACATGTCTAGCATCTAGCAGGATCTACTGGGTTTGTGTTTACAAATACCTGCATTCATGGACCGGTTTTGTCTTACAGGGACATGCCGCCATCCTTCAAGGGGCTTCATGGAGAGATTGTCTACATGCTGGAAGCAAAGGTGTCCAGAAGCTGGCGGATGCCTTCTACAGTACAAAAAGAGCTCAAATTTGTTTCAAAGTCCCCTTCCCACCTTGGCCAAGTAATGGTAAGTGGGACACCACAATGATACATGTTATGAATTTGTAATACTATAAATTAACTCAAATATTTAAAAGGAAAATATCTAAGATATCAAGCCACATGACTAAAGATCCAGCTGGCAATAACTGAAAGAAAGGAACAGAGGAGTTGAAGGAAAGGAAACAATGAGTTAGGGATGAAAACAGTTTTATACTAAATGTGTCTGAGCAAAGTGTAGTCTTGCATGGAGAAAATTATAACATAACAGCAGTGTACTGTACTTATATAATATAATAGGAGGCGGTCAACAGGACCGACTCTAATGTGAGAGTTTGAACGATAGGGTGTGGCATGTGAACAAAGAATACACTGGTTGCTTGAATAAACAGGAAATGGATTCAGCAAAAAGTAGTGGGGTGGTGAGTGATGAGAGTATTACATTAGAGAATGGAGAGAGCATTCAGTATTGCCCAGCCCCCCTCTTAAACCTAGTCTGGAAGGATTCATTTTGGGATGTTAAAGAGTTCCCTTTTTTTGGTGATAACCGACGAGGATGGTATAATCCACAGTTTAACAGCAACATGACAATATTTTCTCCTAAACTTTGAATTTCAGTCATATGAGAAGCTGCATTGATATGAACTTTGTTTGTTTTTGTTGTTCTAGTGTCCACAGTCTGGTTCAGTGGATAAAAAGATGAGCACTTTCTCTGAAGGACAGGTCCGAATGTCTGCTACCATAAACACAAACGTTTGCTCTCCAGGTAAAGTCACTCTACTACATACTTACTTACAGTATACGTGTAATGCATAATTTTGTTATTGTGTTGTGACATTTTTTATTTTAAAAAATTGTGCATATCCAGATGTTATGATTTGTTTTTTATAGGTGACAATGTGGCTGTTGTTGCCAAAATCCACAATTCCTCTTCCAAACAAATGAAGCCCAAATACAGTTTACAGCAGAAAATAGTGTACCGTGCCAATGCCTCCACTAATATCAGTGACCAAAGTCTGTGCAAAATGGTTGGGGAGATAATTGCACCGAATTCAGAGGAATCCGTCTCCTGCGAGTTAACGGTTCCTGACGATGTCATCCCAACTCTCCATAATTGTGAAATCCTCACAGTTGAACATTACTTTAAGGTATGTAATAATGTAATAGTGATGTCACATCAACAGAGAAATTGAGTATTTGCATTTGTTTGCAAATATTGGCAGTTATGTATTTGTTGCACAGACTATTCTTGTCTTAAATCCCACGCTTCAACAACTGTTAGAAATATTAAACACCATAACCACACAACAGCATATATGATTACAGTACAAACAGTAAAATATCAGACGGCACGGTCAATTTAATTAATACTTGTAGTATTAACATAAATAAACGGTAGTTTCATATGTTTGTCTTTCCCAGGTGTATTTGGACATCAGTTTTGCTGTTGACCCAGAGGTGGTGTTTCCCCTGGTGATAGTTCCTTCTGGTTTGGCTGCCCTTCAGCCTGGTGGAGCTGGGGGTCCTTACCCAGCTGGGGCTGGGGGTCCTTACCCAGCTGGGGCTGTTGGGGCCCCAAGTTACAGCGACTTCCCTCCCCCCGCCTTCCCGATTGGACCTTATCCTGTACCTGCAGGTTCAGGTGCTTATGGCTACCCAGCACCAGATCCCACTCAATATGCAAACATATCAAGTGGATATAATAATCAGTGGCCTCAACAGGCTGCTCCATACGGGTTTCCAACTGCAGCGTCATCCTCAGTGCAGCCTCAAGCCCCTACTGCTCCTCCTCTGTTTCAACAGGGACAAGAACCTCCACCGTATATGTCCCCTTTCTCCCCTTCTCAGGACACTCAGTAGGACTGGGTCAGATCACAAAAGCTGAGCTTCTAAAGGAACAGATAATCTTGACTTAAAAAATACTGACAGATGATGAGGGCATTTGAGCTATTTATATTGTAATGTATTTGCTGTTTTCAAATGTAAAAAAACTGCATGCTGTATTTCTGCTGCATGTAGTATAAATGACATATCTGTGCCCCTCAGTCATTTCACTTTCATTCATTCACGGCAATGCCTTTTACCTCAACTTGTTCTCTTCTATATGCAAGCTCTAAGTTGGCCAGGTGCATGGGATATGGCTTTCCTGGGTTTTCAGTAGTGGTGCAGGCAAAAAGGGAACTTCAGTTCTTTGTCCCCCTGTCCATCAAAGCCTTAAATGGCAAGCTAGCCAGAGCCTAACCCCTGTAACGCCGATTTGTATTCTTTATTTTTATCTCAACTATACACTACAGGTGTGTTGTACGATGGGCAGTATGCAATTTATTTATTGGCTGGTGGCAGTCTGTGCATGTAATGTAGGTACCGTGTGCATGTGGACTGGCGACAGTCTGTGTATGTACTGTATGTATGCACCATGTTATTTTTGTATTTTTTAACAGCAGACACTATGTTTCCAAGACAAAGACTTATCTTTGTTGGCTGTGAAATGTTTGTTATTTCAATATTTAATGTAATGTGTTAATAATCAGAATAAAAATAAATGTTATTTGAGACTACGGTTTGAATCATTTTTAAGTCCACTGAATATGTCGAATGTGTTTAAGGTCTTTCACATACCTTCCGGTGCATCATGACAGAGAAAAACATCACGTGACCACGCAGTCCCCAAAAGCTGTCCCATTTCTCACAGTAACGAGTGGGCTATCCTATTCAGCTTGGAACACTGTTTTCTCCTTATAGCTGATTTATGCTCTTTAAATCGAATTGGTAGTCCATGGAGCTGCAGCACACTGGTTGCAAACACATTGTCTTGCATGTAATAGTGGTAAACAAGGGAATGTCTATGGCTTGTATTAGCTGTGAACACATGAACACAGCGTAAACAGTGACCACCTAGTAACAGGTGTAGAAAGTAGAATACAGCCAAAGTCATCCCTAATATTAAGCAATCGCTGTGATCCCTGGACAATAACAATAAATAGCATTTCAACGGAAATCTACATGTTGAACTACACATGTCCCAATGAAGAGTTATGAGGAGGAATGCTCGGATCCTCCATTCATCTATCGCACTGACGGACGCGCAGTGGGAGGTTGCATGAACCACCAAGTTCCAGCCCACTTGCACTTGTTGCTCCATAGACGCAGGCTGGACTGCCACGGGATACCCCCAAAAGTATCAGTGCCTGTCCTCCGCCATGGGGAAAAGGCTGCCGTGTGTCTATTTGCTTGTCTTCGTCATTTTCCAAGGTAATTTTAAAGCTGTTTTAAAGATGTGAAAGATGAGAAGACATGCGACATCGAAGCCAAGGAAAACGGCCGCTCGCGTATTCAGATGGACGTTGTTCGACGTTAGCTGTCCAATAGCTGCATGTTGTTCGTCGTATCTTTTAGTAAGTTAGCCGAAAGACCCTTTGCAAGTCGAAGCTACCGTTAACGTTACATTGATAAATAACAAGATAACCCGTGTAGCCGATCCGGCCTCTTTCAGCAGAATAGCTATTAGCGTAAAGGGACACCAGGCTGCGTACATTGGAAAAGTTGTGTTGCGATAAAGATACATTGTTTTTTTTTCTATTTTTGTTGTATGCCGATTAGTAGGACACTTACCAGCTACTTGTCAAACTTTGCTCTTCTGACTTGCATGCTTTTTAATAAAACAAAAGAAACGTAATTAATTGTAGAAGCTCCCTCCTCAAATAACAACAATGGCTGAGAGGATTATAACAGCTCGAACAATGCCCTTTTTCTCCCCCATGTCCCCTCCACAGAGTCGTCTGGCTTAAAGATTCAGAACAAGCTGCTGGCTAAATGTCTGCAGGTGCATGGAGGGACTTTGGGAGGCAGAGTATCTCTGGGTGATTGCAGCCCACATTCAGCCTGGCAGGAATGGCGTTGGCTCCCAGAGAGCCAGGCCCTCAGCAATCACCACACTGGGGAGTGTCTGACCGCACCGAGAGAGCAGTATGAAGGCGTCCACCTGCAGCGCTGCATCTTCAGGGCCGAAAGTGACAACACTGATGATGCCGGGGTGGCAGCGGTGGATACGGGCAGAGAGGCAAGCAGCCAGGCATGGTTCTGTTCCAAGAAGGGCCACCTCACTTTGGTAGGGAGGGGGCTGCACCTTAGTGCAGCACAAGAATCCACTTTGGTCTTCCTTTCGAAGGAACACAAGCAGGTAATAATATTTTAGAGGAACGGAAGGTTTTTCTCTGATTGTACCTTTAATCAGATTACTTTAACGTATCTAAACACTAGGGGGGGAGAAGCATATTGTAGCATATTTTTTTTACTTAAAAAGAGTATAAAATGTCTAATGTTCTTTCCAAGCCTGGCAGCAGGTGGCGGACGCTTGACAACCAGACACTGTGCAATGGGAGAGGCAACCAACACCAACCTCACCACAATCTGGGGAAATCGTTGGAACCTGGGATTTTTCCAAGTGCCGTCTCTGATATAAAGGCTGAATCATGTAAGGACCTTTAAAAGTTTCTCACTAGCAGTAGTTTACTAAATCTTCCCACAGTATGTGACTAATAAAAGCAACATAAATTTCCTTTAAGGACCGGCCAGTGGCTTTGCGAGGTTATACCCCCCCTAAATTACAAATGTTGTCGCCAACAGTGTAAATACTTGACATTATTGTGAACCATATTTCAATCACATGAGTTTTTAGATTGATTTCCTAATTTCCAGTCAGATAGTTGGATCAGGTCATAGTGAAGTATACTTTTTTTTTTTTTTAATCTTTGTTAATATTATGGTAGACCTGAATTAGAAAAAAAAAATAACCATAGATTATAGTTTTGTTGTCATGTGGTTGCCAGCAGGAACCATTTTCAAAACTCAAGGTGTTGGTGCATTCATGGACCTGCTGAAATCTAAGCATTAAAGCAAACAAAGCGTTTCTTCGACAAGCTATTTTGTCAGAAAACAAGAACAAACAAGCAAACGTGGACATCATGAAAAGGATAATGAATGAATTTGTCGGGCATGGAAAAGATTGCTGATCTTCAAAGCTTGACTGTTTTGATTTCTTTAAATGCATCGACAGGCAGTCTCTACAGGACATCCCTCTTCCCATTGTGATGTGTTACTTTAGTCAAGAGTATTTTGAAACCTTTGCAAGTTGATCACACCATAGCAAAACTGACATTTATTGCACAATGATTTGCATTAAATATTGATGTGTGCAAACTGCAGTCTGTGGGCTAAAATATACAAAACCCAAAATGCTCACGCGTTTCAAAAGTGCATGTGATATATTAGATGTTGGTCACATGATGTTAGATTCGATTACAATATGCCTGCTTTTATCGTGATGATTGAATTTATTTAAGTGCACTTTTGACAAATCAATATTTTCCTCCTCCGGGAAGCCAGCCAACCACTCTGTGAATCAGCATCCCCGCAATGCTGATTGCAATGCAATGTTTATATCAGGCTGGTCCTGTTTGTACTGATTTCCATCTTACTGCTAAAGATGGACAAACAACTATCACTTCCTTCATCAGAAGGGCAAATAAATCAGACCCGTGAGGTTTAGTGTTGGTCATTGCTTCTAGTTGAGTTGTTCCTTTCTTTTTCTACTTCTAGTCGACGGTATGATGGCAGTTGAAGTCACACAAACATATCCTGTGATGGATGTGCCTCTTCTGTCCCCGAGCACCAAAGCCCCTTCAGATCCCACCATGGTTTTCTTCAGTATGGACTATGGTAAGTTTGGTAGACTGAACTCAATAATCTAACTTCTGTATGTCCATTTTTTTTTTTTAAGTGGAAATATTTAATTCCAAAATACTGAAGGAGTCTGAACAGCTCTGTCAGTCATTCAGTGAAGATGTATTTACCTTTCCACCACTAGGTGGAGATGGGTGAATGTGAAACTGTGTTGCAATGTTTGCAAAAGGAGTTTCAATGGGCATTTATTTGAAGGTTCAGAGTCTTGACAGAAGTGTAACAAGTGCTTGAACAATAATCACAACTTAGAAAGAGGTAAATATGAGTTAAAATGTGGGTTGTGTAAAATGAATGATGTGTTGCTTGGTCTGTGCGCATGTGTACAGGGATGGGCTGGAAGATAACCATGCTGGTACTTAGCTCGTTGGCTCTGGTTCTGGGGACTGTGATTATTATCCTCAATGTTTACTCCAACAGGTGAGTGCTAAACACACACACAATACACAGAAAAGAACATATATATTTTTTTAATTTATTCATAGTTTTACTTTTGGAAAGATTAGTTGACCAACATTACATAAATGTATTATCAATTTACTTATCAATTAATCATTTATATGGTAAAGTAGACTCAATTGTACTGGTACCAGCTATAGATTTGCTTGTTTTATTTAGTTTTGTCTTTGAAAATTAGATACATTTTAGTTTCTTGAGTCTGAATCTGGAGAAGCGAGAGATTTTAAGACATCGCTTTGGTCTCTGTGTGTGACGGGCATTTCACATTTCAGAGTAATACATTGATTTAAACTCAATAACATGAAACAATACAGTAGGCTCTCAAGTACATAACACGTCTATCTAATGCGCAGCTGACACCCTGCTCAGATTTGTATTGAATGTGGGTCTTCAACGTGCATTTTATATAGAATTTGGGAGACCCACGTTCAATACAAGTCTGCTTTGATTTTATTTATTTTTTTAAAGAACGTAGAAAAAATGAAGGAAACATTGGGGCAAAACATTTCAAAGAGCTTTGGTACAAAGCAAACTGTTGTACCTCCACCCACCTTCTGTCCTTTTCTGTCTCACTCTGCCAGAAGGAAGAAGGTGGTGTGTGTTTTGAAGTCATACACTCCGAGGCCCGAGGTGAGCGCTCCTGGGTCCCCGGTGTCCAGTGAAAGAGCCTCGCTGACGGAGCATGCCATGCGCCTCCCGCATTCCTCCCCCACTTTTCAGCGAGGAGAAATCCTGATCGAGTGGAAGGACGGCACTGTTACTCCACTGTACGAGGCCTGAAGGTTGTGCTGTTTAGGCATTTCTGGACACGGCACGGTTGCTTGTGCAAGGTTCAAGTATGTGTGTTGTGTTCTGAATCTATCTGAAGGGGAGAAAAACAAAAGGCAAAATAAAAGGTTACCTGCTGTCTGTTGCCGTCAAAATGACACGAGGCAAACTGTGGTTTTCATAAAATGTAGAGCTCATGGATCAGAATCAGACCGTTTCTGTTTGACTTAGCTGCCACAGGAAGATAAAAGCTGTTGTGAAGCTGCCAGAGTAGAACAAAGTGTCTAAGTGTGAGCTGGACTATAAGCTTTTAAAAGTCTTGTCTTCTGGTGTTTGAGAGGGATTTCTTGTTGGATCAAAGGGCTGTTAAAGGCATGTTAAAGCATTCAGCCATCTTTTTCTAGGCTTACTTTAAGTACAATTCAAGGGCAAAGTAGACAATAGCTTAGGGCTTTAGTTGGATAAATACTTAGGGAACTAATCTTTTTTTTTTTTTTTTTTTACCTCGGCCTATATGAAGATCTGAACATCTAGCCCCAGTTTAATGTTGGACACTGTTGAGCTGTGGGATTAGCTCTGGTGACCCATTACCTATTGACTTGTCTTAACATGCCGAACAACAAATCCAAACACACCTTGGCTCCTGAGACGCACCCTTAATATTGGGATTATTTGAGGAAAATATAATTACAGATGTTTCGCAACTTTGTGGTGGTGGTGTGTTGCAAGAAACACTGTTAGATGTAAGTTGTTAAGATGTTTCAGAAGGAAATCTGTGCACGTAGCAAATGTCAAAAGTCTGACACGGTATAATTCAGTACTGTTACATAAACATTTATTCATTTGAATTGTGAAAAGAGACCTTGCTTATAACATTGATTTGAGCTTGGCAGTTCATTCTCAGCCTTGGAAACAGCAGTTGACGAAACAATCTCCACTCAAGGTCCACTTGCGCTTTTTAACCCTCGCCACACATTCTTCATCAGCAGATGAAGTTTGCACAGTTGACATGGACCTGTTTAAACCTGTTTAAACCTCTCCATAAGTGTGTTCACTGAGAAGATGATGAGGTTGAAAGCTGCAGAACCAGCTTTTGACTGGAGATTCTTTTGTCAACTATCGTTGACTGTTTGTGTTTGTATGTGTCAACCTGGTGGACCATTCATTTGAGGTAAATGTTAGTTTTTTTTTGAACTAAAAAGTATTTTACAATGTGAAATAGCTAATAAAATGGGATATATAAACAGTATATACAATTGGCTCGTGCTTTTTATGACCACATAGTGACATGATGTATTATCTAAAGCGTATGTTTTTCAATGTTTAGTGTACATCAGCCAGCCCTCCTCCATAGTTTAATGTGTGAGGGGGAAAGGGAATGGTTGCTGACTACAGCACCATTTATAGTAATTACTTCAGACCGTCTGTGGTCTTCAGCAATCACAGAAACGTTATGTTGATGTTGACGGTGATTAGGCTTCTAGAGAACATGGCCTTCCCTGTGGCACGGAAACTTCCCAGCAGGAGGAGTCTGTTTACAACGGGGAACCAAAGGCTGTTTTACTGGTTTTTTTGGGAGAGGCCGAGGTGGTGTTGTTGTTGGGTAGGTACATTTAATCTCTCCTTCATTTTAACAATAATGAGCAGATATGTGTTTGGACAAAACACAGCCAGAAGGAATGAATGTCCATGTAAACCTGCTTATATGTGCTTTTAATGGACATTTGTGTGCACCAAACCTGGAGCTGACACCCCGTCTGCCCTGCTGGTAGTGTTTATCCTAATGAGAGGGCACAAAGTTTAATGAACAAAACACAGCACCCTAAAATGACATGGCACCCCACACCCTTCTAAACCACATCCACATGCCTGATGAGAAGTCATTTTCTTTCTCTTTTTCTTTTTTTTTTGTTGCAAACAAATTCTTTAGCTTCCAAAATAATTGGCATTGAACTGTGCAAACTACATCGTAAGAACATTAGCTTTACTTCTTACTTATGTTTTGTTGTAGACCTGCAACACAGATAACAATGCAGTTTATATTTGGGTGTGAACGTTAGTGTTCTTTAATGTTTTGGGTCGGTACTCCCGCACAGGATATGAAATACAACACTGCTTATGAAGGTAAAGTGCTGATTTCAGCTTTATAACTCTTGTGTTGGGTGAATAGTGTTGGGATCGTACGCCCAACCTGTGGTTATCCAATGTGGATCATGTGATTACCCTAAAGCACCTTTACAGATGAAAGTCAGCCCTTTAACCACATTGTCAATGTTTAATTTCTAATCCAGTGTGCTGGAGACAAAAGCATTAGTAACTGTATCGCTGTCCAAATACGTACAGCCTTGCACTGTATGTGCACAGATGTGTCTGCTTCCAGGTGAGCCAGAAGACAGTGGTAGAGACACCTGTATGAAAAAGAGGTGTGTGTTATAAAAAAAAAAACCATTCCTGTCAGAGATGTGTTTTTACTCGTTTTTTTTTTTTTTTGCACAGACTGTTTCAGCGGCAAAAATAAAATATGGCTCAGTGAGTTGGGTCGTTAGAATGAACATCTGCATAAAGAGATGGAGGTGCTTACCTCCTTTCCACAAAATACACATTGAATAATAAATTGTCTATACCTTTTTTTGTGCCTTATGTGTGTGTATGTCACTGTGTTGACTTTCAAAGGTTTGAGTTGTTGCAAGCTCCATATGATTTCCATTTTCAGATACCTCTACTGTCCATATCAGCTTGTTGTATTATGTGTGTATGTCGACCATACAGTTGAAATAAGTATTGCGCAATGTGTTTGACAGAGTATTTAATGAAGTGTGTGTGTGTGTGTCTGTAGTGTTATTGATATTACTGTATGCGTGGTTTGTTCACTGCCCCACAGGTTGTGATTTACTCGTGTAAAACTGGCTCTTGGATCCACTCTGTTGAATTTTCCAAGAATGATTGTAAATGGATAGGAATCACCAAGTTCTTCAAAGTCGGTGTATTGAATATGCTGATGTTGAGCTGTCTGTTATTTGGATTCACTGCAGCTTCACAGTAAAAGCTGCTGTTTTCAGACACGCACATGGTACGAGCTCTTCCCTCAGGCGTTTCATACGTAAAACAAAACAGGCCATTAATGTTACCAGCCTGAACCAGACACTCCATACAACTGTGTGAGATACATTTTAGTGCTCTGTGAAATATAGGGAAAGTTGTAAGAACTTAGCAGAGCAATTCACCTCTTTTCTTTCCGTCTTTCGTTCTTTCCATATGTATCAGTTTTTGAAAGGGAGAAGACTGCTGATGTTTCCACATAAGCTTGTTTTCTCTGTGAAAGTGTGTTACGCAATGCTGAAACACAGCCAGGTGCAAAGACTTTGATGAGCAAGCTGGCACAGATGGTGATTTTACAGGTATACTCAGCACCAGATCCTATGAAAAGGAATATGTTCTCTTTTTTTTTTTTTTTTTTTTTTTTTTTTTTTTTTTTTCACAAAGCCTTCATGGGATGATTCACACTGGCCTATCCTACGACAAGTGGCGACTGGTCATTAGGGGCAGTCAGAGTGAACTGTGCATAATTATGTTATTATGAATTCTCAAAGCTTACTTTCTACTATAATGTAATATCTATGAATATAGCATCTTCCTAAAGTGCATATAATTTGTGTTGGGATTTAATGTTGTCATCATGTTACCCAGTATGTTGCTGCTTGAGACTGCGTTCTCCTGGTTTATGGTGTCCACAGTACGGTGGCCTGTGTGGCATACAGCGGCTGTGTGGGGCTAGCCCCTCTCTCACAATGCAATGTGTATTGTTTGTGGGAAAGTCTGAATACGCATGCTGAGAGTGTGTGTGTATTGAATGTAGATCACGCAAATTTGATGTCTAGTGGGGCTGACAGCCCGTAGTTCCTTTATTGCGTCATTTCAAATTTGATTGGCTATCTGTCGGCGCACACATTAGCTTGGAATTGATGCATCAACAGTTTTGTACAGCCATAGGCTTATGACGATAGAATATTGCATTCTTAATTAAGGCTTGTCATTTTGTAACTTTCTCTCTCTCTCTCTCTCTCTCTCTCTCTCTCGTTTTTTTTTTTTTGCACAAACTGTTACAACTGCAAAAACAAGATTTTCAGTGGTCAGGAAGGCTCAATGAGTTGGGTCGTTACAATGAACATGTGTTTTGAATATGTTGATGTAGCTGTTTGTTATTTGGATAACTCCAGCTGCTGTTATCACACACACACACACACACACATGGCCGGCACATGTTACGAGCTCTTCCCTCAGGTGTTTCATACTATGTCTAACAAAACAGGCCATTAATGTTACCAGCCTGAACCAGACACTCCATACAACTGTGTGAGATACATTTTAGTGCTCGGTGAAATATAGGGAAAGTTGTTAGAACTTACCAGAGTAATTCATCTCTTATACTTTTGTTTTCTGTCTTTCGGTCTTTCTTTGCATATCAGTAATAAAAGCGAGAAGACTGCTGACTTTTCCCACGTATTTATCAGCTTATTGTTTCTGTGAAAGTGGTTTACTCAATGCTGAAATGTAGCCAGGTGCAAAGACATTGATGAGACTCTGGCATGAACAAGCTGGCCCAGGGGATATGATGGAGATTTGACAGGTATACCCAGTACCAGATCCTATGAAAATGAATATACTTGGTATGTGAGATACTATATTGAGGTTTAGCATGAAAGCATTCGGTTTTGGGAAGAAGGGAACCTTTTTTTTTTTACACAAAGCCTTCATGGGATGATTGGTTACACCAAGTGGTTACTGGGGACAGGTGGGGTATGACTGCTCGGCAAGGAGAAGGGAGACTTTCTTAGTGGCCGCCAGTGAACTTGAGAAAATTAATGAAAGTGGATTATGTAAGCACAAGTTGGTCGAAGACGGGATATAAAGATTTGGAACATCTTTCTGAGAGGATCGCGAAACATGAGAGCAGCGGGAGCCATCTGGATAATGCTGTGAAACTGGGTTTACTCTCCATTGAGCAGCATTCAGACAAGTGGAGGAAAACAGGTATGTGCTTAGTCGGATCATAACAGTACTGCGGTATTTATACTGTAAGGTATTAATAATAATAATTTGAATGTTAACGTTGTATGACGCATCAACACTTTGAACTATTTGGTACGGCACGTAGGCTTAGAAAACCATAGAATATTGCATTCTGAATTCAGGCTTGTAGTTTTGTAACTTGTGAAATTGCTCACTCACTCTTTCTTTTTCTCTCTCTGTGTATTTGTATAAGACCATTTATTTTACATATAAAAACTCCATTGGTTACACCACACCCTTTGGCAGCACTTTTGGGGCAAACAACACTTCACCACTGACCCAAATCAACCCCAGTAAACACCTTTAGAACAATGAAATCCATGGGTTTTATTAACATGAAAAGATACAAACAAGGCAATACAAAAGCCTAGGTTGGGAGGCAGCAAGACCAGAAGTCCCCACACCAGAGCCTCTCTCTTCTGGAGCTGGCACAAGAGCTTTTAAGCACTTCCTGCCCAGGCCAGGTGCACCTCGTTGAGCAACGCAGCACACCTGAGCAGAGCTACAGAGGGAAAAGGTACAGCGCAGACACACATAGAGCTTTAACAGCTTGCCAGAATCCAAACTCTGCAAGAACACAATTGTCCTTTGTGTGATTCTCCTCAAATTCACATTTACATGTTTCCATATTTTGTTGATAAATGGAATGTAGGCAGGAGTTTCTATCAAAATGAACCCCTGGCATAGAAGACCAGAGCTCATTTGATTTGACATACAGTATGCACTGAAGGACGGTGGCCCAGTTCTGGTCTGTGTGTACTGAGGTATGCTTGGAAATAAACCGAGGCCTTTACATAGCAGAGACACAGCTGAGTGAGTGATGGCTGTGGTCTTGTTTTCCGCTTAGCTCTTAACTCTGGACACGGCTGGTTCATTCTCTTAACTCTGTTCTCTTGTAAATGCACATTATTTTTAAAAAGAGTAATTAACACTAAATGGAATGAAAATATTTTTTGCAATCTGCTGAGAAGAGAAGTCGCCCACATGTTGCTCACCCTACCCCATCTGACCCAATGTTGTCCCTGGTGCCCTGGTGTAATCTGATTACATCCCACCCTCTCCCAAAAAGAGAAGTATTAGTGACAAACTATACTAAAGTGTAACAAGAACGTAACAGGATCCACATTCGTGCAACAATCTAAAAGAGAACTTTATTGTATCAGTACAAAAGCATTTCCCATCAACCTACATACTTTCTACCAAGAGGCTAACAGTCCAGTTCAGCACCCAACCAAGGAGTCATACACAATGTACACTACAATAGGCATAAACCATAACAATTTAAAGACAGATAGTTAATATTGTCACTTGTTTACACATCTGATATTTTAAGGCATCAAATTAGAAGGCTACAATGATTCCTCTAATAACATTTAGTTCATATAAAGGCCAAATTATCAAGTTTGCTAGCTGATGACATATCAAAATAATTGTAAGCTTCTTTAAGAGTTGCTGGTTTGGACTTAAACAGGGCAAAGTCAGTGTATATAAAAAGACAGCAGCTTTATTATGGCTGCTTCTAGATAGCCCTGATGAAGTGAAGAATGTTGTGGGAAAGATTTAGCTTCACCATGTGTCAGCTCTAAACAACAGAGTTGACGTAGTCTACATGGATAGCATCACTTCACTTACTATACTTAAAATACAATATATTTCAACGTGTAAATTTTTAAGTTGAAGATTGAAATTTGTATTTCCCAATTTCCTGACAATTTTCCTTAACTCAAATGTTAATAGTGAAAGTGAAAGTTTCTGGACAGAGGAAATGCAAAGAAATTGGTTATGGTGAACATACGTCTGTCTAAACATATATATATATATATATATATATATATATATATATATATATATATATATATATATATCTCTACAATGTAAAAAGTTCTATAAAACTACATTAGTATGAAGCATACAATACTGTTCAATCTGGAGTGCTATAGACTCTAAGATCCAAATGTTCATCTCCTAAAAGAATTAATGTAATTCTGTGTTTCTGAAGTTGTGTTTCTCCACTCGAAACACAATCATTCTCTATAATATAATACAATCACATGATAATGAGAGGGGGCTTTATTCACAAACACGCAGCTAATTTGGGAGATAACCCAACAGCTGTGAAGGTGGTTTGTAAAACAAAAAAAATTGTGGCTGGAAGGAAAAATGCTGGAATGTGTCGGTATTTACAGAATGTGCAAGTGTTAGAGTGTGTAGCTCTCTAACACAATCAGTGAATGGTTTTGGTTTTGTCATTGGTTTTGTCATTAGTGGCGACATCGGTGAGTTGGACATTCTCCTCCTCGAGGTCTTTGCTGTCACGCACTTCTCCCTCCACATGGAAGCCAACCATCAGCTGGTAGATGATCACACCGATGATGGTGCCAAGGAATGGGGCAAAAACAGGCACCAGGAACCAGCCGTTTCTAACCCTGAGGAGTGACAAAAAAAAAGAGTTAAGGTTTTTTCGTTGTCTAAAGGGGACAAGGATAGTGAGTACTGTGAGTGTTCACGTAGAGATAAACAGTGGATGCAGAAAATACTTTAAAATCTCTGCACTTACGTGAAAACTTCGCCACCCCACCCAGCAATAGCGGTGAAAAGACGTGGTCCGAGGTCTCTGGCAGGATTGACAGCATAGCCAGAGTTAAAGCCCATAGACAATCCAATGACCAGAACCACAAATCCCACAGTAAAGGCCTCCAGTCCTTTGGGGATGGGATTGTTGTATGGATCCATAATAGCCAGAATACACACAATCAGCGCTGCTGTGCCAATGATCTGTGTTGGAGAGAGGTACACGTACGAGATAATCGTGAGTTGGACACCTGAGTTGTATCACCTATATTTTAAAATGTTTAGAGTATGACAGCTGTTTCAAAGGGGTACCTGGTCAAAGAATCCATTGACAATAGTGAGATGTTTTCCAGGGTACGTAGCAAAAATGCCAGCTGTGGCATTAGGCCCAGTCACATTGAAAGCTCCAGGAAAGTCCCACAGGGCATCTAAAGGGATACAAGCAACAAAATATAGCATGAAATATTTTCTTGTTTAGATAGGTTGTCTAAATAACGCACGTAGACTGTGTGAAGCCTAAAACACAAATCTGTTCATATATGGTTGTAACAGCATCAATTTTTGACATGTGGCTCCACATCTGGAGTCATCCCTTACCGTAGTACATGCCGAAAATGATAGCAGCACCGAAAAAACCACCGATTGTCTGAAAGAGGAAGTACACGGGGAACTTCCTCCAGCGCTCTCTTCCGAGCAGGCATAGGGCAAATGTCACTGCAGGGTTCAGATGGCCACCTGCAAATGTACATGGTGACAGTATGTCAGTACATATTACAGACCATGAAGTGCAACAACATTAACGAAATATACATTCAGACTCCAGATGTACACAAGGTACAAAGCTGGTGAAAATGTGCTCCTGCATATTGAATTTGTCTGAGAAACGTTGTGTACCTGATGTCTGGCCACAGACCAGGATGCCTAACATGGCAGCGAAGCCGAAGGCAAAGTTGACTGTGAGGAACATGCCATGGGAACCACCACTCAACACCAGCTGGGCCACAGCACCGCAACCGAACATCTGAAGAGAGAGAATAAATGTTTACACGGGGTCTCGACTACATTTTGTGCACATAACAAAAGAAAATCTGATCCTTATTGGATGAGGAAGTAGAGGAAAATATGTGTTCACGGGCACATGACTGATTCTGTCAAAAGAAGGATTTACAGAACGTGTTGCCTTTAAATGTGCGTACTGCCAAGCAGGTGCCATACTGTTTATTCTGCATCCTGTGTCATTATGTGTGTGTGTGTGTGTGTGTGCGTGTGTGTGTGTGTTCATTTCCTCTTCGTATGTGTTGGGTTTAGGAACATGTGTGGTCCATGAATAGACTGCTGCTCTTTAAAGCCCCCTGATGAGGATGCTTTTCAGCTAGACCGCAGGACTCAGATGTTGAGGTTAGCTTAGGGGAACCACACTCAGAGGGACTGGCGCCTGAGGGGAGTTCATCATCAGTGGGCTCAGTCTAAACTCTTTTCCACTCCTGATGAAGCCAACCGTGACTGGAAAAATTCTACATAAAACCCCCATTACTTAAGTGGAAGGAATCCGCCCCTCTTTCCCACTCAAGCTCGATTAGAGACATTATGTCTAGAGAAGACCCCGTTAACCCATTAACCACTAACCGGGGAACGGACAGTCAATTTTGCAAAGTGTGATGCACCTTCATATTTGATTTATTTGATTTGATTTATTCATTCATTTTTCTTTTCCTATCCTATATATACATTTTCTGTGTCCATTATTTCTCTACTTACTATTTCTGTTACTAATAAGGTATATTATAGATATTTTCTTTGTATTCCTGTCTGTAATTTTAACTTTACCACCCATATCTTAGAATATATGTGGTTGTATGTGTGTTGTTTATTGTTTTAGCAGATGGATGTGTTGTGATACGGGTGAGTTCAGGAAAACAAAAATCCTTTTCCTGTACAGTCACTGTTTTATTCGATATTGAGAATCAATAAAAAGACCCTTGAAAGACAAAAGCTAGACTAGAAAGGTCTCATTTAAATCTGACACTGAATCTGGGAGCAATAACTCTGACATGCTCATATTCACCAGTGACTGCGTGTTCACTCTGATGAAGACTTCCAGCCACTTGGTATGTTGCTGTCATTGTGTTGTAGTTAGTTAACTAGCCCCACAACACCTCCTCAACCAACATTCAATTGGCTGATTCATCAGGTTAGGCATCCATGCAGCTACTCCCAGCTTTTAGCACAGTGAGCCTACTGAAACACACATGTGGCTATTGTTTAGGAGCTGAAGGCATAAGAATATGCTGGCCTGGAACCAGTCTCTGAATCACTACCTGTGTGATGTTTTCAAATTCAGGATGAAGAGCCTCAGAAGCCCCCCCCCCCCCCCCCCCCTAAGGCTACTCAGAGCAGGGAACAGTGTTTTGAAGAGGATAATGAAGTGCACCGTTGTGAGAGTGCAATGAGGGGTTAACAAAACAGTTACAGGAGGATAACCAAAGACATTCGCTGCCTGCAGGTGACCCTCAAGGACTGACTGATCCGTATCAGATACTATACATTCCACTTTGTCCACTTTGAATGTGAACAGCGGACATCCAAACACACTATTAAAAAAAAAAGTAATTTTCTTCAGCATGAAATATCCTGTTTATAGATCCTAACAGGTTGCTATAGGAGCTAGGTACACATGCGAAAACAATACAAAGAGTTACATACACCCTCACCCTCAGGTCATCTATCCCTCCAGGCCATCATACACCTGTAGCCAATGACGTATAACAAGTTTGACATGTTTAGTTTGTCACTATGATAAAATGTATTGACAGGCTGATATCTGGAGAGAAAGTGGTTGACAAATATAATGACAACGCAAGAGAGACTTCTGTATTTTGTGACAGAGGAAGGAAAACTACGTCAGTCATGTCAGTCATGTGATGCCTATTGTTCTGCCACCGACTCTCCCAGTGCTGCTATCGGCATGTGTCACCAAATAATCAGCCGCCGCACCTTTCTGTCCCATCAGCAGTTATACCCGATGCTGAATCCTCTGACAACTATGAAATATTTTAAATCCTCGGCTTTTATGTAAGTAGTAGTCATTTCTTTCTTTTTTTTTTTACATTGACTTGGATTATGCATCAGAACAAAATGTTCTTTTCAAACAAAAGTAATGTGCTTCTACGCCTTTATAACTGGCTTTCTTAATCACTGAAAATGAGTCACTAAGCACTGGGAATGTTAAACCATTACAGGAGCCTTTAACACACTAAACTGGTTGTTGGACTAGTATTTAAAACAAATTTAAAACAAATTTCAATCCAATTGCCAAGTTTCTGCCAAGACAGGGTTAAGATAAAATACTTTTTACAGTACTGTAGGCATTGTTAGTACATCAGGACAGCATCTGGATCTATTTTACTCAAGGAACAAAATAAGTGTCTGTTTCTCTTGCGATGCAGAAATGTTCATTTTAAGCTGAAACAGCATTTATGACAGGGGCAAAGTGGGATGATGAGCTACTATTTCAGATTTGCCCTTTGAGTGTTGTAAAGCGTCTGTTGGAAAAGACGACTGACGTAAGTGATGTTTAAAAGTGCAGCATGTAGTTTAATGCCCGTGATACGAAGCTATCCGTACTCATGCACACAAACGCCTAACACACTGTAAAGTGATCACACGAGGTCCTGAGGTTTTGGCTCCGGGATCCTGGATCCCAGCTTCCAAGCAAATATTGGCGTTTTATCTTATATATGGTTTTGTCCACAGAGCATGATGTCCTGAACGTAACAACCTGTCACTTACCTGTTTGTTGTGAACTCAGTAACCCTACATTCACACTCTTTGTCAAATACAAACAGTGTCCTTTTGCCCGCTTTCAAGCACATGAATGGTTTATAAATGACAAGCAGTTTCTGCAATCACTTCTCAAAAGTGGCAACAAAAAAAATGATAGAATAGAAATGCTGTCATATAGAGTGTAATTGATCACAATAAAATTGAATAGTGAGGGTAAACGCTGTGAGAGGGGACAGAGTTCAACTATTAACAACATGCAATATATTTAACAGTATGACCATTTTAAACTCTTCATTTAAAGCTTGGAAGCTTTAGAAAAAAAAAGAAAAAAAACAACAACGATCTATTTCAGCATGAGATGATGCAATATAAGTTCCATGCATATAAACACACTTGTACACTCATGCACTTACCACAAGGATGAGAGTGCCAAGACACTCTGCCAGGGCCTGGCGAAGCAGCGGGTTACGGATCTGGAAGAACCGGGACAGTTTCTCCAAATACACCTTCTGTCTGCCCATGTTTTCTTGCAAAAGGCTGATTGATAAGACTGTGAGAAGACAGGTACGGTAGGTAGTGTTTCCTGAGTAGCTGTGAAGCTGGGAGGAACGGGCTCCTCTTATGGAGCCATGATGGACTTGGATTGGGCCGGTGCCAAGCCTGAGCACGGCTACACCCTCTGAACCACGCCTCCCTGCTTCTCACGAAGTGATTCAGCCTTTGGGTTTCTCACTGGTCAACTTTCTACCACTCACTCTTACTCTCCTTCAAACACACGCACGTACACATACTTTACATTGTTATACCTGTGAGCTCCTTCATTGAGCTCATGCATACCTGCAACCCGATACTTGAACCTCCTCAACACATGCCTAACACATGCCTAACCATCAGCATAGCTTTGCAAAATTGAATCCAGTGATCACATATGTTCATTGAAAAGTTCAGCCAAAACTCAAACTCCTGCACAAATAATACAAATGGCTTTGAGATCTGGTCATTACAGGAACATGTTTCTTCTTCTTTCTCCCTCAGATTTAAACTTGGAAAAGGCGACTCCATAATAAGTGTGAGAAAGTTTCTTTGCATTCGAAGAACTTGCATGTATCGTGTGCTTTGGATTTTGTTTGAATGTAATTACTGTAAGAGCACATTTCCCTGTGCTGTTATTTTGCAAACTTATTATGGCAATGCCTGGTTTACAGTGTAAACATAAGTGTTGCCTGCCCTGATGTCATTACTGTCTCAGATTATGCAAATAAATCACATCTGGGAAAAAAACCCCGTAAAGATAGAAAGGATAAATCATGTGAACACTTTGTGTAGCCTCTACCCACCTTAATCCACCAAAATGAAAATGTCTTACACAAACATATTTGTTGAATCTACTTTGGACCCAACATGACTTAACTGGTTCGTTCTCTCTCATTCTCTCTCTCCTTTTCTGTCTCTCAGCTCGTTTTCTCTGACCTGCTCTTTTGTCCCCCGTCTGAAACTTCATCACCACATATTATAGCCTCTTTGTCTGGTTTCAATAGAGGTGTGAGAACATTTCCAGTTTTAAAAGCCCAGACATGCCTCTATCAGTAGGAATCAGTGTACCATTTCTCTACTCTGTTAGGAGTTATTTTGCTCTGCTCGGGCCAATATTATTGGGACGGTGGTGCACACTATCAACTTGGATCATCTGAACGTTAAACTTGTGTGCACATATCAGAGAGAATACTTGCTGCAGAGAACTTAAACACGCTTCACACATTCAAAATTGCACAAAGATGCACAACCATGTTGAATCCATCAAAACAGACAGTGGCCTGTTTCCGGGAGAGTTGGCAGCCACACTGTTGCGTGCATTGTCGGGAACACATGCAGCCGCTTCAGACTCCAGCACATCTATTAGTTCAGGGCAACCGTGGCTAAGTGGAGAGCAAGGCCGTCCTTCAATCAGAGGATCGGCGGTTCGATCCCGAGCAAGACACTTGTGCCTACGGTGTGATAGAAAAGGATCTGAATTGTAAGTCGCTTTGGATAAAAGTGTCTGACTGGCATAGAGAGAGACAGAGATGTGTTTACTTGATAGCCAGCTGATGCTGGGATGACTTTTCAGGTGGACCAGCGCTATTCTCCTTAAAGTGACAAGCCGCTCCTCTGAGTTTTGCTCAGTTATATATTTTTTATATTTCTTTAAACTGATGGCATGCCTAAATGATTAATTATTAACACCCATCCATTCGGCAAAGAACTTTGCTCTGTTTGTACCAGGAAAACATAATGTTGAATAGTAAAATGTCAGCAACAAAGTTATCGTTTGAACTGTAATGGCACTATTCAATAAATAAGTATATTGGTACTCGCCATTGTGAGGAATTTAAGTTTAAAAGCATTCCTAGTATGTTTAATAGCACCCTAGTGGTGGATATTATATGTCAATATTTACTTATGGAAGTTTTAAACCATGGAGTGTGGTCATTGAATATATTGAGCGTCTGTGAGGGGCGTTTCCAGGTCACGACCATAGAAAGTGGTGAGTGAGGTGTGTGCTAAGAGCGGGGGGATGGACGAAAGCTGGCTGCAAGGAAGGGTGTCTGACCAGAACAACAGGTCAAAGGCCAAGGAGGAGCTTATTGGATTTCAGCCAATCATTGAGCTGATCGATGGGCTAAGGAATGTGTAATATGAGACATCTCAGAGACTTTGGAGGGACAAAGGAACTGTGAATCCCCGGAGATAATCAGACCTCCTCCGGACCATGGCGCAGATACACCAGTCTGTCGTGAATAACACATTATGTGAATATATGTGAAAATATTCCACTTGACTGCCATACAGAGCGTATCTCAACGACCACATTGCTAAAACAGTGGTTGGGAAAGTAAAAGATACAGTATGTGATAGGTTTCACCCATACTGTCTATCAGAATATTGAAAGATCCCAGGGCAATGTGAGTCATGTCAATCACAGCGCCGGCATCAAAGCTACATGAGTCAGGCATGTTGCACAACTGTTCACAGCGAACTGTTTCAGTGTGACGCCCATGAAGAAGGGATGGACAGAAGTTGATGACAGGTTTATAGGGAGGACATCTTCATCACACAGAATACATGTGATCCAAGTCGACACAAGTAATGTGAATATGAAATGTTTTACAGAAGAATTAGATGAAACTTTATGGTGCTTTTGCGTTTCTTAGTATGTTTGTGATTGATGGCCATATGCACCAGATGTGTTTGTTTCCAGTAAGAGTGCCGATGTGTCAGTAGATTACCATCAGGTGCAGACAGGTGAAGAAATATTGATGCCTCTCATAAAGATGGCACAGGTTGTCACACTGCCTCGAGGCAGACAGAGATGACGTTAGCAACAACTACACGCTGTAATTAAAAAAGGCTGTTAAACTTCCCTGCAGGTCAAGAGTCCTAGATGTTGCGCAGGAAACGCTCTCATTTCTATGATCTCTTAAGCCAAAGTAGTGTTTTTTAAAATAAGTTAGTCCTCCATTTCGACTTTTAGGTTCATAGTTTTCAAAGAACAATAAGGCCCATGGGATCAGTCTAAATTGTGTAAAAGAGAAATGCAGTCATGTCAGGTCATGATATCTGACTATTACACAAATTCCCCGCACCAGATTTCCGTGTTATTTTGCAGAAATACGTATCTGCTCTCAGATCAAGTTCCTCTGAAAAATCTTGTTTGGTGAAACTCTCCAGTGTGGTGCAAACAAGATCAGAGTTTGATGATTATGCAATATATGTGACATGCATCTTAGCGATCACCACTTTGTCAAGATTACACAATATGATGTACGTTGTTTAACTGAATCTTGTGTGCGATGCATTAAAGCCTGGCTCTTGTACATTTCCACTTTCTTCACTTTCTCTATAATTACGCTGGATTGCAACCAAAACAACATGCTTTCTCTGTCAACAGCTGCAGACATGCACATCCTATGTCACAGCCGAATGTGTCAGCTCGGCAATTAAGAACTTTTATACGTCTACATTTACGATGACGGGACAAACAGGCTGCGAACCTATGCTGTAAAACCAGATGGATGATATTTTTCTACATTTATTAATGCCTTAGACTCAATATAGTCTCTAACAACCTGCCTTTTTATTATTTTCAGGAATGAAATCACTCCCATCTTTGAACTCATTTTCTAACAAATTATGTATTCAAAATAAAAACTAGAAAACAGCAAAACCGTCTTGCATTTTGATTTGTCCAAACCATTTGCATGCATGTTACTATTGTGCTACATAATGTTACAGTGACAAGTATCTCACATTTTATACAGCGCTAATCACAACCCTCAGCTGCAACTCAGATTTGACTGCCCTTCCAGTAACCGGTGGAAGCTCATCTTCGACGACTCTTACAGAGAGAGAGTTTGTCACACAACAAGCAGCCTCAAGCACTGCACACATTTAATTAAAACAAGCCTCCCTGCATCCAGGTTATTACCGACCATAACACACAGGTCCATTTATATTTATTACTATCAAAGGACCAATGAGTACAGGCAGTTGTATATACACAAGTCCATACAATTCTGTGCTTAATTACAGAAAAACATATTGTTGCATCACCTGCCTTTTGATCGTCACCAAGGCTGTGAAAAGCTCACATTCACCAGTTTTTAACGAACAGAAATGACAAGTACACACATGAACTGTGGGTGGTGAACTCAAAGCCCTGTCGATCAAATGATGATTCAAAAGTGATTCAGTTTTCTGGTAAATCAGTGTGTGGTCCCAGAGCTGTATGTTGGAGACAGTGGAGCGATACTGGCTGTGACTTGTGAAGCAATCTTTGGTTTTTTCACACCAGAATCACATTTTATACCAAATTTCTTAAGAGACAGCATTGCTTGGGTGAAAGTAAATGAACTGGTACTATAAATAATTGCGACACCATCATGCTGATATGTGCAACTAACAAGTCATAGAGAAGAGAGATGCAGCATTTAACATGTTTGTCAGATTCTTGGTGTTCAGTTTATGTGAATTAATATTTAGTAGACTTCGGACACAACAGTATACTTTGCCGTTCGTCTAGTGTTTTTCTGTATTCAAGGGGCTATGAGTGCAAGCTGTGATGCCCGGTCTAGTGTTTCCGTGATTAGAGATTATTATTTTGCGTCAATTACTAAGAACTTAAAGCCCGAGTCAGTTTCCCTAGAAATGAGAGGCAGCCAGATAATCCCTTTCCACAAATCCATTGGAAGCAAACCGTCTGGCACGTCTCTGATGATCACCTACCTCTACTGTGTTCAACTGGCAGCCCTGTGTGTTTGTTTGAGAAATGTGTCAGAGAAACCGTTGACACTTTTCATTGCATCAACAGCAATGATAAAAGGATAGTGACGGCCATTTCAGTGTCCTGCTTTGTTTTTAACCACCCGTTTCAAGATGAATGGATTTAAACAAATCTGATACATATACAGTTGTGTGAAAAAGTGTTTGCCCCCTTCCTGAGTTCTTATTTTTTTGCATGTTTGTCACACTTAAATGTTTCAGATCATCAAACAAATTTAAATATTAGACAAAGATAACACAAGTAAACACAAAATGCAGTTTTTAAATGAAGGTTTTTATTATTAAGGGGGGAAAAAAATCCAAACCTACATGGCCCTGTGTGAAAAAGTGATTGCCCCCCCCTGTTAAAACATAAATTAACTGTGGTTTATCAAAGTAATTGAGATCTATCAGTCTCGAAAAGGTTACAAAGCCATTTCTAAAGCTTTGGGACTCCAGCGAACCACAGTGAGAGCCATTATCCACAAATGGCGAAAACATGGAACAGTGGTGAACCTTCCCAGGAGTGGCCGGCCGACCAAAATTACCCCAAGAGCGCAGCAACGACTCATCCAAGAGGTCACAAAAGACCCCAGAACAACATCCAAGGAACTGCAGGCCTCACTTGCCTCAATTAAGGTCAGTGTTCATGACCCCACCATAAGAAAGAGACTGGGCAAAAATGGCCTGCATGGCAGTGTTCCAAGACGAAAACCACTGCTGAGCAAAAAGAACATAAAGGCTCGTCTCAGTTTTGCCAGAAAACATCTTGATGATCCCCAAGACTTTTGGGAAAATACTCTGTGGACTGACGAGACAAATGTTGAACTTTTTGGAAGGTGTATGTCCCATTACATCTGGCGTAAAAGTAACACGGCATTTCAGAAAAGGAACATCATACCAACAGTAAAATATGGTGGTGGTAGTGTGATGGTCTGGGGCTGTTTTGCTACTTCAGGACCTGGAAGACTTGCTGTGGTAAATGGAACCATGAATTCTGCTGTCTACCAAAAAATCCTGAAGGAGAATATCCGGCCATCTGTTCGTGACCTCAAGCTGAAGCGCACTTGGGTTCTGCAGCAGGACAATGATCCAAAACACACCAGCAAGTCCACCTCTGAATGGCTTAAGAAAAACAAAATGAAGACTTTGGAGTGGCCTAGTCAAAGTCCCGACCTGAATCCGATTGAGATGCTGTGGCATGACCTTAAAAAGGCGGTTCATGCTCGAAAACCCTCCAATGTGGCTGAATTACAACAATTCTGCAAAGATGAGTGGGCCAAAATTCCTCTACAGCGCTGTAAAAGACTCATTGCCAGTTATCGCAAACGCTTGATTGCAGTTGTTGCTGCTAAGGGTGGCCCAACCAGTTATTAGGTTTAGGGGGCAATCACTTTTTCACACAGGGCCATGTAGGTTTGGATTTGTTTTCCCCCTTAATAATAAAAACCTTCATTTAAAAACTGCATTTTGTGTTTACTTGTGTTATCTTTGTCTAATATTTAAATTTGTTTGATGATCTGAAACATTTAAGTGTGACAAACATGCAAAAAAATAAGAAATCAGGAAGGGGGCAAACACTTTTTCACACAACTGTAGCTGCAACTAATGGTTACCATTTCCCAAAGCTTAAGCTGAAGCCTTCAAATTGCTTGTCTTCTCCAACCAACAGCCCAGGTCTAAACATATTCAGTTTGCTACCATAGAAAACAATCTTCACATTTGAGAAACCAAATTTAGTTTGTTAATAAACTATTAACCTATTATCAGATTTGTTGGTGATGAATTTTCTAAATAATCAGTTCAGCTCTCCGGTAACAGCAAGACTGAATTATGAATTTAAAAATGTTGATTTGTAAATGTACATTAAAAGTCCCAGTCCCTAATATTATAATAATTATCTACTAAATATTTAATTTTCTCAATTGTATCCACTGATACAATCATATACAAAAAAAAAAATCAAATCAAAAGAGTAAATATCCATTTATTAGACATGATGCAGCTTTGCCAAAACAATCATATGGCTCATCTTTAACCACATTATTAACTGATAATATTGTTAATAAAATTCATCTGAAAATCCATTCATTTTTTCCGTTGTTCTGTTTTCCATTGGAATGCACCTGGTGAAAACAGTGTGTCTAAAATGACCATTTTTCAGTCCTGGCTTCCACTGACTTGATCAAGCCCTTCCCCATGACCCGGAAGTCCTCCAGTATTGCTTCCACGTTGGGGATGGTATTTGCTTCCTCTCCAGTCACCGCCACTCTCCGAGCAGACATTTGTGACGTCTGCCATGAAGGGAAACGGAAAAAATCAGGTCAGAGTGATGGAAGTGAAGGAGACACATGATAACATCGAAGCAAGCTGTTGGCAATCCAAAGGGTATCTGACCTACATTCATGAGTTTTATTAGAGGACATAACTTAGGCCTTACCTTAAAGGGCATTGGGATGAAGGCCTTTGGCTTCCATAAAACTGCAATCACTGTTCCGCCATGGGGGTCACAGAAGAAGAGGGCTAGGTCTCCGAAAGCATCCTGAAAATGAATTAGATTAGTAGATGTTCAAAACGTTGTGCACTTTCTCTCTATGCCGAGAATAAAGTCAGAATATTTGGGGATTAAAGTCATAAAAGTTCAAGAAAAATTCTACTGACCCTATAAAAACACTTTTGATCAGGCATACATGTCACCATTGTGTGGGTTATTGTCAACATAAAATATTAACTTCACCGCCTCTGATAAAGGGCAGGCTAGATCTACTTTATCATAGGCATCCAAAGCAGCAGTTCAAACCCGACTTTATGCTACAGACACTTGTGGTCAGCTGTGGAGCGCACTGCAGCTGAGGAAATTATCATCATCAGTTATAGATATTCAAGGAAACATCAAATAACACTGAAGAACGGCACAACAGAGCGTCAGTAGTTTCCAATGATATCTTCTCATACTGTGCACATGAATAGTTTGTCACCATATCATGTTTGTTCCGCTGTTCTTTTCTCGTTGGATTATGTCAACAAGTTCACTCAAGTATTGGCAGGGACCATTCCGTCCTCCCAAAATCATGGTGAGGACGTGTCCCTACTGTGCCTATTCAAACCTATGCCCTTGAATTCATTCCAGGAAAAACCTGCTTTGAGGGCGATGCAAGTACAGTCTGGAAATGTTTCTTCCCTGAATGTTGTATTCTCAGGAAGCTGCTGGACATCAGACAGAATATACTTCAGAACAGAGCAGCCAAGCTGCAACTTGCATGCGCAAATCCTGCTGCACAGCTTTCCTCACATCCTGTGTCAACACGACGTTATTAACACCACGCCTGCCTTTTAACCTGAAGTTTACGCTCGACACACTCACTCTGAGCTCTGCCAGGTAGAGGGACACGGGGTTGTAGTCGATGACAGGCAGGGCCCCTCCAGACTGGGCCACACTGCCAGCCATGAGGCCCCTGCTGAAGGTGACAGTGGGCGGGTCCACTGCCTGAGGGAGCAGGGGAACCTGCTTTGGGTTCAGGTGAATCAACACATCATAGGCATCCAGAGGAGGACGCATGACCACCTGCACGAAACACAGACAACGCGTCACAAGGCTGAAGTACTAAATCACAATTCATTCAGATAGTGGACCATTTATGAAGACAATAGCAGACGAGAGTTTAAGTGCTTTTCACTAACCCTGACATCTTGTATCTGCTCTCTGTCCATCAGCTGCTGTTCCAGTAACTTCAGACTCTCTGCAGCCACCATCACCACACGCTGCAGCATCTGAAGACACACAACCAGAATAGCACATTTGATGGTTAAACACGGTAGCTTTGGACATTGCGATTCATCTGAAAATATATTCAGACATGTCATATAATATAATATATAGACCCCCATTGTGGTTGTACAAATCGATCAATTAGCACTAAAATTTCAAATGACCAATTTCCCATCAACAACATGTATATACTGTGTGTGTATATATATATATATATATATATATATATATATATATATATATATATATATATATATGGGTCAATGACATGACATGCATATTTTTGTGTCCGAGTCCACTATTTCCTTTTAAAATAATTGTATCAATTCGTGACGTATATCATTTCATTCTATAAAACCGATCCAGTTTTGATACATTTTCAGTACAATCAAATAATATATATTATTTTATGTTTTGGCATATCAAACCCTGAAAATGTCAGGCGGTGCACCTGTCCTAGCAGATGAACAGTCTAAGAAAACTATTAAAAAATGTATTGAAATGATAATAAATTCAACATAAAATACTATGGCATGCTTTTATTGTTGTAACGATTCAAATAAACCAAACTTTTACAAATACCAATAGTTTTAAGCTGTTGCGATAATTTAAAAACTTTTGTCCATCAATTTGAATGTTCTCAAATATCAGAGTGGCACAGCTGTAAAGATGGGACTTTTATTATAACATTAAAGTGGAAAACAGTAAATAGGTTATTGCATCATCAAGAGGACCTCAACTGACCTTTATAGCAGAGTGAAATGTTTTTATATCTCTTTTGAATATTGATAAAAACAGCTACTTTCAACTTATAGGTAGAGTGGTTCACTTTCCATGTCAGGGTGGTACAACCAATGTAAAACTAGAAAAATGTTATTTTATCATAAATGTCTTTATTCCATTTAAAATGTATATGTATGAAGTTGTTAGCAAGAACAAAAGCTAATGCTAGTGTCCTAGTAAATGCCTGTTTAATTTGAAATCAGTTGCAAATGTCAGGTGGCGCAACCAGTAAGGCAGGTGGTGCAACTGCAGAGAATGTCACTCTATGATATTATATTTAAAGCTCTAATATTATATTTTTAAAAAATTCTAAAGTTTAACAGTGTTAAGTTAACTATATTATACACTTTCAAACTATATTTCATGATATTAATGAATATTGTTTAACTATTAAGGATGCCACTGTCAAGTAAAGCAAAATCAGCACGACGCAGGGAGCAGACAACAAGTCCTGTATGGAGTGTGTGCAAAACGCTGCTACAATGAGGTAGAAGCTGCAACAGCCCAGGCGGAAGCGACTGTGATTTTGCCTATTCCAGTTATGTGCTAAACATGATTACTATGAAATATTTATTTATTTTACTTAAAAAGAGACTGTTGATTAAAAGCATGTTGTTGTATTTGAAAAACAAATGCAAATTGTCTGCATATTTGCTGTGATTACTAATATTGTCAGGTGGCACAACTGCTAAATGTCACGGTGGTGCGAGCAGGTAAAATATTAATTTAAAGCAATAAATAATAGGTTAAAGTGAATTTGTTTTTGCTTGATATGATGTGAAGAACTATTTTATTGAATGTATTCATTTGAATATTTGTATTATTATGTTTCTCTGTTTAAATGTAAAATCAAAAGTTCAGGGTTCATACACATTTTGACCAATTGATTTCCATGACTTTTCCATGACTTTAAACCAAATTTCCATGACCAAACATTTTGTGAAATCTCGGTGTATACATGAAAAAGTGAGAAAATGTAGTATTTAAACTAACAATGAGAATTCCAAAGCATACAGTCTACCTTAAATGACACAAACGAATGAGAGACAATAGTTTGATTAAAAGAATAAACATTTATAAATATACTCTGGTTGACACTGGCATATCAATAAGAGCTTTAGTAGGTAGCAGCATCCAGCTAGTGCACATATTGCTTTCCCTTTTGTAGTGCAAATTTTTCATTGAACCCTGTTACTGTATGGCTTAATATTAACTTCCACTGTTACTGTACAGCCGTTAGAATTGTGGCCTATCTTCTATTTGCATTCAATCCAGTTCAATTATTTAAATGAAAATGATAATCTACTCTGGCTATGGTAGTTTATCAAGAGTAAAATAATAGCTGTGATATATACACTCCTCTGCATTAGCAAGCTGCTGAAATGAAGGTACAGGCACTTTAACCCTCTCATTACTTCAGGGTTCTTGAGAGCAACTGCGCGTGGGACTGTTGGGACTGTTGGTACACTGGCTGTGGTCATTACAGTGAACAGTGTCTGGCAGTGTGATGAGAGGGCATGTGAGCCCTTGTTGCTGTAGTTCATCTCCTTGGAGCAGAGGCTGCATTTAGCATACCCTGCCTTATCAATGTATTTAAAACACTGTGACAGCAGGAAGCTGTACTCACGTCTGTTTAGACCTCCACCTTTATCCAGGCCCAGCTCCACCTTTATCCAGGCCCAGCTCCACTCACATCTCAGCCCTGCGTCAAGCTGCGCTACAGACAGCCTCCTCTCCCTGAAGCTCTTTGACCTCATCATCTCATCAGTATCTGGGCCTCATGTTTCGTGGTCATGAAAGTTATTCTGACCTGAAATCATCCTCATTCTACTTTGAGTTAAACAAAACAACCTGCAACCAGATGCGTCGGTGTTCGGGTTTAACGTTATCGAGTGACCGCATGAACTGAACCGGAACACGGGGGGGGGGGGGGGGCTGCATGTTTCATCACGCTACGTTTTTTCCTTCTAAAATCGCGATAATGACGAACGTTAGCAGTCGACAAAGTTCCGCATGCTGTGGACGTTAACTTAACCCAGCAAGTCTGAACGGTAATGGTACATAACGTAACTCAAACTTTAACGGAGGGAAATGAAGACGCTGTAGACATCTGAACGCTGATTGGCCAAGACTCGACACATCAAAGATGTTTTATTGCGAAGATCACATCACATTTTCTCCTCGTCTCACTCCAATCTGAGAAACGCTGGCTGGCAACTCAGCGTAAATGAACGACATGAAAATATGAATATAACAAATTTCCATGACTTTTCCAAAACTTTTGGGATTTTATTTTTTTCCATGACTTTTCCAGGCCTGGAAATAACCATTTTAAAATTCCATGACTTTTCCAGGTTTTCCATGACCGTACGAACCCTGAAAGTTAAATATACTAAATACCTGGCCAAGAGAACGCAATTATGATAAATATATAAAACACAACGATGTGTTAGACACAGTAGACACTAAGGGATACTTGTCAGAAATTTCAGTTTGAATAAATATTAGGAAAATATATATTTTTTTATAAATATGTGGTTGCGCCACCTGACATTTTTTAGCCTGTGAAGTTAAAAAATACTGTTAAAAACGATTTAAAATACTACGAAAAGTTGGTTCACAACTTAGACTTGTTTCACCACATTTTTCCAGACACAAAAATATGCATTACATCCATTTTGAAGATAATTTTTAAAATTACCTTTTTAGAAGCCTTATTTGTCAATGTCATATATATATATATATATATATATATATCCACTAATTGTTGTATTACAATGAGCCGCCTACTGTATTTGTTTCAGCTCGTCTGATGTTTTTTGCATTAGTGCAACAGGGTCAATTACATTTACAGCTGGAACAATGCACACAGGTAGTAGGAGGTCATGAGTCGGTAATTATGGATCAAAGAAGTAAATGAATGTGTGTTCTGGGCTAAACTGAATACTGGCAACCACAAACACACACACTGTAATTAATCTGTGTGTTTTATTTGGGATCATATTGGTATTTTGTTGATTTAAAGCATTGTGTGTGTTTAGAGCAGGCGTGTCAAACTCAAGGCGCCACGTCATTTTATGTGGCCCGCGAATCCGCCAGCAAAAAAAAAATAAATTTTTTTTTTTTAAAGCTAGACTTGATAATAAAAAGATTCCCATAGTCGAAATTATGAGATAGAAAGTCAAAATTATGAGATACTTAAACACAATAGTCACAGAAGCAGCTCTTTGGCTGGTTACTGTACATTTGACATGGAAACGGATTGCGAGTACATTGAAGACTACTTTAAACGTGGCTTTACAACACATGAAATACTTCACGTGGGATTGTGCAAACGCACCCTTGAAAGGATTTTAAGCATTGAACAAAGTTATTATAATAACTTGTCTTTGATATTTTCTTTAATAGTTTGATAGAGTAATGTGGGTTTCTTAACCCTAAATTAAAAGGATTTAAGTTATAATAAACAGAAATGTGCTGAAATATAATTTTACATTTATATGACTGCATGTACAATATTTGTACACTTGAATAAACAATAATCAAATGCAGAGACAGTTATTTACCAATATGTACTAATAGGAGTAGTTACATTTACACCGTCTTACATTTGCAACCGGCCCTTTGAGGGCGACCGTGATGCTGATGTGGCCCAGAGTGAAAATGACTTCAACACTCCTGGTTTAGAGAGTTAAGAAATTCACTCAATCACAATGTGCTCCCTAGTGGTCATTCAGAGGTATTGAGACAACTACAAACCACACACTGAGCCAGGATCAGCAACTCACCTCAGCTTTTTGTTGTGAAACAACTTTTAGGTTTTGATAGTCCGTGAGGGTGGGTATGAGCATTCAAGAAGAGACGTATATATATGCAACCCGATCAACCAGATAAGGTAAAGTCGTCCTGAACGTTGTGATTAGGCAACGATGACGTCGCTGTCGGGACGTCACAGAGCACAAGGTTCCTGTTCTCCGCCACCGTTATAAAGGAGGATGCTGGCAGAGGCTCAGTGTTAATGTCGGGCTTGTTGGGGGAGTGAGCTGGGACAGCACAGGAAGCTTATCTGGGTCAGCTACGCACCATGGGAAGCTGGCCCGCTTACCTTTTCTGTACACTACTGTGTGCCACTGGACTCTTTTACAGCCACGGTCACATCCAGACAGAGGAATACAAAACTACATACTCAACTTATTTCACTACGACAGAGGACAGCAATGAAAAGCAGCTGGTGAGCTACACCTAATGGTCTCCCAATAAACAAGTACTGCTAGTGGGAATTCTTCAGAATGTTGTTTATTATTTCAAATTCGGACTGTATTCTAATATTCTAAATTTTCCATTTCAGATCAATGATTTGCATGGAGTTTTGGAAAGACTTCAGAACAATCAATTTCCAGCTCTAAGAAAAAAACATGGCTTTCTGCCTGTGGTACGTAATGCAACAACTCTATTTGGAATCCTCTCAATTCATAACATCAATCTAGTGAATCTCTTTAGAGAAATATGTTTACATATTTTCATGAGTCAATACCTTACTTTAGTATTAATTTGGCGGTCTATATTTCCAGTGTGATCCAGGAGACCAGTGTGCACTAAGGAAAGGCTCCAGAATTGGGAAACTATGTGACTGTTCTCTGCCGAGGACATGCAACTCTTTTCTACACCGCTGTTTGTGATTCTCACAAATCATCAACAAAATAACAGTAACCTATAAGCTTGTGATCTAGTCTTAAGTATTCCATTTTGTCCTGTGTTCTTGTTACTGGCCAATTGTACTATTCAATCATCTTAAAATTCAGCATTGAGTGCTATTCTATTAAATGTGTAGTTGTGCGAGTTGTGTACTTGTATTTGTGTCAGCTGACCTGTACGCTAGGTGCTCGCTTGGTCCACAGGGATTGGTTTTTGTCTTTAGGCGTAGCTACAAACAGGACAGGCAGAGACTCCCTGGAAGCCATGAAGTCATTCTTGATCTCTGTGTAGTCGGTGGCTGCACGTGACAGAGAGGTGAACAACAATCAAACTTGGTGTTGAAACAGTGAAGCATACGAGCAGGATGTGTGTATAAAATGAGGTCGGGGGGGGGGGGGGGGGGTTGTTTTTGTGACACAGAGGGAAAGGGGGTGTGTGAGAGTGTGCTTGCCTGCAAGCTGGTTGTTGAGGTTGACAACCAGCGGGTTGTTCCTCCAGTCAAAGGAGGAGAGCAGATGAAGGAAACGAAGCAAGCCGACCTGAGGAGAACTGAGGAAGACAGAAATGCATTCACATGACCTATTGAACATACAAAAGGGACGATACAAACAATTCCATCCACAAATGAGTCTGATGAGATGGGCGGTAGTTACCCCGGAGGAGTGAAGGGTGCAGGCTGCAGGAAAAGCGACGCCACCAGCAAGTCTGCTGTGTCCTCTGTGATGTCTTCGCTGAAGAGCTGAGACCCCAGCCAGCGTTTGGCCAGGCGACACACTCCCCCGAAACATTGGTGCTGCTGCTGGAGCCTATCAACAACAGGATGACATGTATGAGATGAGGAAATGGTGAATGCAGGGCAAGCAAAATAATGAAGGAACAGGAAAGAGACAAAAACATGGTGACAGAAAGGAAGGACAAAGGTTAGAGAAAGTAGGAACATATAACCAAAAATGACATATAGGGTTGAAAAGAGGGAACCCTGCAACCCTGCTTTCCCTGCTTTCCCACACAAACCCACAGATATTTGTGTTACTGTAATTTTACCCATGCAATGTGCTGGTAAGTAGAGGCTTATGCATGGTGGCCATCTCTAGAGCCTGAGCCTCCTCGTTGTCCCTTACAACCAGCAGCCCCTCTGCATTCACACTCTCCCTCAGCACCTGAGGCTCACGATGGTAGGCCACCTGGATGCGGAACACCAAGCCATCCTGGATGCAGAAACAAATTAAATTAAAACAGCGTAAAAAAAGAATACTGAAAACTGATTTTAAAAACACTGTACCAACAATTTGCCTAAACATATAACGATACTTAGAAAGAAAAAAAACACAACAACAACAACAAAAAACAGTCAAGAACACAAACAAGTGTGCGACTTATAAACTAACTCAAGAATATACCTTCCAGACATCTAGGTGAGTAGGGCAGGGCCTGCATGTATAATTATGATGCTTCTTCAGTAAGTCTCCCAGGCGGATGTGGAAGGCAGTTCGGATGTGGCGGATGGCAAAGCGATCGTGAGGCCACTTTCCACTCCCTTCCATGTGACAAATCACTGCAAGAGCAGGGTCACCAGTGATATGAGTTTGAATAAATGGTTTTGTATAGTTTAATCTCTGTGGTTAGGTGGCTGTAGTGTTCCTGCTTTGAATACATGGGTTGTAACTCAGTCATTTAGCAATTGTAAAATCACCAGGTACTTTACAGAAATCAAGGGAAGTTGTGCTTCGGAAATAGTGTAAATTCATAAAACATTTTCTATGGTGGACAGTGCAGAAATTAAACAAGCGTTAAACACTTCTTAACAAGTTGCTGGTGGTTAGTGTCACTGTTACCTGTGATGGGGGTGATATAAGCAGGGCAGGGTTTGCCTTCCTGTGGCACCAATGACCGGGAAGCCTTTTCTCTGTCAAAGAAGGAATAGTCCACCTTCAGTGGCACAGGGGGAAAGACCTGCAAGGTACAGATGAAATGTTAGAACTGCCATAAAGAAAAACAAGCAAAGCACACAACACAGTGTAGTGATGTTTGAAATAATGCAATTGTTGTTATATTTTACTAACACTGCTACTAATCAGTGCAATAATGAGAGCAGTTGCCTGTTAAGAACAAGAGGCCTTACCTGTGTGTATCTAAGTGCAGGGTGGGCTCCTTGCACTGCTGTGATGGAGAGAGGCAGACCTTCCAGCCTCCACAGTTTTCTACTCAGGTCATCATAGGACTGAACCACCAGTAAACTCCCCTCCTCTCCAGTACTGGGCACCTGAAGAGCACAATAGACATCAAACATACGCTGTAGTTACACATTAATATAGACTGTATTTTTTAAATTATTAAATAGCAACAATTTTGATTAAATAACAAGTAATAATAATAAACACATTACAACATTCCAGGCCATAAAGCACAGAATATAAATGAAAAATGCCATTAATTAAATTCCAATAGGAACAAAAAAACATAATTTTATAATATAATATTTCACAAAAGAATATTCACAACATAACACATAAAAAACGTTATTTATATTCAATTAATCCCATCGACTTTATTTTGAATTTGACATTAAGAATAAATCCAGATTTGATCGCAACAATTTGGCATTTACCTCACTTCCCGTTTTGATGACGTCATCCACCATCGACCCCACATACCGCATACAGGATTCAGGGATATCTGCATGACTGGTGGATAATAAATACAGTAGTTTCTTTATAAAAACGAGGCTTCAACAAGTTCACACTTACACTCACCTCATTGCATTTTCAGTTATTGCATATACCGAGGTGAAATCGGATTTTTATTAACCGAAAGAGCTTTTTTTGCGACGACAGTTGGCGCTAACATTAGCTAGCTTGCTAACGTTTTTTACGTACTTTAACCAACTGCACGACAAAAACAATGAAGCGTACGGGCAGGAGACGGAGCTCTGTGTGGGACTGTTTTGAACAAGTGGGGAACTTTGTCCGCTGCATGAAATGTGACGCCACATTGAAGTACTGTGGTGGAGCCACCAGCTCCATGATGAACCACATGAGCAGGCACCACCCGTCCACGGCGCCTTCAGACGAAGACGAGAAGCCGGTGATTTGCACCGTGCAGTGCATCGAGGAAGAGAGCGCCCCTAATCCGGACATCATGCAGGTCGCCATCATGTCACCCAACATGAACACGACCACCAACCTCTCCGAGCGGGACTACGGGGAGAGGAAGCGCCTGAAGAGGAGCTCTGTGTGGGACATTTTCATCAAAGTGGACGAGGAGGTGCACTGCACCATGTGCGACACCAAACTGAAATACAGGAGCAGCACCACCAGCATGATGTACCACATCAAAAACAAGCACCCCGACACTATGCCCAATGACGGCGGGTCAGTGGCAACACATGCAGAGGTGACTGAACTCATCTCCAGAATGATAGAGAAGGACATGCTTCCCATCAACGTGGTCAGTGGGGATGGTTTTCGTGAGCTACTTGCATACACTGTGCATCATTATAAAATCCCATCTGCTGCTGATATCACACGCCTTATTGAAGGCCACTTCCATGAGAAAGTGGAGGAGCTTGTAGTGCAGCTGGGGAAAGTGGAGAAATTGGCGCTCACTGCCGATTTGTGGACGGCCCTCCCATTTCAGAGGTACATCACAGTCTTCTGTTCGTTCATAACAGAGGACTGGCAGGGGAGGTCTGCTGTGCTGCAGACGCACAAGCTGCCGTCAGACAGCCACACTACTACAGACAGTGTCACAGAGAGGCTCCTTAGCACGGTGCAGACCTGGGGTATTGCTGGGAAAGTGACTGCGTGTATTCATAACAGCACACGGGGCGTCTCTGCACCCCGCGCGTTTGTCCGCGTCACCTGGGACTATGCCACTTGCTTTGCCACTACACTGCAGTTAGCAGTCAGTGACGGGCTGAGTGAGGATCTAGTCCGCATCATCGTTGCCGCGGGGAAACTAGTCAAGCACTTCAACCAAGGTCTGCTGGCGAGTGATGCCTTGGAGCTGAAGCAAGTGCAGATGTGCCTGCCACAGCACAAGCTTATCCAGTCGTGCAAAGCTAGATGGGACACCATCTGCGATATGTTTGAACGGCTACTGGAGCAACGGTGGGCAATTAAAGCTGTGCTCTCTGATCGCACGATCACTAACAGACAGGAAGCCCAAACCCTCGAGATCGAAGATGATTGCTGGCAAATAATTGAGAATTTTACGCCCGTGCTGGCGACGCTGAAATGGGCAACAACAATCATATCCGCAGAAACAGAAGTGTCCATTTCAAACATTTACCCAATCACATTCAGCCTCATTCAGACGCACCTTGTGCCAAAAGAGAATGATGTTGAACAAGTCTCTGAGTTCAAGATGAAGGTTCAGGATTCACTTAGAAATCACATGGAGGTAGGCATAAACATATCAATTTGGTTGAACAGATTGATGCTGAATAATATAAACATCTTTTTTTTTTTTTTTTAACATAACTATCACTTTCATTTGACTGTTTGCAGGTTGACTCTAACGACCTAGCCTCCAAACCAGCTCTGATTGCCTCTATGCTGGACCCTCGTCACAAACACCTCAGTTTCCTGACGCCAACAGGGAGACTGGCTGCAAAGGTTAAACTGCACGAACTGGTTTCAAAATTAGACGTGATAACTACGACTGTGGGCCCAAAGGAGGAACAGCAGGAGATCCTGGTCACACCTGAAATTAGCCAGGTGACAATGCCCTCGCAACTGAGAAGTGACACCAAAAACACCATGATGTTGCTCCTAGGAGACAACTACAGTTCCTCCTATGCCACAGACTCTGAAGCTCAGGTAGATTACTACTTGAGAGACATTGCTCCGTCACTGGACATAAACCCTCTTGAATGGTGGAGGTTGAACGGACCGAGATTCCCCAAATTGGCCACTCTGGCGAGGCACTATTTGTGTGTACCTGGGGTATCGCTGCCGTCTCTATTGTCAGAGGCCGGACAATCATTTGCAACAATGCGTACTAGACTGAGCCCAGAGCATGTTGACATGATGATCTTTGTAAACAGAAATGCATAACTTCCATGACAGCACATGATGGAGGTTTACTCCCGACTTCCCATGCCAATAATAGAAGCAGGTTACTGAGGGGGGGCAAGACGCGGTAGGTGCACGTTAAGTAGGGGTTGGATTCACCAGAGATCCCACGATACTGCGATATTCTGAGTATTGCGATAACATAGGCCTATATTGCGATTTATTACTTTTTTCAACTTCAAATCATGTCCCCAAGGGAAAACTGTGTCAACATGTTTTATCTAATAAGAAAGTTTTCAGTCTGTTCATCTCACTTCAATCATTTTTATTGCAGCAAAATAGGATTGTCAAGCAGACAGACTGACCAACAATATCATAAATGTTGCATGAACCTGACAAACTGAACTGTTTGTATTACTACATAGTCCAACTTAACTAAATGCAAACGTGTGGACTCAGTATATGAACTATAACTTATATAAGTAGGATATTAGAGTTATATAACTCAGTATAACTTGCGATGCGTGGACGTCAAGGGCAGAGAGACAATTATGCGCTGCACTCTCCCCATGAGCCTGGCTACTGTTGGCAGATTTAACCCCGTTGTGAGGCCAGATGTCTCTATCTTTGTTTTGACCAACTTCCTACCAATCACGCTGACCCGAGACCTTTCCTGACCTCACCAGAAAACAACTCAGCACCATCTAGTGGACTGAAAAAGCAATCGATTTGATTTTTCTAGTAAATTATTATTATTATTATTTTTTAAATAGTTTATAGAATAAAAGATCGATACTTGGCGTCCGTGTATCGATACAATATCGCCACGCAAAATATAGCGAGACTATGCTGTATCGATTTTTCCCCCCACCCCTAACGTTAAGTAGACATCTTGATTGGATGTTAAGATAAGAGGATGGGGAAGATGGCAGCTACTCTTCCACTGTTGATGTGTTGCATATGCTGATGTGAATAATGCTTTTTAATTTCAGTCAACAAAAAAGTTAGAAAGCTGAGCTGCAGTCAAATGCTTAACGTTAACTATACCTTAATGTAGTTCCCAACATTCAAACACAGTGCTTTGCCTTAACACCTCACTTGACTTGACGGCTGGATTAAAACAGTGGACAGTGAGCCAATCGTAAAATGATGTTAGTAATATCCGAGTACACACATTGCCACTACAAATCCTTGGTATTCAGCATGAAACATCCGGCATACGCAAGCATCTAGTGGAGGCAAGAGTGTAACCTTTACCTCAACACAGCTATTACCCTATACTTAGATTAGATATCTATACAATAGTCTACAAATCAGGATAAATCTCTGGAGGGATAAAAGAAGAAGAAACATCTCTGGTTTGTTCATTTGTTATCATGACAGCATACTAAATATTTGTATTAATACAGCTAGACTCTCAGTGACCAAACCAACATTGTTGTAATATTGTTAACAATATTAATGTGAAATCTGTCTCAGTATGCCGAGATAAAATACATACAGCTGTAGCAGGTGTGTTATGATCTGTCTGGGGACCAGTCTCTTTTGGCACATGCTCTCTCCGTCCCACAGCACCGCCTCGGTGATGGAGCCGTCCTGGAAGCGACGCAGCTCGGAGCGAGAACCCCACAGCTGACGAAACTCAGCCGCCTGGCAGAAGAACACCGCCGTTATGATTGAATCCCGACACAAGCGCGGTAACATATAAATGATAAAGTCAACAAAACAAATTCTGTACAGTCATGTGACAGGTTTGTCTCTCTTGCAAGTGACAAGAACAGCTGCAAATGCCTGCCATATCAAAAATATAAGTGTGTAATAATTACATAAATGCTGCATAATAGTATTACATTCTTAAAAATGTTTACAATCATATTAGATGAAGCGTGTGTGAATATTTACATTTCAGGTCTTCACTAGTCAAATACACTGTATGGAAAGTAGTAAGTACAAATGTGTTCCTTTGTAGAACTTTTAATATACTAATTATGTCGAGTTAGGTAAAATGACCTTGTATCTTCAATCGCGATTAAAAAATAAAACCCGACACACATGCACAGGAAGGAGAGAGCGGTGAGGTTACCGTGGGGCTGTCTGCAGCTGGGCCTCTTTCCAGGACAGAGGCCGCCAGCTCCGGACTTAGGAGCAAACCGAAGGAGAGAGGAGGTTGAGCTTTGTGTTTTGGGGCTTCACTCTCCACAGACCACTGTGATGAAACAAAAATGAAGAGAGTTCAACGAAAACAGTGATCTTAAGATTGTTAACCATACGTACGTGTGTTGTAAGACACGTTCAAAGTGGTTTGAGTCAAGAACATACTGTTATAGTAGCAGTATTACGGCAGGTTTGTTAACGGTAGCTTAGCAGAATCATGAAATGAAGCACTCAAAAGTCCGTGTTTACGTTCTGCTAGTGGAGCAAGCCAGACGTGGATGACTGTAACCTCTGAGTGTAAATCTTTCCTACCTCAGGGTCAGGCGAGAGGGAGTGGGTGAGGAGGTGGATCCTTTGGCCCAGTCCACGCTGAAGCAGGGACAAAATAAAAGGGAGTGCAGTGTGGACGTAATCTCCACTGTGGTCCATCAGCTCACTGAGGAGATTCATTTTCTTACAGCTGGACTGAAGCTTCACCAGCTCACACAACCTGAGTGGAGCATGAAAAGCAGGATGAGAATGGGAAGTCAAAGACAGAGTGAAGGAGATCTGTTCTGAAAGGAAAAATAACTATTGTGATGTTACACTAGCAGTAGGATGTATTTTCTTTCCAGTACCCTATTTATTACCTGATATTTGAGAAGGTGTATAAACTATCTTTAGCTGGAATCTGTAAAGGTGATGTGAACACGTGTCATGCTAAGTGGAAAATGATGTGTGTTGAAGAGGTGTAAAACTAAGCTGCTAATGTAGTACACAACACAAGGACTGGAGAACATGTTGTTTTGTTGCATTAGCTGATAAACAGAGCCTTACTGGAACACGTGGTCGCTTGTCCTGATCATGGGTTTGGGTGTCATGAGGAGGCTGTGGAAGCCGTCCACCGTAGGGTTGTCCCAGAACTGCATCGATACAGACGCCTCATGCTGCAGCTGAGAACCAATGCAATGAAAAGGATAAATAAACCTGCTGCTTAATCTCACCAGTGTCAAAATAATCTAGTTTGAACTCACAGCACAACACTTCTACAGTATTTACCTGTTTGTAGGTACAAGCCGTCATGTCAGCACACATGTTGAGATGTCCTGACGGGTCAACAAACACGACCTGGAAAGCATCGTGGAACTCTGGAAGAGATGGCTGCAGGGAAAAGAAAAGAAAGGGAACAATAATGATTCATTTAGGAGGTAAACTAAAGGGTGAATAAACTACTTGAACAGACGTAGACCACTCACAGCTGTAGAGTCAGGATCTCTGGCTAAGCTTATTCCATTCACTGTCAGGTCTGCAGATGCTGAGGGTTTGAATGAGAGGTGGGTAAGTTGCAAAATATTCAAAAAAGTGATAAACAAATTTCTGTACGGTCATCTTCCATTCATCAAATTGTGCTACACATTACTATTATTTAAAAAAACAATACTGTGGTTTAGCTGATTTTAAATGTTCTTACCCAGGAAGTTCAAGCTGTTCCGAAGCAGCTGATAGGCTGTCATAGAGTTGCTGATTCTGTGAGTGGTCAGCAGATAAGCCAACAACATCGAAGCCAGGAAGCCATTAAAGCAACCAGTGCCCTACAACACATTGAGAGAGCAATACAGTGGTGAGGTGTCAGAAGACGAGTAAATAAATACAACGTAGCTCTGCAAGCAAAAGAACCCTTTCAAGCCTCCTACCTGGTCAAGCTCTCTTTGCCGAAGCCAGACTTTGAGCAAAGCCACTCCATCAGCAAAAGCTGAGCACTGGGAGCTGACGGCGGAAAGAAACTGGAGGTGAGCCCTGGGCAGCAAATCCCCCAGAACAGAGCTGTTGTAATGCGGAGTGGGGGGTCCGCTGCTCTCTGCAAACAAAAAAAACAAACAAACAATAGAAATTGGTCTGCTATTTTGATTGAACCGTCGCCGAAAATGTGGTCCTGAATATACCTATGATCGAGTGATTAAAGGTGGACAATATTTGAAGAGCTAGGTGGATAAAATAACACTCTTACCACACTGGGAGGGCTGCAGTTCGCTGTACCACTCGGTCCGGATATTATTCCTCTGTGGGTGGAAACGGCTGGGCTTGAAGAATCCAGGAGGCGGACAGGCATGAACACGTAGGGTGAAGCTGGAAGAGTCTTTACCTGAGATACGGGACAACATCACGATCATAACCAAAACAAAATACTGCTAAACAAGCACATGCAAAGAAAATGAATTGCTGGTCAAATCCATGCGACGACAACAAAATGCAATGCTCTTGAAGGTTGGCAGTTTGTGTACAAATACGATGTTAATTAAAAAAGGTAAATACCTGGAGGGGTAAGCAGCAGAACGGGTCGGAGTCGATTGCCATGAAGACAGGCGTAACGCATGCTTCCGATGTCAGAGGAGGACGCCAGGTACTGGGCCAGGCCGGCCAGGTACAGAGCCCTTTTCCTCGGATACCTCTGGTTCAAGACGTCCTTTGGGTGGAGGACATCCTAATAACGCACGGATGAGCGGACAGAAGACACCGGAGTCTCTTACAATCTCGAGAATATATTGTCACATTGCATTCAGCACATTGCTCTCGAGGCTTCTAGTGTTGTATTGAAATGAATAAAAGGTTGGCAGGTGACTTACAGCAGGGATTGTGACAGCCAGGTCCACCGTGACGCGTGGTTTGGTGCAGGTGCCCAGGGGGTAGCTGCCGATCAGATCAACAGAGGCAGGGGGTGCCATGTGGAACTTGCCTTTTGTTGTTTTGGGCACCAGGAGGAAAGGGACCTTGACTGCACTTGACAGCCATGACGGGTCACTCACCTGAACACATAGAGATGTGGTTACATGTTTATATCTGTGGAAAGCTGAAAGAACGAAATTGAGGTTCTATTTATGATGCTGTTCTTACAGATAAAGTCCTACATACCTCAACCTCTGGTGAATCTGGTACGGTCTGGAGCAGCTTGGTGACCGTCTGAATGAAGGCATCGATTTGCTGTTTCCTACGCTCACTCAGGGCGACCTCCTTCAGCAGCTCTTCCATCTGTTATTGGGGGTAGATCATAGACATTTACTAGTATGTGTGATATTGTGTTATTGTTTACATGGGACAACAAGCTGGACTTAAGGCATAACCAGCATTCCTTTTCATGTCCCCGTCCGTCCTCATGTCAGCAAGTCAAGATGTCTCACCTGCATTTTGAGCAGGCTGCAGTGAAACAGGCTCTCCGCCTCTTTCAGCTGGTTGAGCTCCTCTGCTGTGGGAGGTCTGTACAGATCACTTCGGGACAGCTTCACCGGGTGATAGACCTCCTCCTCCCCTCCGGCCTCCCCAGGTTTGCTCCTTTTGGCTTTAACCGGAACCTCGTCGTCCTCCTTCTCCTCGTGACCCTCAGAGGGAATCATCTGTAAAATAAAACAACATGTTGTAGCAGTTGAGTCAACTTTTAACGTGTCTTTTATTACTTGTAAGGAATCAGATAATCAGCATTTGATATAAACCCTGGGCCAACTAAAAATGCTACTAGAGGCTTAATTCTGGTATTTGTCAAACAATTATATATTAAAAGTATTACTGACTGTATCTGCTGTACATTCAGTTTCTCTTAAGTAGACATTAAGCAAAGTCTTGCCAATGGAACGTGCAGTTGGTAACGCATGCAAGCTGCACCCGTGTTACTATCGAGTAGACTGTCCCGTGTGCTAACTAAGCGGTAGTTCGTCAGCAAGCAGCTAAAATCATAACACATGTAGCCAGTCTTACCTCTGCCGGCTCCTCGGCAACTGTCAGCTTCTTTTTCATGTCTGATATGCCTTCAATGTGATGATAATTCCGATATTTTTAAAGTTTTGATCAACACTGCTTTCCCTTCATTCCGCTCTCACATGTGCAACGGGTCAGACAAACATGCTACCAAAAGGCAATAGTGCCCTGATTGGTGTAGAAGCGTCGCGGGTGAATGGTGATTGGTTCGCCGCTTCTTGAGCCTCCTACCCAACCAGGCTTCAACAAGATAGGTTGCACGAGCAGTCTCCCGTGCGATTGGTGCTCTCTAGAGCCACTGGGGGGAAAAAATGCTCATGCAGTAAAAAAAAACACGTTTATTTATGAATGCTCGCTATAAAACAAATCCATCATCATATTTTTCAGTTTGTATTGCTATTTTTAATTCAAATCACGACACATCTTTGCCAGTTGTTTGCAGCAGCTGCAGATTAGTATTGCTGTCAGTGTGCATACAGTCTGTTGATACAGTAGCCCTGCAATAAATTGTCTCTTCATGAAAGTTATAATGTTACGATTTTGTTGGAAGTGTTGATTCAACTGTAGAATCATTTTGGAGGATGTAGTCAGTGATGTTGTTGAACTTTATTGCATTATACACAGGTATATCCGTTATTTAGCCTACCCTCATTGATATAAATGGAGTAGACCAAATAATAGAAACACCTGTCATTGAAGCATACCTACAGTAATGAACTGACTACATCTACTATATGGAGGCACAGAAAATGTATTTGTAAAATCATCATCGTGGGCAATCACTCACAGTCGAGTATGACTGTTATCCTGTTACTGAGATGGATTATTTGTGGGTCTTAACCAATCTTGGATCCACAGGGTTCTGTTGAAATGTGGGCAGTCGTGACATATGTGGTATTCGTGGGTGGAGGAGCAGTTTTGATGGTCGTCCTCTCCTTTCTGTGTTGCCTTTTAGCTTCCATGGCACATTGGAGGTCCCTTTCTTGTTGCGCTGTGCCTTCATAAGTCATCCTTCTCCCAAGGTTCCTGTCACAGGCAGGTTAAAGAGGCGTTTCCTCAGGTGAGATAGGGGGTTATAGTTGTCCCACTTGGGTTTGCTTCCCCTAGGCCAAAACACGATTTAGCCTCACAGTTAGTGTTGAGCTTTGAATATGAAAAGCACATAGACTCAATATTAATTTAGTCTTAATAGTCCATAATCAAATGTCCTTGCTTCACAGTGTTGTCGTTTTTATATGAGGAACTATATCAAACTCTATGTTTGCTATATGTTGTGAAGCTTATAGGCTTTTCATATATTCTATAATTATCTTATTATTATGGCTAATTCTGCTCTAAATACAGCGACAGTCGTGTTATCACTACATTTTATAATCCATTGTCAGAGTTCTTGGTCTGAAACAAAGGGGTGACTTGAGGCGGTGGACCTGTGGTAACCTGTTCAACTGAAAGCAGTGGCACGGCAACGTCACTTCGTATCAGCCTCAGCTTGGTAGACTTGGTAGGAGGGTTGCTTTTGAGAGGGTGTATTTCAACTGCCTGAGAATCCAAGAGAGAAACACCCTTGGCCAAAACCATTGTGTCCAGCCTCAGAGGCCCAGAGGACACCATCCGGTCATGTCTAGAGGGGGACAGTTTCTTCAGCCAGACATCTGCCGCATTTCCTCTCTGAAACTTTGTTGGCTGATCCTTGGAGCTGGTTAGTTGCTTCTGTGAGGCTACTGTCCACTCAGTTTGCTGCTTGTTATATCTTGGTTCTGGTTTGGATAATCCACTTGGTTTCTTGGACTTAGGTTTTGTGTCATTATCCACAATCTCATACGAAGGAAAGATGCAGTGTCGAGGCAGGCAGGAGGGATCAAGCTTTTGTATCGGTTGGTAGCTCTTATGCTGATGTAATGATCCAGTTGTGTTGTTATAAACAGAATGTCTAACATTTTTTCCCTCTACATCCACATCCCTTTTCTCTGCTGAACACGATAGGAGCGGAAGTAATTTGCTTGGAACTGGCTTGGGAATTGGTGGTAAATTAACCCACTGCTTTTTCTTTCGATCAATTTTTGGTGGAGGCCGAGGGCTAAGCACTTCATAGCACTCGTAACTGACAGGCCTCCTGGGACGTGTTTCCTTTTCAGATTGCTTTGGAGAGCCTTTTGCTTGGACCATAGTATTACATTGCTGGTTGACTCTTGGCTCTGTTTGTACTGGGACCTGACCAATGTCATCATCCTGTTAGAAACAAATATAGACATATAGATATAGATACAGATAACCTCTTGGTTGAAATCTGAAGAGACTTGCAGAAGAGTCAAATTAAGAGTACCTGTTGTGAGGCGGGGTGAGGTCGAGGAGTAGCATTTACAACAGGCACACATCCTTGAACCCAGGCATCTGAAGTTGGTGGCATAGGCTCGGAGTCTTCTGTTTTAGATGCTTCCTCGGGTCCTTCCCCTTCATCTAGGCACAGGATTTTCCGCTCTAGAATCTGTGTGAGGTAGCTCTTGGCCCAGGATGCGGAGAAAGGTGCTATCTTGAGGGCAAAGACAGGAAACATCATGGATGTTGTACATATATTATGTGTGGTTGAAATGAATGACCGCAAGATAACTCATTTGATCGGTCTCTCCACGCGTGTCAATCAGTGAGATGATATTCACATTGAAGTGAAATAACAATAATCTTTTCAGTTTTACCTGTTTCTCAATGTACACTTTGAAACAACCCTCCATGAGCTTGCTCATCAGTTCCTCCATGAGCTCGCCCACTGCCTCATCTGCATCCTCCCGGATCAACGTGTCCGTCCATTGGGCCTGAGTTAAGCAACCAGGGATAATATCCTCCACTTCCAGGTCTTGTATTCGAGGTGTATGGACAGACCTACGACTTCGGTTGTCAGCTTGGAACTTAGCTGCAGAACGTGGCATCTTGGTTCAGAGGCTGGTTTAAAATATAAAAAGTAAATGTTAGAAAAAAACAAAACATGGGGGACAAGGACGTTGATGTATTAAGTGTGAAACAATAAACAATTTAACATGAAACAACGTCAGTCCTTATCAGTTTGCATGTTGCTGGGAAATGTTAATTTGGTGAATATTAGCACACTCTGGTGGTAGTGATCAAACTTGACAGTATTCATTTTTTCATGGGTACTTTGATATAAAAGTATAATTCCCTTAATACTTTCAGGAATTGAATTTGCATATGAACACAGTCCTCGTGCTAACAGTGATTCCTTTCAGAAGACAAACAGTAAATTATGTATGAGGCACAATATCTGAGAGGCACAGACTAAATCCACTAGTAAAATGCGTGACAAGTCCTTAATTCCTATATTCTTTATACTAGCTAGTCTAAAACAAGTGATTTCACTGAATCAAGATGCCCCATTAGAATTTATGAATGTCTTAGCTAGTTTAACTAGACTTTAGTTAATGTTTTATTGGGTTGCTAGAAAACATTATGCAGTGACGTCCAATCAATAGCAATCAAAACAGGCAGTCACCGTAGGATCACAAGCTTTCCAAAATAACAAACTGACAAACATATCTATGTAGCGTTGAATAAGTAATTGTTTTACTTAGTACGTTTTTAGTGTGTATGATCGCAAGTATATGTTGTTATTGTGAAATATACCTTCCTATATTTATTTTACTATTCAACTTAAACGAATCATGTTAGTTCGCGTTAGGTTATTTCAAGTCGAGTGTCATTTTCGTCAGTCGGGTCTGTTAGCTAACGTAAGGTTAGATACACTTGACTGTTACTGGTATAGTTAACTATGTGTATCATTTATATTGAGGTAAGCTAACGGTAAATGAATATAGTTAAAACATCTACACATATCATTCGACCACAACATCACCGTTTTAAAAGTTACTTCTTACAAATCATCACTGTTATAATCTTATAATCTCAAATCTGTTGAAAATTTTACCAAACACTCTTCTTCTTCGTACCCTTTATTTCCGTGTAGTCTACGGTTGCTCAGCAACCGAGGACGCAAGTATGACGTCTTACGTAGAAGTGGCGTTGTCTCTATGGCTGCGGACGACGCGGAGGTAATCTCGTTGCTAACAAGAGCTAGAACACTGCTTCGTTCCCGTTAACTGTATAGAAGCAATGGTCGATTATGACAGCGCCAATGGCTGCCGGGACACTTGTTATGTAGTCTGAAGCAGGAGCGTGTGCACTTTGTCACACAAACGCTGCGTTATTGCAGTTGGCTGCTCGCTAACATACCTAGGTTGCGCTAGCTTGCTGCTAACATTGCACTGATCGTTACGGTACGTGGTTTTAATGAGCTATATCGCTAATCTTATTTAACCAGACTCTTGAGAGTGGTGACACCAACACCATATTCCCTGTTGTCATTTCAACTAACCGTGCAGCTAAGAGAAGATAGCTCGATGTATCACAAAGAGAAGAGCATCCAGATCAAAAACAGCGCCTCGGCGCTGTACAACAACCTCTGCGTGCTACGCATCGCCCCTCGGCGCCTCACCTACTTCACGGTGGTCCATGCCAACGTGGTCAACATGGTCAGCGCGTCGTGGGACGGCCTCAACTATTCCCACCGTCAGCTGCAGTCCAAGGAGCCCAGTGTCGCCACCAGCACCTCTCTCATCACGCAGGTCAGGCCACAGTGAAACGTGTGCAGTGTGTTCTTAATTTTGCACAGCGAGAGCAGGTGGGACGGGATATCGGTGTGGTCCTAGAGGAACTTTCACAAGTCTCTTAACAAGATAAAAAAGTGTGTATGATGACCCTTTTAAACATAGTGCCATAAGAAAGTTATACATTGAGATAAACAATTCATGTGAAGTCAGTGGCTACATTCTGTCACCCAAAGACATGTGCAGACACTCTTCCTGGGAAGTAAGCAAAAGTCAGCACATAGTCATAGTCACTGTTTGATTATAATCCAATGTGTTAGAATACAGTGCTAAAACAATAAAAGTACCATATCACACAGAGTTAGGAAAGCGTATGAAAACGTTATCCCTCTTCTTTAGGTTGCTGGCACATATACAATGAATAATGTCAACATCGTGTTGTTTTGTCTTTTACTCTATATGCATTTCTCTGCATCATAAAAATATAGAAATCCTGTGTTTTCTTGTAACAGGCTGCTTTTTGTGCGCTGCCCTCTCGTGATCTGCTGGTGGTGACCTCTCAGAAAGGCATCCAGGTGAGTTTTTGTTTATCTGCTCTTCTCTGCAGTCGTCAGCAGTCTCCACATTTGCAGGAAGCACTGCTACTTCTGCAACGTGTATACGTTATACACGTTTGCTGGAATCAAAAGAATCCCGCTTTACATAGTGGCTGTGGTTGTATCAAGCCTGTATCTGTGGACTGTGTCATTGAGTGTTTTTTAAATGTGAACCAGAGCAAAATGAATAATGCATGTTTTACTTTGATATGATATAAATCCATTGTTTTAGATGTATGAATCTGATGGCTCCATCATGGTGTACTGGCATGCCCTCGATACTCCAGAAACAACTACAGGTAAAGTTCCATATGAAATGGATTTGCTGCAAATGTAGACACGCAAATGTGTCCTGTCTCAATTACTTCCATGAAAACTTTGAAAAGATTCAATACATTACATAAAGCAATACAATAACATATGATACAGTGTGATAAGATACAATAGATTATGACACAAGTATACTCTCTTGTCCCCAGAAACATGTCAGTGTTGTTGATCCATCCTCATAACACAAACATGACTAAAACAGTGGGAGGACCTGATTATTACAATGAAATCAATTATTTTCAGGCATCTACACCTACATTATTATGCCTACATAATCACAAGTGGGTGTGAAGACATTGTACACGTGAAGAAAATGCTTTTTTTACCTGCACATTTACGCACATGTTCATATGCATATTTGTGTGCGAGAGAAACGTATTATTCAAGAGTTTCACACCAAATCTATTGCACTCACAGAACTCCTTTGTGTCCCAGCTCAAGCCGTGTTTGCTCGAGGAATATCGGCAGTGTGTGAGAGTTATATATGTGTGGGTAAGTAGTGAGTGGAATACATTTACGTATATATTCAAAATAAAGGGCAAAACTCCACAGTCCATGTCACTTTCTCTCTCTCTAGGCCTTTCAACTGGTGCAATTCTAGTATTTGATGTTCCCAGTAAAGGCAGTAATATTACCTTGTCGGATGTCATGGAGGGGCACAAGGAGTCCATCACTGACATGGCCTCAGAATGCTGCGGCGGCGAGGTATGGCGTTTGTGTGCTCATTCAGTGTGTGCATTGTCTGCTGTCTGTCTATTTCAACCTTTTTTGATATGGGTTAGCTATATATATATGTATGTACATATAATCCACTCTGTTGCTGTCTCCCTCCCCTCAGGTGTGCATCGCTGATCTGGTCAGTGCAGATGATGGGGGCAACCTGTGTGTGTGGCAGTCTGGGGAGGAATTTAAGTTACTCAACCATATCCCTGGTTTTGAGTAAGAAGTTGATTGTATTATAGCGTTGTCAGTTTTGATGTACAATGTTAGATTTAGCTAAAATAAAGTACTTACAGAGCGACCTATTTTGAAACGCTGTCATCACCAATCTTAAACTCCTCTTACTCTTCATGCGTTGCTGTACTTATCTACTCTACATTATGTAACATTCCACTGTCTTTCGTGTCATTATTTCCCCTCCTAGCTCTAATCTAATGTCCATTATCTTTTCCCTTAATTCCCCGATGGCAATCATCCTCCATCTACCTGACTGCTCTCAGCATTAGCTGCTCATCTGTGAAGTTGTGGAAAGGTACAGTGGTGGCAGGTTACGGCACGGGCCAGATTCGTCTCTATGAGGCAGTGACGGGAATCCTGCATGCTGAGGTCAACGCCCACGCTCGCTGGATATACTCACTGGACATTGCTCCTTTTTCTGGGCTGGTGAGTTGTATAAACCGCATTCATTTTTTTAAGCCTAGTGGGTTGGCATTTATTATTTGAAGGGGCAAACACAGATGACACAGAAGAAGGGATTCACAGATTTTCTAGTTAAAGACAGTCAATAATAAGTTATTATTATTATTATTTATTTAGCTCTAACGTATGTTCAAGTGTATCTCAAATCATTTTTTGGAGCATATCTCATACCATTGATGATTGATTTTGCGTTTGATTTAGCTGCTGTCTGCTGCTGAGGACTCTCTGGTCAGGGTGTGGCACCTGACAATGACCCCAGAGAGCCACAGCGTGGAGGTAACTGGATCTAACAGAATACTACATTTATTTTCTTAATAGGTTCAGAATAAAGGCACAATTCATGGTGGGTTCCTGCAGGTTTAACTTACACTTACTCTCACTGTGACCCTGACTGTGTGTTTTCCTCATTTCCTTTTAGATTGCCCATTTGTACAATGAGTGTGTGACGGACACGCAAATCTGTGGCGCCAAGTTCTGTGACGGCGATGGTTATGCCTTTGCAGTGACAGGCTATGACCTGAGTGAGATTATCCGTTACACACAGTGATAGGACTACGTATGAATGTGAATTCGGTATATTGTGTTTCTGGAAAGATATCATGATCCAGAGAGAAGGGTCAAAAGGAAAGGGATATTTAATGTAATCTTTTTTTAGGAGAGACATTGTTTTCACGGCCTTTCTGTCTCTATCTCTGTATCCACACGGTTTGAAGGAGATTAGCATATAACAACATATTTCAAAAGGAAAAAAGTATACGTACACATCTTTACATGTATGAGAATGTAGCTTTAAAAAGTTATAAATTATTCTATTTTTCCTTCTGACATAATTATATTGTTTCAAGCAGCTGTAGCAGTAAAGTTTGTCAACAAAGCAGCTGTGTCTGGGTCGTCATTTGTCACTTCACAAATGCACCAATAGATGGGGCTGTGGATCAATTATCTTTGAGCAGGGCAGTGACAGGACAGCGCTAACAGATTTCACTAGAGGACAGAGTGGGGTCGCCTAAAAGGATAAAGGCTAAAGACAGACTATTTGAGAAAATCCACATTTTGGTTGGATACTGTGTGCAGAACACAAGACACAGACCACTCATGTCAAAACTGCAGAGGGAGGTCATAAACACTGTGTTCATTGTATTGACTACTTTCTCAAATAAGATAGACCTTTAGAGAAAGTAAAAGCAGTATTTGATAAGAGGTATATCATTATTAAAACTGAAATGATAGAAGAGATAAAGAAAAAAGAGCAATATATATATATATATACATACAAGAGCATATGGAGACAAAGATGGCAAGGTAAAGTGACATGTGATATAATAGCAGCAGAGTCAGCAGGATTTGCCTCATAGCAAGCGTGTTTTTTCAAACTGTGTCTATGATGTATTCGTCACCCTTGCTTTCTGGTTACGCCTTAGTAAACAGGTATTTCAACGAAAGGTATTTTTATTTCCTAAAAAATAGCTTGAAGAACTAGAATGGCCTTTCTTGAAAACTAGTGCAAACTACTCACTACCATTATCTATTTTTTTTTCACAATTACTGTGCAGAACAACATACAATAGAGAACTTGGTCTGTTGAGACTAGCTGAATATGCCTTCACTGGATACAAATCTTGCCAACTCAGCTGTAAAATCTGGTCTTGTCTATCACAGGTCATGTGAGTATTTTTTATGTTCACATCAGGCAACCAGGTATTGTAATCCGACCCACCTTATCACGACAAGATAAGAAGAATCAGGTCAGCATGAATTGTGTGCTGTATGTCAGTTTAGGGCTAAGCGTGTATTAAATCCCCGAGTTCTAGTCTTTTCTGGTTTGCAGTCAACACTGGTCACATAACATCAACTGACAAGACTGTTTTGAGCCCACACACAAGGCAGGTTATGCAACTCAAATTTGGTAGGTACCACCTGACAGCCATGTTAATGCCGATGGCCTCGTCAATTGTGAAGGATAAACATGCACACAAAGTCTTCATGGAATCGATAATTGTCAGTATGTCATGTAGCATGCTTCCCAGCTGCCTGGAGGGAGATAACTAACTATACTGGCTGGAGAGGGTCAGTGGAGGACTAAACTGTCAATATGAGGTCCCAAATGACAGGGACACTGAGATTACATAACTAACTGGAACAGTAAGGAGGGAGGGAAAGGTTGGTCAGAAGTGATACATGAAATAAGCAAAGGGTTGGAAGAGCAGAAGAGGTACAGAGCAAAGTAAAAGCGTTTTTTAGAGAAAGGGCCGAGAGTAGAGAAAGGGAATACAACATCACTTTTCACAGAAAAACAACAGCAGTCATTTATTCCTTGTTAACTAAATCAATAGTTCTGTGCGACGCTCTAGTCCCGTACACAGCCGCGGGGCCACTCATGCTGTGTACTGCTACAATACTTGTCAATAGTCGGCTCTTTAGGTGTTACACGCAGCTGAGCACACAAAGTTGGGTATGAACTTTGCTCAGATATGAATCTATTTGGACTGTACAAGTATGCATGTGTGTACGTGCATGTGTGTCTAGTAATAATGGTGGTCGAGCAACATTCACTATCCTATTCCCCCAGTAGAAATCTTTTACTAATGGGAGTGACGTGAGACCTTCAATGAAAGGCCCCCAGTGGTGCCAAGACATTGTTTCGAAGTCTCACATTCTATTTTTATTAAAGCTGATTAACCAACAAGACAAGTTTTTTCAGTGGACAATTGTACATGGGCATCGACGAAGCCTGGATCGTCAAACACCATGCCACAATACAAGTTCATCCATCAGGACCAGTTTCGTCAATGTTGGTGGGTGTGGCAGGTATCCGTAGGTGTGTTTGTGAACACCACAACATGAATACCTTTCAGGCTGCTTGTTTAAATGTTTATTCATTATTCTGGTGGAGGAAGAGCAATTTATCCCATGCCCATCCAGCTTTGTGGCAGCTGCCTATAGGCCTGTGTTGCTAAGCCTACTGGGATGGAGCCTCACCACAGGGGATGAAGAGCCTAAAGCCCCTCCAGCCTGCTGCTACAGACAGACCAGCTCTCTGACGCGACAACCAGGAAACCAGCTCCTATAGACATGCTGTATAAATAGATCTTCCATATTAAACACACTGAAATGGGAAGCAAGGGGGGTACCACACACTGACGGACCTGAAAAACGGTCACTGCTGACTGACAGACCTACAGACATACAGGTGCAAAACCAGTCAAATACCATTTGCAAGTGATCATTTGTTTTTTCTGGCCACCTGGTAAATGCAGGTCCAATTTTCATTCTCAGCTCTGTTTTTGGTCTCTACCAACTCCTGGGGGAAATATCTGTCTCTTTAGCTGCTAAATTCTCCACCATGTTTCATGAGCAAGTAGCATAGGGGGAACTTTTAAAGCTTTTTTGCTGAAAACAGCTGCCAGCTGCAGCAGAAAACGACACCAGGAGCAGTGAGACTAGTGATTTAAATCATTAAAGTTGCGGGCAGGGAAACAAAAAAACACGAGCTGAAACTTAAGCCAAAGGGAGCCGCAGATTCAAGCAACCGCTTTCACATATTGTTTTCACGCTGTCGTTTGATTTTGCTAACATAAAAAGTTAAAATCATAGTTTTGTTTATTTCGTTTTTAATTGGGGCTATATTGTCATATTTGAAGTCAACGATAGTTACAATCAATAATCTTTTTCATATGTAGCTACTGTAAGAATTATATGCAAGTGACATAGTCCAATGGTATGCAGCGCAATATATCAGGTGGAGCAGGTTAAAAAGATCAAGCGAAGGGTGTGTACATATTTGTGATTACATCATGGTTATTATGATAATTAGAATGTGACTGAAGTGGCCTGATGACTTGGATAGCTCATCCAGTGTGCAAACGTGCACCGATGACATAAATGGGTTGATAGCAGTGCACTGGTTTAGCTCTGTTTTATTGCTATATTATAGTTAGGCCATGCCAACCCACCCACTGCCGAAGCCACAGCTTCAGCGCATCATCCGGCTGTACCATGGAAAACCCACACATGTCGTGGCAGGACAATCCACCCTTCCTGTTTATGTGGGCTTCTGATTTGGGGGAATATCTTAACATACAGTGCTGACTCACATATCCCAAATCTTCTCTGAAAATCACAGCTCAAGAGAAGACAAGTCAAGGCTTGAAACTAATTTGAAATGAATTAAAAGTTTTGATATTTAACTCATTTTTTATTTTTAGGGTTCTAACATGTTTAGACAAGACGAGGCCTCTGATGAACCATGTGGAATGATGTGGAACTATAACACTGTTGCATCAGAATTGCTTAGAATCAACATCGCGGACATGAGGCCATCCTTGACTCCAGGACTGATTGGTATTATTATGTCATTTAAGTTGTTAAAAAATGGGAAGTAAATGCAGGGTTAAGTGCACACTGACCATTTAGTTCTAGACCATTTTACAGAAGCGAATAGTTGGTCCATCCTGACAGACAGACATACAGACACACACACACACACACAAACCCGACTATATCCCCAGTAACGTAATTTAGACGGCATGGGTAGGCAATGGTACTTAAGTGCATCAGATTCGAATAAAATAAACATGATCAGACCCTGCCATCTGCACTGGGATGGCATGGTTGCCTAGCACTAGGCACTGTTTGGATTGTCTAACGACGTCGATGTGCTGATGTTGGAGATCGTTATTGTGTGTGTGTTTATGCCTATGTGTGTATGTGGCCAAATGTGCTGATGGCATCATTCAAATGATGATGGACTCATTTTCGAGACAGTCTTCCAAATAAAGTCAGTGTGCTCTCAGACTTGAATCAGTGTGTCTGTGTATGATTGCGTGTTTATGTTTGTGCATGCGTATGTGTTTAGTTTTGCCAAATATTTACAGTATTGTCATAATATGATTAGTAATAACACTGTAAAGAGATCTGGGATAACTTGTTTTCAAACTCTCCTTTTCAATAAAGGAGTTTCTCATCAAAATAATATATCTAATTGCAGGACAAAACTAGACCGGCATGCTTTGTGGTTTTTTTCCACTTAGAAAAAATATAATATAAGACAACAGCATGGTCAATTTTTTGATTTGTTTTGCTTTATGAAACTGATAAGAATGTGGTTTTAATTCTCATCACTCTACGTCTTGCAAATAAACACCCCTCCCATTGCCTCTAGTGTGTGGGTGAGAGTTATTGAGTCTCAAAATAGAGCTGCAGCAATAATAACAGCAACATCCTGGCAACCCATATCATTGTGCTCTGTCAGTGAGACTGCTAATAGGGTTAATATGAAAGAGATGAATGGGCGTCTTCGGGGCGCAACCTGAATTTGAAATGCATAAACATTTCCATCAGGCATTGGGTTATATGTGTTCTATGCTTCTCTACACGGGCACATAGGAGTGTGTGTGTGTGTGTGTGTGTCAGTAAGAAAAAGAGAGAAAGAGAAATAAAGGCTTTATGAGTGGACCAACTTGGCATTCACCTCAGTGCGCACACAACATTGGTAATTGGCAGCCATGGAGAAAGCCTAGGCAAACTAACACTGCAGAAACGTCACACAGAGTTAACTGGTGCACCAATGAAAAACAGATATGGAACCAATAGTCATTTTAATCATCTCAGTGTCAAGGTTGAGAAACCCTAACAGTACCACCACAGAGAGGGCAGTTTTATGAAGCACCTGCTGTGCTTCAACAGAGGGTCTTCAGTTCAGCTCTGGTGTGTGTGTGTGTGCCACGTGTGTGTGTGTGTGTGTGTGTGCATATGTGTGTTAGTGGTTGGATTGGAGTTCATTAATCAAAGCAACATTTGTTCTTGCAAGTCAAGCAAAGCTCCATCAGTCCAAGGCAGAAACAAAAATGGATCTACTTAAAATGTCAAATTCTTTCTTTAAAGACGGTGTGACTTGTGTCATCATGGTCAGGGAAGCTCTAGTTCAACTGCATGCTTTTCATTCATTGTTGTTTGGGTAACCTTTTCCATGCCAGAGGTATGTTAACTCAGCAGCTCATTTCTGGCAATGCCATACATTCCCACCCCTATGCATGATGGGACCTTTTACTGTTGGACACCGTGGTTCCCTGGCTCGTCACACGTTATTTCCCCATAAGTCTCTACTTACACAATAATATAGTTTTAATATTAAGAATTTGGAACTATAAACTGCTTGTATTTCGCATTGTTATCATTATTCTGATTATTATCATCACCTTCTTGGTTACAAAGTATTTGTTCAGCTTTTTATTATAATTCTATGTTTTCTATTGAATCCAACAATAAAGAGAGCATACATTAGGTAAGATGATTATAATGCATTTAGTTATTAAAGGCTCGGAAGAGTGCCCTACTGACACCCTCCACCCAACACATCATTCCCCAGCTGCTCTGTCACTCACCATGAGGGGCGCATGCACTACCAACACACCAACATTAAATGTGTGCCCACACCCTCATACTCACAACCTTATGACACATAGAGGTAGTCAGAGTGGTTTAAACTTATTATTGCTAGTTACTATGTTTTCTTTCTGAACTCACTGGACATGAACTTAAGCCTCCCATGACTGAGATATACAGGACTCCTTTGAAAAGTCTGCATAGTATCATGTAACAGTGCTCTCACATGGTGTATGAGAGAGCGAGGCTGCCTCTGGCTCTGACTGTTGTATTGAACTTTTGTGCTTCATCTGCCTATTATAGATAACAGTTCAATAGATGAATATGAACTTTTATCATAAAGCAACACACCAGTGGAAACACCCTGCCTGAAGTTGTGAGGAGCTGCAGCACTATTAGCACTTTTAAAGCCAACTTAAAAAGTCTTTTAAAAACTGCACAACACTGCACACACTGACCTCAATTCTTGTGGTCTTTTCTGACTTGATTTTATTGACACACATTCATTTTTGATGTGCTATTTGTGTGTAGCGTTGTATTGGGTGTCTTGTATGTTTTTATGGTATATCTCTGTATTATGTCTTTTCTTTTTACTGTGTTGTCTTGTCCTTGTTTGACCTGCCAAGGGACTGCAGATGCAAATTAGCTTAAGCTACAATCTGGTACAGTGCATCGAATGGAGACATTTATGTTTAAACTGTACATGGTCCCTTTTAAATAAATAAAATAAAGTAACGCCGATCAGAACATTATTTATAATGCCAAATCATTCAGAGAGGTGACTGATGTTACACGATTTTTGCCGAAATTGTCAAATGTTTAATCATGATGCTTAAAAAGAACATGAAAAGCTGGAGGGATATAATGAAGATTATCATTGTTTTGATATGGACCAGTGAAACTTTGAAAGCAGGGTTCTGTGTCACACACACTGTCAGGAGAATTAAAACTTCAAAACCACAATACTGGGCCGAGGATACAGCTGCTGAGTAACTCCTGTCTTTTTGTTTTTGTTTCATTGAATGAATGGCCTACCTGCCCCCTCCACCCATCTGGCCTCCTGCCTGCCGGCCAGGACACAGTGAGGTAAATGGAGCAGAAGTACAAACACTGCAATCTGCTCACTTGTCCTGAGAAAGCTGTCGGACCTCCCTGACAAACGCAGTGACCCACACACGCTTCCATTAAGGCCAGTTGCTCCGACACCGCATGCCTCTGTGGATGGAAGGAGAGGAAGAGAGAGTGAAGTTTGGCTATGAGAGAAGGTCAGAGGAGAAGTGAGACGTGACAGACCTCATGTACTTGGAAGACCTTGAGAAGCTCCTGTTTTGGCCATTGACGCACTAGTGAAGAAGACACACACTCAAAAACGCACTTTACATAGTATCCAAAGGAGACTGGAAGCCCCAGACCTTACATAAATGCAATATGATCAGGGGGTGTGTTCCTGTATTTTTCATTAGAGTAATGAGAACGACAATTACAAGACTTTAACAGCTCATGAATATAAAGCCCTCTGGATAGAATCTCGAACCTCTCGTTCCCTGCTGAGCGTCATAAGTCACGTAAACAGGAGACCAAAAACAAAACGAAAAGAAAGAGATAGAGAAAAAAGAAAGGTATAGAGGGAAAAAAAGGAGCAGGATGAAGATTGGGAAAGAAAGACAGGGATAAATAGAGAGAGAGAGGGAGAAAGAGATCAGAGTTAGTCTGGAAAACACAACCAATGGATGTCAGGGCAGAGGTAGTTGTGCTCGTCCCTGTTTCCATGGCGACCCGAATGTGCTGTCGGTACAACGACGCCAGTTGGGAGTATTGCGTCGTGGCCGTGCTGACATGAGCCACACGTGCAAGTGCCCAGCTGACAGCACTGAGCATACGCCACTGTCTATTCATAGCACCTAAGTGACACCCAGGAGAGACACAGACAGCCGGCAGTGTGGGCCAAGGAGGCCAGGTGCCCAAAACTGTGTGGGATCTGGCATAGGACTGGACTCCTTGATGGAGTTGGATGGATGCATGGGCAGATTAAGGGATGAACCCATGGTTGGGGTTATGTCAGCTTTTATCTGATCTCTGTCCACACTGACAAAGTAACATTTGGCCCCTCAGTCAACACAACGAGTTACACAAATCCCTGCTTTTTTGAGGTCTCTAAACATATGCACATATGTGGCGGGGTCATGACGGGTCAAACAGCACTTCAGAAAACAACCCTAAAATGCATATCACTAATCTAGGAGTGACTAGGGCAGGTAAGGAGGGTGTTGTAGAGTCTTGGGATAGGATTTTCTTTTCAAACTGCCAGTCCCTGGAAGATCAGATTGGGGACCTGTATTTAAATGATATTCTCAACTCTAGTGGACCACCACTTCCTGGCTCAGCAGAAACATCGGGTGAGAGATGGTTGTGTGTCTCTGTCTCTGACTCAGAGTCATTACTATTTCATTTTAGTCATCTATCCTGTTTTGCTTTGGGACGCGTAATTGAAAAAGATTAACAAACAATTCAGTGTTTTGTCAGAAATAATCCGATTTTTTATCAAACAAAATGTGATTTTGTATGGATATATATATTGCAAATATGGAGTTCCCGCTTCATATCAAAACAAATTGTCAAAGTGCAAATAAAACCTCAAAGAACTGTTCTACTGACAAGATGGTAAAAAAAAAATAATGCTATATCAGCAAGAGTCACAAGTATTCTAAATAAGATTTTATTTATTTTAAATGAATAAGATAATGAAACAGATAATATGTTGTATTTAATTGTATAAATAGAATCAAGTAACTAAACCTGAGTGTGGCTCATACCAATTGGAAAATGTCATAGAATTATTGTTTGCAAATCATTAACTGCCACAAAGCCAAGTTGTGCTTCTGAGCATGCCTGCGTATGATGCCAATTTATCTTCACACCACACTGCTCCGAACGTGGTACAGTTGGCAAGATGGCTGGAAACACCAAGTCAGTGCCTCCTTTGTGAGCGATTGTTCAAGCTCAATTGGCACTTCTGCAACACTGCTTTGTCTGTGAGATCAGGCAGAAGAATAGCAGAGGCTTTGAGGCAAAGAGAGGCCTATTGTGGTCAGTCAGCGGCCAAAGTTAGATGTCATTGTGGTCATTCGATGGATTTTGCCAAAGGCCATTGTGTCTCCTAACGTGACACAGTGGAGGTATAGAGTTGCTGAGTGAAATCGATCTGAGCGGGGACAAAGATCACCATTTTGTGTGTGTTTGAGTTTTGCATTGTTTGTTTACGTGCTACGTACATGTATTTGTATGAGTCTGTGTTGAGTGCTGTGTGCCGTGTTTGTTTGTGGAAATTCAGCCGACGCAGGCCTTTCACACCCCTGGGATCAGCGGTTTGCCACATCAGAAGAGAGACTGAGAGAGGGGTGAACCATGTGTGGACGCCCCCATTATGCCCCTATTGTGCCCATGCGGCTGCATCGATAGCGCTATTGCAGGGGCCACTGGCAGCAGAAAAGTGCTGTACAAGACACTTTGGGATAAAGGTTCAGTACACCTCTGTGTCACATGAAGAAGAGAGGGGACAAAGCCTAATGAGAGCAGTGAACAGACTGAAAACACACACACAGTAGTTCATCCCAAAAAGGTATATGTCATGGCCACAGCATGATGTTCCACCACCCATCTACACTGGTGTGTGTGTGCCTCTGTGTGTTTGTGTGATGGCTTCCGTGCTTGCTGGCCACAGCCTGAGGATGGTTGCCTAGGACTTGCATGCAAGCTGAGATAGGAACAAGCCTGGGCAGGTCGCTTCGTTCCCTTCACGGGACAACGGCTGTTTCAGATGCCTGATGAGCAGGAGTCGTGGAGAATCTGTGAGAGACTGGGGGGCCTCTCACAGCCCCAGCCTGACACGTATGCTTTTGCCAAGTTCCAGACAGACTTGCATACACAGAGAGCAGCATTGTTTGTTTTTTTTGCTGATAAAGTATCCTAAAATGCTTTTCTGATAGCTCAAATAAACAAGTCGACACTGAGGACTGAATCTTGTTTTTTTTCTTATTGTGTCATTGCCCTGCTGTCCCTGCTTGTTTCTATAGTGGAAGTTTAATACTTTGTAATTTGATTATATCTCCATAACGTAGTTCAGCAATACCTTGATCACACCAAGAGTCTCTCAGCTTGACACCAGCTGTCTGGCTATTGTCAGTACGTGACAACTGAAGAAGTACAGCTCTGGTTAATGGGCATCTCCTATCGTTGTCAGAGGAGTTTGGCCACAAAAACGTTTGATAGCACACACACACATGGCAGATGTTTGAAGAGTGATTAATAGTTTCAACTGTACACTTCAGTGTCTGTACTGAACAATGGCTGTGGGCAGCATCCTCCTTGAAGTGTCTGTACAACACAATAGCATCGAATTAGTCTTGAACATCCACCCAAATGGTTTCAAAATGAATTGGGTGGGTAAGGATAAAAACAAAGGCGTTGAAATGTTGTTCAGCAACCTTTCACAAACAGACAGGTTCTGCAGGTGGACATAATGTCAGCAATGTGACCGACTAAGCAGGGTGGACCCGCTTTAAGCTGGAGGCGGTGAGCACCAGCCCTTCTGAAGTGCTCTTGAGCAAGATCCCAAACTTCTTCCAGTGAATTTTTGACATTATATTAGCCCATGTTCATATTTGTATTGATATCAAAGTGTATGAAGTGGTACACACTATTGTGACTAAAGCAACAACTACATTATTTGTGTCTTCTTTTCTCCACCCGACAGTCCAAAATGTTTTGTTAACCATCATGATATATTAAGAAAATATTCATATTTGAGAAAATGATAAACAATATTTCTTTGGGGGGGTATTTTTGCTTGAAAAAACATTTAAGTGATTATCAAATGTTCCATCACTACTCAATGTATTGTTTCAGCTTCAATTGTCAGCTGTGACATCTGTTCACAGGTTTCCAAATAGATTGCAATTTACTAATTATGTTACATTACTGCATATAGCTTTATAGACTATACTGTACGTAGAGAGCCTATAGGGACAGCTGCCACGTTTCTCACCAATTACACATACCTGCACAAGAATAAGGAATTTCATCTTTGTGGAAAAATAACTATTGCATTTTTTAAGATGGTAAAAGTCATTAAGTGCTCATCACTATATGTTTTAAAGTATGAGACGCACAAATTCGAGGCATGCAGCCATAGCCATTTCATATGTCCCTATTACATGATGCATCTTTTACCTCACCGTGCAGCACTGTCCGGTCTGGAGGCTGGCACGCTCTCTACTTTATGAATGGATGGGTGTGGCACATGGTGACAAGCGATGAGGCTGTCGTCACTGCGCTGATAGGCGCTGGCGTGCTGTAGTGGTGAAGGCTGGTCCAGAGAGAAACATAACTGCTCTGCCGCGGCTTTGGAGAGACAACGGGAGAAGGAAAGGGGAGGAGAGGAGAGTGAGAGAGACAGAGACAGAGACAGCAGCGTCACCCCACTACCCAGCGAGGACCAAACTTCTGGCGAGAAATTAGGTGAGGTAGGGGTCTAGATGGGTGCCGTAGAGGAAAAGGCAAGCGGACTTTTATTATAGGGTATTTTATTTGTATACATGGGAAGTGAACAAATCAAATCAGCAGAAATCATTAGGGGATTAGACAGATGCGATGATGATGAAATGCATGCGGGCTGTTTAAAAAAAATTGCGGATAAATCCCTCGTGCATTTGTGATGTAAAGTCAGAGTGGAATTATTACTTTAGAAAAAAAAAGACAGACAAAAGAAAGTCGAAAAGGGCTTCGTCCTCAATGTGCTCCCCTCCTTGTAGGTGTGACAGAAACAACAAAGGGACGTGGAACAAACTCGCATCAGGACCACAGGCGGACAGCAGCCCAGACAGATCGTTGAGCACAATAGGGGGGGCTGCAAACAAGAGCATGTCTGCTGCTTTTTGCAATATGCAGCAGTCTTCATGTAATTACATTCCTCTTGGCGTCTGTCGGCTGCAACGGCCCGGAGTGCTTTTCCTCTGGCAGGGCTTCACTAAACACGAGCGTTTAGAAACGAAGCCGATAATTTGAGAACGTTCAAGTCCAGACTGAGACGGAGCAAAGTGTTAAAACGTGTGAGTTGTGATTCGGTGTTGTCATCCACAGGAATGCTCTGAAGTGATTGCATGTGTTTGTGCCTTGCAGTTGAATGGGGAGAGGCAAGAGACGAGCGCTGCCCAGAATTTAAGTGAAAGGGAGCAGGAGCAGCGGAGCGGTGTGAGCTGAGAGCGGACGGCGAAGGGGGAGAAAGACCTGCAGCGATTCCAGAAGTGAATGTCTCTTGAAGGTAGGAGCTACGTGGACTGTCACACACACACACACACACACACACAGCCCGCTCTGTGTCTTAACTTGTCAACTGTGTAGCTATGCTCGCAACTAAACGGTCTACAGCGCAGACCACATGTGGATAGATACAAGGTTGCATAACGGTTGAGTTAGTTTGGGTTGCTCAGTTTTGCGCTTATGGACAGACCTCAGGTTGAACTTGCCTGACATTTAACTTCTGCTCCGGACAATATTTGTCGAGCTGTTTGGGAGATGAGACCCGAAAAAAAGACACTGCAAGGCATCTATATTTGGTCATTTGTCTGACGTCTAAATTTGCAAAACCGTTATAAAACACAGCTCTCGTATATTTTATGTTTAAGCTAAAAACTTAAGTTTATTAAATCAATTTGGGTGTGACACCTAAAGTCAACCCCCCAAACAAAAGTACATTTATAAAAGCCCTGGGGCTTCTGCCGTAAAGGGTCAGTTTTATTTTGTGCCGAGTCAACTATTTTTTTCTTTTTAGAGTGTAAATATATTGAGATAAAAACTGCATCTTCACAAAGAGATCACAACATATATCATGCAATGTTACAATGACGAATGATAGCAATAACATTTTAGTAAAAAGCAACACAGATTACTTTTTATGAAAAGGGAAATTATAATTCCATGCAGTCAATATTATAGTTCAATGCTGCCAAAATACTTCAAGTGCCACAATCGAAATATCAGAGGCAGTCTTTGAAAAGTCGAGGTTGCTTAACTTGGTTAAATACAGAATCGGACATATCCACCACCTGCAGCCTGGATGAGTGAGTCCAGCTTGAAGGCATAGCTGAGGTGTGGAGTCACTCAGTGTCTACAGAGCCAAACAGTGGCTGCTGTAGTTATTGTATATGCTAAAGCACACAAAGGCCAGAGCATGGAAGAACAATTGGTATCCCTGTCAACAGCCCAAACAGCATCCAGTTACAGCTACTCCAGCAATGCCCACAAGAGTCGAATATTTCCTATTATTCTTTCCTCTTCCTTTTTCCAACACTGTGTGCACAGAACAGATGGCGGGTGTGGGGGGGGATGGTCTCAGAGTTGACATCAGTTCCTCCGCTCTGTCCCACTCCTCGATGTTTTTCTATCAGCTGTGGAATTTGAACCATCCTTTGGGTTGAGGCCCATCCCTCGTGTCTGCCCCTGTTCAGAGGAGTGGGTTGTCTCCAGAGGTGGCTGTGAGTGTGTGTATGGGTAACTGGGGCTTTCCAGTAGAGTTGCACACTAAACATTCCTGGTTGCCGGATGGCCGTCTAGAGGGCCAAATCCACACAGCTGGGAGTCATATAAGAAGCCTTTGTGTGAGTTGAGCAGTATCGCACACACCAACATGCTGACACACAGAAATACACAGTCTGGTTCGAGCGCACACCTCCCCTCAACAGGATCCAGAATGACTTGGGGATGTGAGATGTGAGCATGGGAAGGCTAGTTTGCATTGTTTGTATGTGCATACATGTATGTATGCAAGGATTTAGAGTTGCAATTATTAAAACGCTAAAGCAATCCCAATTGGAAGACACTCAAATGGACACCCTTGCACGCTAACACAGGCATTCACACATCAAAAAGAAAAAAAACTTAAAACAGAGACTCACAGTCACCGTACAACAGTGTCTTCTTCTCTTACCAGCGCCACATGATGTTTGTCCTCTTGAGTAAGTTTTGGAGAGAGTGAAAAGATGGTGGTGGGGGTGGTTGGAGGGAGAGAGAGAGGGAGAGAGAGAGGGAGTGGGAGAAAGAGAAAGAGAAAGAGAGAAGTAAGTGATTGTGCTGGTGATGGCAACTCTACAGTTTGTTTTCTCTCTTATTGGCTGCCTCTTTGGTTGTTTTTTAAACAGGGTGTCAGTGAGCAAAGAATGTGTATGCAAGAGGAGGGGAAAGTTAAGGAGCATAGGCCTTGTGTGCTGGGAGAAGAGAGGAGAGGCGAGGAGATGAGATGAGAGGAGAGGAGAGGAGAGAGAATAGCTAGTTTGAAAATCAACAAGAGAAAAACTGAGCTGCAGAGAGGAGAAAGAATGGAGGACGAGAAGTGCAGATCCTGAGGAAGAGGGACACGAAGGGGGTTTGGCTGAGGGGAAACTAGAGCAGAGCATGCTGAGGGAGTGACAAAGAGAGAGAGAGAGAGACTGAGAAAGAGATCAAGTGAGAGAGAGTATGTCAGGCGCTAGACTGCGTATAAACATGTTAAATCTGAGGGCAAAACCCTGCGTCTTTTCCCACTTCCTCTTCTAAGATTTAAAATAAAAAAATAAACATCTTAAAGAAAAAAAGCTCTGTTAGCTTCTCAGAGCAAATAAAAAACTCAACAGTTTCACATGTAAAACTCCTTTAAACATCTGTCTTAACTTCCTGTAATGTGGTAATCAAGTCACAAGCACTCTCTCTGTTTCTACTGTGTGTGCGTGTGTGAATAGCTTATCGGCCTCTGCGGCTGGTCAGAGTTACAGCGAGTAAACAAATGTCATCAATAGTTTGCTCCACTAAACACTGAAAACAACATTAATACAAAATCAAACACCATGTGCCTGCCACAGTTTTTTGTACATATACTCCTGATTTCATGTAGGCAGGAAGTAAAGCACCTCTTTACAAGGCCAGACAGCTCATGTGTGAGGCAACGGGCTGTTTGTGTGTGGTGAGAGACTCGGATAGGAAGGTGTCGCGTCGCCAGCGAGGACAGGACAGGGCAGGGTCGGACCAAGAGGGCGAGAGGAGATAAGAGAGCCACTTCATTTCAGGGACGGTGTCTTCATCCGGTCGTGGCCGGGCTGGGCCCGAGGCCAGGGGGTTGTGTGTTGAGATCCAGGATGGCTGCGCTGAGAGGGAGGCGTTACAGAATATGGGGAAAGACCTCTGGGCTGAAGGTTTTTATGCAGCAAGAACCGCTTCATTTTTGTATGATCAGTGCAATCAGGTTGTATTAAAACAATTTTAGTGGATGTTTCTTGTTGTGACTTTATGCCCTTCAGGTTCTGGGTCGTTTTCGGTGGACCGTCACCTGTAGGAAAACTCTCCCTGCTCACATGTTCGACATTGTGCAGCTTCAGAATAACTGATTACCACAGGCCTGAGATAGGACAAGGTCAGGGTCAGGTAGCATTCCAGTGGAAGAGGAAGCTGCTCTTTAACGAAAACGGAGGGTGGACTGATTGGGACTCGGAGGTCTTAGGCCACAATTTGCCAAAAAGCACAGACACACTTTTAATCATTAATAGCATATAAAAGTTGCTGCTGCTGTTTCCCTAACCCTAAACCCTTCACCCCCGCACACAGAAAATTACATTTGAATATTTCCGTCTTCAGACCTGATGTCTGTTTCATCAAATCTATGTTGCATACTGAGTTCATGTTTGTGGGTACTTGCATGTGTGCGCCTGCATGTGTGTTCAGAAAGAGACAGCATGTTATGCCACAGACACCAAGAGGCACAGCTTGGTTGCTTGGCTCTAGCGCCTCTCTATTTATGTTCATGTTTGTGTGTGTGTGTGTGTGTGTGTGTGTGTGTGTGTGTGTGTGTATGCGTGTGTGTACTTCTGTGTATCATGGTGGTGGTGATGTATCACTGCAACAAATATATCTGCGGTCCAGTGTACATGTATATTTTGGTATGTTTGCATCTCTGAACGCAATTTGATCCCTGGGTGTCTCTTTCTTTTTCTCTTGTTTGTGGTGGAAAGCCGATCCCCTTGGGTGAGTTGGCTCCAAAGTCATATGACTGAGGATATGCCAACTAAATATTCAAATGTGTGTGTGTTGAAATCACAGATTGCACTTCCCACCATTGGAGGTTGTCTGAGGGTTTTATACAAGTTGTTGTATGTATATTGAGTGCTACGAGCGGGGTTGGAAGGGTGCGGTTGTCCTTCCATCCCCAACAGGATTAAGGAGGCTGACTCACACACTGGCCACTTCCCATGTCGGTGAGGGATCAAACAGCCCCATATGTCTTGCTTCTGTGTTGTTCACACGCAGTGCATCTCTAATGTCTGTCCACCTGCCTTACAGTGATAACTCACATCCCATTACATACACTATACTGTCATTAATTGAGAATTAACAAACCCCAATTCAAACCCTCAGCAACATCAGTGATTGGCTGTGCTCGGGTGAGAGCGGGAGAGTTTGTTGACAGTTCCATTTTCTTGTTTGTCAGACGTAGACGTTTGCCCTCATTATCATTTTAGCACTGCTTGCTGGTGTTACTGGAAAACTTGTAAATGTGATCAAGAACAATCGTTCAGTGTTCTCGTTCAGTTTTTTTGTGACCTTGGGTGTGTTTTGGCACCTAATTGCTTTCATTGTACCCAGAATTCTTTGTACATTTTCCTCTTACACCGCTCCCTACTCTGCCTTCATCGCATGCATCCAAAAATCTTCCAACACACCCAGACTCATACACACAGACACAATACGAAAAACCCAATGACTCACACGCAGGACCACATTTGGAAACACAAATAGACATAAACACATTGACACATGCATATGCTCTCTACCTGTCTCTAGTAAGAACTAAAGGCTTATAACTAATCTGTGGTGCGAGGAACGCCCAAGGGTGCCATTCCTGCTTATCAGGGTCAGACCAGTTTCAATGTTGGCCAAGGCACTCATGAAACCACAGGATTTTAATCTGTAATTGTGTTCTTGGTCGTGTGATTATACCTGTCCACGAGTAAAGGTGTTTCCTTTCAAATCTATATATGGTTTTTGTTCTTTGTGCTTGTAATCGCCCGCATGCCATTCGATCGAGGGCTGCCCATTTCTTTTGCAGTTTAGGAGGCTGATGCAACCTGACTGACACTCTCTGTCTCTCTCTCTCTCTCTCTCTCTCTCTGTCTCTCTGTCTCTCTGTCTCTCTCTCTCTCTCTCTGTCTCTCTGTCTCTCTCTCACACACACACCAGAATGGATGAATCAGATTTACTTATGTTCTGTCATCATCCTAGTCAGTGTTTGTCTGACTCGCCATAAAAATCTGAAATCGACTCGCCATAATTTATGTGGTTTGGCGAGCCGGTTTCAGCTTGGATCTATTTGTAGTCATCGCATACTTCAGGAACCTTTTCCTGAATTAAAACAAATCGAGAGGGGAAAAAAAAATCATAAAACTTAAAAGTCAAGTTGTTGCTTTTTTTTCGATAAATGAGAGAGTAGTATAAAGCATGATGATATGTAAATCATTATATATATATATAGTGAGTTATAGCTTGTAGATCTGTATAGATCGTCTATTACTTTGTAAAGTTTTTCTCTCTCTGTTTCTCACAAGAATACGTCACTCTCATTTCAACATAAATATTTAATCAAAATCATCAATATCGTTCCTATTTTATATCCCGTGCTTCTTAATACCGATGCATTTTGCAACAGAGGTCCTGTTATGAATAATTATTGACTTCCTGAGTGTTGTTATGCTGCTCCATAATAGCTGTTATGGTTTTTCCCCTCACCGCAATGATCAATAATACAGTAGGGACATACTGTTTATCTAAACTAAATGGTTAAAAGCCATGTAGAATTGTTTAGGACATTTTGAGATAAGTAAATTACATTTTGCACATCCTAGTGTGTCTGATCTGAACATTTCTCTGGTCTGAAGTACCTCTGTTCACAAGTGGTTTGGATTAGCTGGGATCAACAGTTATGCACAAAGAGCTTCCACCCCAATGCCCCTTGCCCTTATTCATATGATTAAAGCCCCATGTGGCAGTGCTGCAGCTTTGCAATGAATGACATGTGGTCGCAGAGCGAGGTGACTATTGTATGCCGGTTGTATCACCAAAGCGCAGCAGTGCGGAAACAACCGGACACCAGTATAGATTTTTCCATCGCGCTATTTTAGGATGCAGACTGTGCATAGTGTATCAGTTGTGTGTCAGCATCTGTGTGCATGCATCTGCCGACTTGTTTAATGATATTCCCGCAGTTGGAGTTGCATGTTGAACTCCATTATGACAGATTCAAGCAGTGTGTAGGGTATTCCACTGCTGTCAGGTGAAAATCATATCTCTATATTTGGTGTTTTTTGTGGCCAGCTGAAGGATTACATAGCTCTTCTTAGCCAAAAAGCTTTGACCTCTGAGGGTTACAAAACCCACTCAAACTTTCTCAAAGCGCCGTTGGATGAAGTCAAACCTGCATTTCCATTGCGATAAATACGTTGCTGTTTAGCTCCGTCTGTGAGATGCAAGGTTTTCAACACACAACAGGTTTGTTTTTGTTTGTGCAAGTGCGATACAATATGAGGAACTCTAACTCAATGGATAAACAACATGCAGGGTATTTGAACTAAGCACAACAAAGGACCTTCCTGTTATGCCTCAGCTCTCTGTAATGTGGTTTATTTGTCTGTGACTCAGTCTGTCTGTGATTTTTGCTTTTTACACTCCTGTTCTTTGCCTCCCCTCCGTTTCCTCCTCTCTATTTCTGTATTTGTGAGCAACAGTGTGTTTTAAATAGAGGCACACTGAGACTGTTTTTCTTAGCCTGATACCAATATAGATATTTAGGATTCGTTATGTTAAAAAAGGACAACATATATATCAACATTTTACATTAACACTCATCCTTGACATTTGGTTAATATGGGGAAATGTATTGCGTTAGATCATTTACAGTTAAATAAACTCACCAAACAGATATAACTTACATAATACTATTTAATTTTCATATCTGGCAACAAACGGTATTGGGCTATACTGATATACTGTATCTTTGATAAGCCAGTATTAGCTGAAAGCAGCATGTAGCATTCAAGCTGTAGTTGTTACAGCTTAAAGAGCTGTGGTTCTCCACTGTTCTCTGATTTCTTCTTTATTTCTTATGGATTACTGGATACTTGTATCTCCTTAAGAGTCTAAAAGTTATTCAAATAAAACTATGAAAATAAATCCCTCTTTAGTTTAACTGGTTGCCACTGGTGGACATACGCAACGTGATGAGAGGTCTCAGGCACTTTGCTTCACTTTAACGGGTCACAAGCCAAAAAGGCTGGGAACCTATACAGTACTTTGCAGAGTGTGCTGGGTTGATGTACTGTGTGCAGTGTAATCTCTGCTTCCATGTGCCAGACTGAAGTCCAGAGGTATTTGGCTTGGCTTCAGTTTGTGTTTGATCAGGCTGTTTCTGGAATAGTGACTGACCTGTGCCGAGGTCAAATACATCTCTTTCCTCATAACATTTGCCTTTTTCCTCTCCTCCTGCCCTTCCCCCTGGTTACTGTCACATTGGTCAGCACTTTGCACAATTTCATTCCACTACATTCAAGAACTAGAAATATATCAATTTTGCTGCCCATGTATTTTAATGCATTACCAGATGATTGCAACTTAAACAACCAAAGAAGATTTTTATTTTTCTCTCCTATGCTTCAGAGGACAGAGAACTGAAAGCTCTATTTGCTTCTTGTCCTGTTTGTTGTCTGATCTCAACCTCAGTCCAAAGTTTACTCTGATACATCCTCACCAGAGTGTGAGTGTCGGCAGAGCTGTCTGAGGTTCAGAGAGGTTACCAACATTGCCAACATCCCCACAGGTAGCAGCAAGGTGTCAAATTTACTTAGATTGCAAGTATTGTTGGAAAAACCTCCTGGCACATGACAAATTACAGGACTTGGTTGTTTACCACCCATTGATCTGCCATTAAGGGGCTGGTCAATAATGCTCGTAAATGTATCTAGAGCATGATGTAACCCATCACAGTAACCCATCTGAAACAGAATGAAGGCAGATGTTGCCTGCTGGGTCAGTTGAGTCATACTTTCCCCTAACACTATCAGATACTAGCACAACAATCAGAAATTTGAGATATATCCTGTATTTGGCTTATTCCCTATTTCCTGCAAATACATGGCCAAAGTTATGTGGTGACTGTTACACAACGACTATTAACAGTGGGGTTTAATGGTAAGTTGTTTTTTAGCTGCCTAACAGGTCATCAGTAAACACCAGGCTTTAGTCTCAGTACTTTCAGTATCTTCAATAAAAGAGAACAGGGTTTCATTGTGGATATTTCATACTGGCATTGAACTGTTATTCAGAAAAAGAAAAAAGATATACTGTATATATTGAATAGGAATCATATATTTAGGCAAATGCCACAATAGGCCATACTAAAGTAAACACCAGAAGAGTTGAATGCAAAAAAGTGTGACACATACATCATTGTATGTTAAGGTTTACATGTGGGGTTTCATCTTTTACATTTGTTAAAAAGTATTTCTAAAAACTCATCCAATTACATTTACCGAGCTATCTCCATATCAACGAGCTCCAGGAACAAAATATCCCATTTAAGGCACTTTGCAGGTCGCCCATGATAAGCTCCACTCTTATCCCTGTTGATGGATTAACTAAAGGAAAAATTAAAAAATGGCTAGGGAATATATCTGGTGGATTAAGTCAATTTCAAAACTGACATTGAACCCATGTCGTGTCTGGGGAGTAAGTGTTATAAATCGAATCAGACGTGGCATAGAGAAGATGTTCAGAGGATTACACTTGTTAAAGGCAGGATGTAGCAAAGAGGTTTGACATGGTTATGACCTTAGAGAGTCAGATACCAGCAGGTACCAATCCTTCTCTATTTCTCAGAATTTAGTGCTGTGCTTTGTCTTTCTGTCATTTGGTGTGTAGTCCAACATCTCGAAGGAATACTGAATAGATAACTAGGGGATGTACTACATTTGTTTACAGGTGCATTGTCAGTATTGCTATTTCATTTATAAATATTGGTATTTAAATGCACCCCATGGGTAACATTATACCAAACTGCATACTGATGGTAGCATCTCACATTTTTCATAGTTTTAGACCAGGGCCACTGGTCTGCCAACAAGATCACATCAGACTTTCTATAGTTGTAGTTCTATGTCTTCTCCTGCAGTCCATGTCCGTATGGCCTGCTGAAGTCTGTTCCCTTGCTAACCTAATTTGTGTCCTAGTCTTCCTAGCTTTACTCTCCCTAGCTTTAGCACGTGTCCTATTTCCACCTCCTTCCTGATCTCCATCCCCATTTCCACATCTGTCTCCGCCTCATTCCTCGGCCTGATTCTCACACCTCACCTTCACGTCATTCCAAACCAGACCCTTGACCCAAGCACAGCTGATCTTCATCCCTATCATGCCTTCAGTCCTGCGCAGCCAGTGAATCCACCAAGGAGATTCTGAACCTACTGGCTCAGCATGCACTTCCCAAGTTAATTAAAGTGATCTTTCACTTTGGTGGACTTTTAGCTACACCATTTAGTGCCTCTTTATGTCAACCGCCACTGCGATCATTACAGAATCTGTGCATCATTATATTGATCTTTGAATCTTCACTCTCCATTTGCTTGCAATTCGGAGGAACCTATTTTAGTGTCAAATCCAAACATCTAATACACAAGATACAGTATTAGCTGTGCTTAAACAGGACACTACTTCTCCCAAACAAAAAGGCAACACTTCAGGTTTTAAAGTCATGTTTGGATTCAAATCTGCTAATTTTACAGCAAAGTGAACTATCACTTTAAGAGTTTGGACCAGCGGCTGAAGAGAGCCTTAATAAGATTACCCCTGCCACTTGACAGCCACAGCTTAAGAGGCACCTCGACTGACCCCTGTGCCTCCATCCAGCACAGAGTGTGCATTTGTATTTGCTTATGCGTGTCTATATTACAACAATTGTGTTTGTTAGTGGGGGAGCCTGTTTATGCCTGCATGTTTGATTTACCGTTAAAAACCAAGAGTCAGTCAAGTCATGAATATTTTGTGTGTCTGTACATCCATTTGGGGATAGAAAAACAAGCAAGACATGCCTGTACAACCTCAATCCCCTCAGGTCAGAATGCAGACAGTATATCATGCCTGTGCTATGCCAACTTTGTCTTTATCATGGAGGATTTACGCCACTCAAGAATTTAGAGCATCCACTCAACCCTTCAGCCTCTCAAAAACCCCCTGTACATCTTGTTTATCACCAGGCACTCTCTTGTTTTAGGCCCTGGTTTAGGATGAAACAGGCTATAAATTACAGGCAAGGATTCTAAACCAACAAGAAAATAATTTGTCAAACAAAAGCCCCACAGAGGCTTACAAGTCTTGCCTAATTACCACTCAGAGATGTTTTAACCATGGTGCTGGAGGCCATGCCAAGGAAACCACAGCCACAAAAAAAGCTGAGTTAACATGGCATGGGTATTGTATGCATTGATGGTGGCAGATGTGCTGTGGGTGGTTGTGTGTGCCAGATGCCACATGACTCTAAATGGAGTCTGAGGGCAGTTAGCAAGGGACAGTGAGGCACTCACAGTAAAAATTTAAGTTGGCATTAATATCATAATCAGAGGTCTGTTTATTCTCAGACAGAACCACCACCAACCCCACCATACTCTCTCAGCAGTGCTGCCTTTCTCCTTCACTCATCCCACCCTCCATCCTTTCCTTCTGGTTAGCTATTCCCAGCTCTATCCAGCCTTTGCCCCAGGACCTCAAGCCACTTTAAATTCCCGACATATTCCACTATCATGGCCCATCATCACCATCACACACTTGACCTGATCGTACATCGGTATTATAATCAGTAAACGGGGTGAAATACCTAATGACAAGTGTGTCAACAGACAGTGTTATAACTTTATCTTACTGTTTGGGATACAGGAGTTCTTGGGCACAGTTTAATAGCTCATAAATCTTTATCACAGACTTTTTCTTTGAATCCATGATTGGTTTTAAGGGCACATGTCATTCAGTATTACTTCTCCCTGTACAGGGTGCACACCTCAAACACACGTTTTTTTTTATATGCTGCCCGGTTTGTGGAAAATGTAATTGCTTGATTTGGTCATTAGATAAAAAGAATTATATACATTTGTGAATTTTGAAATTCAAATTTGGTCAGTTGGTTGAGTTTGAAATTGGACAGTACAGTTTGGTGTCTGTGGTACTCGTAAAGAATGCAGAAATGAAGGCAATACCAACAAAACACGAGAGCTAATTAAAAAATGGTATAAAACGATTTTAAAGATAGATTTGTTTTTACAAGGCATAGCATTGAAGAGTGAATACATTCATTAGCTCCTGACTAATGCACTGAAACCGTTTACTCTATTGTAGTGTTTTTTTTTCTCTTGTAAGCAATGGAGTGATATGTCTTCATTAGGATATAATGAGGCAACAACAGCTGGTCATAAACATGGAGTTTTCCAGTTGACTCTAGATAAGACAATCTGCTGATAACTTAGTAAGTAAACAATAACCAGCCTCTCTCTTGCACTCTGTCTGTCTGTCTCTTCCTCTACTTTCTCCCAGGCCTTATCTAGCGTTGAATGTTTTTCACTTTAACTCACACTGTGCTAACATGCCCACTACCCATCGCCACATAAGCCTGCTGTCACAAAACACTCTGTTTCATGTCAGGGTGCCAGCTCAGCCAACACATCTCAGCCACCTCTCCATGTCAAAGTGTGTGTGTGTGTGTGTGTGTGTATGTTTGTGTGTGAGAGACAGAGACAGAGAGATAGAGAGATTAAGAGTGATAGATAAAAAGGCGGTTCAGAGTCAGAGATTGACATAGATGTATATATGTTTCTGATTTGCACTGTTCTTCTACCTTGGATCATTTGAGAACGCCAGTTTTCCACAGGCTCATTTTACTTCATTCATTACTTCATTCATTCCATTCTCACGCCTCACCTTTGACCTCTGAATTTTCTTCCCAGAGAAAAAAATTGAAATTCCTGTGTTGATGCGTTCTTTCGTGTTGCTCTGCAAAACAGAATTGCGTCATCCTGCCAAGAAAGAAGCGAATGATCTCATACTGTAGATCTACGTACATACGTACATGTGGTATGTAGCGTTTTTTCACTTGTGTGTGTGTGTGTGTGTGTGCGTGTCCGCGCTGAAGGTAGAATTTAATCTTTGATACTGTTATCAGCTCCATGGTGCTGGAGGACTGTTTGGAAGACCCACTGCAGCTCTGACCTACTTGTGTCAGTGTATACGGGGCTGCATGTAGACTGTTTTCCATTGAGTGTGTATTGTATGTGTGTGCTTGGGATAGTGTGTGTTTGAGGAGAACTCTCTGTGGACTCGGGGAGTGTGAGAAGCTGGGTGTTTTGACAGCTTTAGAATTGTTCCAGTACAGTGCTGAGGCAGGGGGTGTGCAGGCCTGTTGGATATTTGGGTGAGCTGTAGGGGTGAGAATAGGGCCAGTGGAGGAGTGGACAGGAGGGGATGAGATGAGGGGAAGAATTTCATTCCAAAGTGCTCTACGACCATAAAATCATACCTGTTATTCATTGTTTAATACTAAATAAATGTATGATGTCTGCTAAAATCAATCCATTCGAGCCCAAAGGTAACCATAATGTAAAGTAGAGAATTTCACTGAAACACCTGTAATTCATACTTTGTATGAACAGGTGTCACATTTTAAATATGGTGTATCGTTGATTGCAAAATGAAGGCCAACCTACATGTTTGATGAAGACTGAGGGGAAGGCATTTACAGAGGTAAGATGAAAGTATTGTTAAAGGTAAAAAACGATATCCACAGGATGCCAAATTGGGATTTACTGAACTTGAACAAAATATTTTTTACCTAAATAAACAAATCCAATCCTTCAATAAAACTTGAGGAACATTGGATGGCGTTGAATATACTGCAGACTAAACTGAGTATTTGTCTAAGCAGCAGGACAATCCTTGTTGAGGTAGTTATGCCAAAGAATGATCTCAGCTCATTCTCCCAACTTTAATCTCACCAAAGTGTAAAAGCAATGGGAGTGGACTTCCCACACAGTTAATAAAAGAGCGATAAAGCTCAAAAACACAGCCACTCAGTCCTCTCTGTACTACTATAGCCGAAAAGGCCAGACATAAGCTCAGCCTGTGCTGCTTGAGAGTTCTCTCACAAGTACACCTCTCCACATTTCTGAGCCCGCTCAGTGCCAGTGCTGTTGAACCCCTGTGTTCTCCAGCAGCATTCCGGTCCATCTTTCATGCTGTTTCATTCTGGCCATGCCAGCCAGGTCAGGGGCCAGAGTTTTCTCAGGCCTTCAAGACAGCACTGGACAAATAGACATACAAAAAAGACATCTCCACTTAGTTGCACATTAAAATCTTGTTCACGTAACTGTGGTGTTGTTGCTGGTGTTATTGCATGTTGTGTGCAAGAACATACATGAAAACACAAGAGTTTGTGGAGACAGACTAAGGAGAAAAATGGTCAAGTAATAGATTTGTGGTCTTTGACTCTAAGCATATAGTGTGGCAGCCACTGTTGATCTGCACAAGGATATGTCACACAGACGAGGCTAGGGGCAGTGGCCTTGAGTGTCAACACTGACATAATGTAGCAAAGAGGGCAGCTTATACCGTCTTTGTTCCAGAGAGGTCAGTACCAAATTCTACCAGTAGATGTCCGTCTTCAGTCTTCCACAGTCACGAAAGGAAGTTGGTAAGATCAGACTGTCCTCGGGTCCCCACATGGCCAAACACTGCAAAACGTCCAACATGAATTGTAAGATAAAATGCAATCTAATACAAAATGCATTTTCTCTTCTTATCTGGAATTGCACAATGAAAGGCAGATGGACTCAGAGGAAGGTTCATGTCTTTAAAACATGCCTGGGCAAAGCCTTGAGTTGGATAATATAACATTTACAAATTGAGGTATTTTACCTCCTGGCAACATGGCGACATTCACTACTCTGATATAATTTAGCTTAACATTCCAGAAGGTAATTCCCTGACATCGAGATCTTGAAAAAAATGTGAGGGGCAAAGGGCTGGGTGTTTTCCACATCAATCCATGATCTGCCTTTTCTTTCTTGGCTCCTGTCTTTTGTAGCAATAAATAAGTGTTGCTATGTGGTATCTAGTTGCTATGAACACCCAGAATAACCACAGAAGAGAAACTCTCTCCATTGCCTATGAGTAACAACTAAACTATTGCATCATTCATCTGGATTTTAGTTTGGATAGGGAATGACTAATGTGTATGCGCAAGGATTAAAGGATAAATTAAGATAACATCAGATGGATATTTATACTTTTGCACATTTATTTTTACATATTTTGTTAAATGTTTCCCATTCTTTATAAAAAAGTGCTTTATCCCTCGTGTTTGAGTAATAATGGGAGTCATAAGGAAAGAGAGTCTCCAAGCAGCACAGTGGTGGACGTGAATGTTCCACCACCAAAAAGCAGCATGCTTTCCGGCATGTATTGAGTTAACAGGATGGAACGAGCACGCGTTCCGGGCGTATCATTCCTGTATAATTACAGGATACGATTGGCTCTTAAATCCTAATCTCTTATGAGACCTTAAGACCTCTCTTCAGCTCCAGCATCTGACACATACGGTCTTAAATACAAGTTGTTTGTAGTGTTCAGCCACTTCTGTTGGGTGATATTTATATTAAAGAAAGCAATTAGACGGCTGTTCTCTAGTCCCGAGTCACACATCAAAGTCAAAATTGGAAATGCAAGAGAAAATGTAAACGCCAGGGGTTGAATGTAATGTTGAAATGAATGCACACCCCAAATGTTTTACAATATAAAATGTCTTTACTATTAATGTCTTCTAGTCCACCCCTAAATGTCACGGACGTGCAGCTGAGGTATCTATTACAGTGGAGATGCCTTAAGGGCGTGGATTTACGCCAAATGTATATTTTTATGACAGCACTTGAACGCAGCACAAAATGAGACGCTTGAATTGTGTAGTGACGCGCAGTCGTGGAGGCGTGCCTCAACTGAAATCAGCTGGGGGAAACAACAACAGAAAAGGAGGTGGCTCAGACCAGAAACATCTTTAGGCCGGCTATGTTTACATTCCACCCTAAAAAGCGTCCGATTAAAATCACAACAGCGTTGCATCAGGTCTGCAACAGCGAGTCGATACTTATTGAGGACTGTGGGACGCTGGATTGAGAAGGCAGCGAAGGGGAAGTAAGAGGAGAGGATGTGACAGGGCACCTGCTCTGCAGACAAATGTGCTCTTATACAAACAGCGAGACCACCGCGAACACCTTTTCATTCTCCGCGCGTCTTTGTCCGGTTTGAGTGACCGGGCTGAACCACCGGCAGAGTGGCATGTGGGTCAATTCCGGAACCGTCGGAAGGTAGGGACCCCTCCTGCAGCAATACAGGGTCACATGCTCCCAATGCAATTCTTGTTGTGCACTAAGCAATCCGCACACTGCTTGTAATATCCTTTACTCTAAAGATTATTAATTCATCAGCTGTATTTAAATCAATGGTGACCTTATTGGAGACTACCTAATGGATTTTTAATCTCTATAATGCTACTGTAATAGTCTCAAAGGCTCTTATATTTTACATGTATTACATTATTTCTTTTATAATCCCACGCGTGGTGCTTCAGAGCATTTCGAATCAGTGTGGTAGTGCAGCGGATGGGTTTGGCACATTACGCAAGACTTATCAGCTCGGGATGTGGGATGATATCCACCTGCCTTTTACAACACAGATGATAACAGACACCTTACCACCGCGCTGAATGTGTGTAACCTGCATTGCGTTCCCGCACACAGGGATGCCAATACAATAGATGGCCTGCTTTGTTGAATCGGTTTCCCAAAAAAAATATGAATGAGCCAGGTGGTTATGAATGACTGTGGTGGGAGGGAGGGAGCGCGCGCACGAGGTGCTTTTCATTGATGAGTGTAGTGATGCTACGGCACAGTATTTACTGGAATAGTGGATCAAAGCTGTGACAATAGATCACGAGCAAAATCTTGCTGTTTGAGTGTGTAAGAATGCACATGCACTCGTGCACCCATGCACCCATGCACATGAATACGCGCACACACAATGATGCTGATCCTGTGGCTATGACGTCATCGGAGGAATTGCGTGCAGGTGGCTAGTGAAGAAGCCTCTCCCATTTACCTGGAAATTATATAATTCCCAGTCATCAGCAATTAATCAAATCTGCAAAGTGTGGTTCGGTAAAAAACAGTTTTGTCTTTTGGCCAATGTATCTTTCTCCTGAAAAGACGTCTATTAATGGCCACCTGTCTGTGGCTCAACTGTCTGCATTACTAAATATTACTTTCCATTCTGGTACAAATTACCAATTAGTTTTGGTTTTAGACTTTCTATTGGCCCCCTACTTCTGTTAATTTATCAATGATCGAGGCTGTCGTTATGTGTAAGGTGAGATGGATCTGGGACAGAGCTGTTTATTGTCCTGGTTAGGCACTAAGCCCAACGCGTTGACTGTGTCAACAGCTGTGAGATAACACAGTGCAGCACTGACAGACCCACATGGAAGAGTCAGCCAGCATTATATGGCTGCCTTGAATGTTCTGATCTCTGGAACAGGCTGTAGTGGAGGGTACCCGGGGGTAATAGACCTTGCAACTGCGTGTACGTAGTGTGTGTCTTCCTGGATCTGAACCCAGTATGTTATGATATGGACCGCTTTGGTGAGAAAAAAGTGCGTTTTTAACAATGTTCAGCTCTGCTAGTGGTATGTTTGTAATCTATATATTGTATAATGGTTTGCTAATTAGGGTCCAGGCTATTGAAAGGACCAGGCTTTCTTGCACATTTTTAAGGTATGTTATGTTTAAATCCCCTGTTACATTCCCAAAGGAGATTTATGGCCCGGAATGTGTCTGCCAGGCAAACTTTATCCACCTCCAGTCCAAAATTGCAACAGTGTTTGGGTCACTTTGCCTTAAAGTTACAGTAATTCCCAATTGCTTTAACTCAATTTCAGAGAAAAAACACAACGCACAGTATCAGAACATAATATGTATATCTGGAAAAATATATCATCATTGCATTTTGAAATATCAGTCGAAATGATGTTGGCAAGCATCAAACCAGAGTATGAAATAGTGAGTGAAATGATCTGTTTTGCACTTTGTATGCAAACACTGCATCTAAGGTAACAATTTAGCAAGAATGTTTTGCTCTTAAAACTTGTACTCTCAAAATGAAGTCAAAGCAGTGACAAAGTACTGTAATTGAGAGGTCATCTGTATATTTTTATCAGAAATGTCTGGAAAAGAAAAATGGGCGAGAAAGTGGGAGAGGTGATAGAAGAAAAGTCATACTGGAAGATAATAAACAGCAAAAAATGTTCTGTATTGGATCAGATACTGGAAAGAATAAGGGTGTGAAATAGAAACACGATAAAGACAAACGAGTTAAAACAGAGAGATGGAGAGAAAGAGAAGGTGTAAAATATGGACAAGGGAGGAGGAGGAGGAGGAGGAGGAGGAGGAGGGAGATGGGAGGGATAAAGGAAATTAGGGCATCAAGAGGAGCCTTCCTGTGTTTACGAAGCATTATCGCAGCAGAGAGAAGAGAGGAGGAAGGCTTTCTGCAGGCTCATGCTGCTCCCAAAGACCCTCTCATTCATAAGGATTTATGCATACATATCGCCGTCTGCCACGGTGCGCACAGTAATACCAGTGCCATCTGCAGTGGGTGAGGCAAGTGCGTGCCGGCATGCTTGCGTGTGTGCATGTCTGTGCTAGTGTGTGTGAGTCTGAGGTCTACTGTCAGCCATCAAGAGGCTCCCTTGATGGCTGACAGTAGACCTGGTCTGTAGCAGAGGCTACAGACCAGGTTATGTAACCAGTCTGTGCCAGCTGCGCCTGTGGCAGTCACTGTCTCAAACACCCACGTAACACACACGCAAACACACACACCTGAAAAGCATACCCAAGTACGAATGAGTAGACATTTTATTTCATGAGGGCATACTTTGACAAATAAATAGTGAGATTACTTTGCATACATGACTGCACATGTAGCCATAATTGTATCCAGCAATTACACATGGGCACTTTAAATATGCAGTCAAGCCTGTGATAGTGTAAACCCCATAGCTCTGTGCCAGTGCGCAAGTGTTGACCCATCTATAAAGTGGGTGGTTATTGGGGTCATTTTTTTTTTTTTGCTGGGTGGGAGGGAGCGGAGAGGCAGGCGGCTTCAGTCAGGGTGGTGAACTCTAGCCCCAAGGAAGAAGACAAAAAAGAGGCAGATGGGGGGCTGTGGAGGGCTTTGGGATGAGCGGTGGCTGCCAGTGGATTGCTAAAAGTGTTTCATAACAGAGGGGGAAGTAAACCGGGTGTGGGACGGCTGTCTGTTTAATGCTGCTCCTTGATTGCTATCCAGAAAAGTGCGAGGTCATAGATAGATGGATAGATAGATGACCTCTAAATCAAGGGGCGGAGGGAGAGAGAAAAAAACGGGGAGAGGCTAAGAAAGAGGGCGGTGGAGAGAGCTTACTAAAAGACAATGGGGGAAGTGAAGACTGGAATAACTGTGAGCTGGAGCGTTAGATTTGGAGAATGAATACAGAATAGGAAGGAGAGAGGAGGGAGCTTGTGAGTGGGTCAGAAGGTGAGGTTGAGTGGGCACAGCTGGGAACAAACCAGAGACACAGACAGACGGAAGGATAAAGGAAAGGATTTAGACAGGAAGCGTGTAAAAAAACAAACAGTAAAAGTGCCAGGAAATGTGCAGTGAAGTAGAGCTTCAAGCCATCTCCTTATGAAACCCCCTCTGGCTTTAAAGCAAAGCCATACTGAGACGCACACTATCCAAATTATGCATGAGCTTCTTTGTCTGTCTGGTCCTCCTGCACCAAACACACGAGCACACACACACACACACACACACACACTGACTCAATCCGGGACATTCCAGAGTAAAAACCAGAAGGTCGGTGCTTGAGTGTTTTAGAGTGAGTGTTTGAGACCCTGTCGCAGCGTTCCTATCACTGTGGTCTTGCCTACACCCATTCATATGTCACTACAAGAGTCAGAAATGCATGCACAAAACAACTGGGACAGAATCTCATTCTTCTTTTTCAAGCACCCATTTAATGGTTACATGCAACACTTCTTTGCCCATGCAGCCTCCTTTGGGGCCCTGCTGGGAAGATGACACTGGCTAGCAGATGAAGTCTAGACGTCTGTGTACAGTTCACTATAGGTCGTTGGCTGAAAATGAAACCTGAGCTATGCAGCTTCTCTTTCCGCTCCTCTGAGCTGCACTGCTCTGCTCTCACAGTCTCCGGCTTCAGCTCATCCCTCAGTCATGCAATTCCAAATAATTGTTGAAGTTGGTGAAAGCTCGATCACTTTCAATATATACCTGAGAGCAGGTGCATGTCTATAAAGTTCAGTGGTGTGCTAGTAAACAATTGTGTTATGTGTGTTGACTGCCGCGTGACCAGACTCTCGCTCGGAGCCCGATGCAGAGCATCAGATGGAGGATGATATCTGGGAGCCGGGGTACTCTTGATCCCCCTGGGAAACTGTCCACACCGCCACCACCAACTCCGCCTCCTGGTTACATCACTGCTCGCATCATTCCATGCCTCATAGGCCGGCCTTAAGCTCATTACCACGTGCACACACATGCACTCATGCATGCTCACATGCCTATATGCCTACTGACTTACAGACTCCTTTGGGTCACTATATGATCTCACACTGTTCTCTGGTCTCTTTTTCTCTAACTGTCTTCCGCTCTTAAAGAACCACATATTTGACGGTAGAGAGAAGCAGCAGCAGCAGGAAAAGCTGTGCTACGTTCCCCTGAGCAGCCTCGGTTATTGCTGGTCTTGCCCTTTTGATCCCAGTGGCATAACTGACTGATTCTAATGCTGGGCTGACAGTCCCTCTCTTTCTCTCTAAGACTCTAATAATCCCGCCCCTGCCTTGTTTCTCTTGCAATCCCTTTTGCTTATCTAATGTTACATTGGAAATGCTAGGAATTTACAACACTCTGCATCCTCTCATGTTGGGGATGTTACAGAACCCCTTGTGTAGTAGTTTTTTTCCTAATACAGCACGAAGAGGGCTGCTGCTATGACTATTAGGCAGATAGCTGTTAGATAAGTGCAAACGTTTTTATTGCTTCTTCTATCTCACTCCTCTACCTGTAGTACGTGTCTCAGAAGGTGTCGCAGCCAGACAGGTGGCAGGGGGAAAATGGTATTTATAGCTCCGAAAGGCACAGTTCTATCTGTTCCATATGGACCAATCGGGAAACGGCCTCTATGACGGACACTTTTCTTCAGCTCACTTAGACAAAGGTAGGCTCTCTGTGCTGTACTTTCTGGCTGACGTAATTGGGACTCCTTTTGACAGGAAAGATGCTTTTGTTGATGTTGGCAGGGTAAATCGTTGTCTGATGTCTCTGCTGGGGGAAGAAATAAGCTCTATATTTTAGCCGTGGTATTATGAATAGGTTGGAGGTCTTTGGGGACGTGGAGGGCAAGTGATGGCTGATTAACAGGGTGCACACATGGCTCGTATGTCCGATGAATAGATGCCATTTTTAGCTGTTGGTCTGAAGTGTTGCACTGGCATCCACGTCAAAGGATTAGCAAGGCCTTTATGAATGTTTCAGTTGCTCTATTTATGGGGTGGGTCTTTGATCTAGTTGCAAGTACGGATGGACTGATTATCTGATTTCAGGTCTAACTGGGTGTTTGGTTGCGTGCGTGCGTGTGTGTGTGTGTGTGTGTGTGGGGGGGGGGGGGGGGGGGGGGCTGGTTATACAATACAGCAGATTCTTCCAGAAATGTTTTAGAAACTGGGTATGAACATGTGTTTTGACATGTCAGAAATGTTTGCAAGCAGTTTATCCACAGGGGATTTTGATAAGCTTTTCACAGGGATGTGTGGTTTTAAAAGAGGAAGTCGAACTGTGTCACATAACCACCTCTGTCTTGTGCTGCGGTTCAGTGCAGAGAGGTGGTCAAACTTGCAACAAACACTATCTTTCTACTTTCCCTTCTATGTCAGCCTACAGTAAATAGGTTTGAACCCAACAGATGACGCAAAGCTCCCCCTGGGCTCCCTGAATGACCTAAAGTTATTACGAATGCCTCTGGGAGTGATTTTATTGTCTGTCTTTTGTGCTGCCAAGGTAAATGTTTCATCACTTTGCATTATGTTTTCTGTGAAGCACGCTATCAATGCATCAAAAGGGGAATGGATACAGGGAAAGACAGACAAGAAGAGAAAAGGACAGTGAGCTCATGGGAAGTCTCGCTGTCTTTCTCTCCCTCTCTCTGTGCTGTTACAGAAATAGCTCTGCGGTCCCTTCATTCCTCAGCCTGCGAACCATGTGTTCTATTGAGGAGTTTGGCAGAAGCGTCTGAACACTGGTCAGTACAGCTACGGGAGCCTTAACACAGCCTCCCTAGCCTGCACTGGGCGAGAATTAGAAGCTATATTGTCCCTGGGGCCAGTTGCTTTCATTGTCCAAATGCAGTGTCAGTCTTCCTGGGATGCATTATCAATGTGATTTTAATATCCCATGAATATTGAATTAACCTCTTTTCGTTCTCTCTCTCTCTCCTTTTGCCTTTCTCCAGGGCCCTCTCCATGGATATAGACACAGACTATGAGCGGCCCAATGTGGAAACCATTAAATGTGTGGTGGTAGGGGATAATGCAGTAGGCAAGACCAGGCTAATCTGTGCCCGGGCCTGCAATGCCACCCTCACACAGTATCAGCTGCTTGCCACCCACGTGCCAACCGTCTGGGCCATCGACCAGTACCGTGTATGCCAGGAGGTGGGCACACACGTACACCTAAACACACAGCCAAACACAGTGTGGAAAGGACCACATATAGGCCCACTCTGGAACACCGTTGGCCATGTTACTGAGGCTTATTCTGTTTATTGTTCATATGTATCACAGCTGAAAACCTCTCTCTTCAGGCCTATGAAATACAACTTGATTCTAAAGATGTTGACCATGCAGTTTGATATTGTGCATTGTTTTTTTTTTTTCCCCTTCCTGGGTGATTGCATAATCCTTCAATATCACTAAAACACAAACATCAAAATGAAGTTAAGATATGTGACTGTTCTGCAGGTGTTAGAGAGATCTCGTGATGTAGTGGATGAGGTCAGTGTGTCCCTGAGGCTGTGGGACACCTTCGGGGATCATCACAAAGACAGACGATTCGCCTATGGCAGGTGAGCGGATACATGCACAGTAACAGGCACACCTTGCAACACAATCCTTTTTCACAATTGGTGCATCCAAGACATTGCTCTGTCTTTGTCTTGTCTCTGTAGAATTTGTATGGCCTTGACACAATTTCTTTGGGCTAATATGTGAGCAAATTCTTTGCCGGGCGGTTTAGGAGAAAGAAACCTGACAGACCCGCACATAAAAATGCCCGCATAACATTTACCTCCCCAAAAGTTGTTTTTTTTGTGTGTAATCCAGCTGCCACGCTTTTTAGTTGAACTCTGCTCTCAAGCTGTTACTTCCTTCCTCCACCAGACATGATTGGATCATCGCTCTATCCTCTTACTCCCTTTCCCTTTATCAAAGCTGCTTTATTGGCATGGAATGCAAAAGTACTTATTGCCAAAGCGAAATCAGCAAATACCAATTCAAACGACGGTGACCAAACTTGACCACATGACAGTAACACAGAAAAGTGAAGATGCATTTCATACATTATTAGATGAGTTCTGTGTATATATATATATATATATATATATATATATATATATATAATTAATTAACTATGCCACATATTTATCTAAACACAATAATTTGAGGTTTTCTTTTTTCTTTTCCCACACAATGCTGAGACATTTGTTGCCATCTACTTTGCCATTTTATCTATTTTATACACATCTTTCATAATTGACTGTTTCTTACGTTCACAGCATTACTTCATAAGCCATAACCAGATACAAACATCAACACACACACACACATGCATGTACACATCACACTGTGCAATCTGTGAGTTCTCACAAGGGTGGGTGGATGCACTTCGTGTAACATGTCACCCTGTCACCTTTTGGCAAGTGTGCATGCGTGACTGCGTTTGTGCATTTGTAGGTTGGATGTAGTTCAGTTTGAGGATCAAATTCCCTCCCTTCTGTTGTGTTCTTCCACTCCCTCAGTGTCTGTACATTTGGACGTTGATCTGCCTCTGTGTGTGTCTGTTTTGGTGTGTGCGTTCGTGTCTGTCTGCATGTCCTGTATGCTTCGTCAGCCTACAGTCAGCTGATTAAGATACAGTGCCAGCTCAGCTGTTTTCCGCCTGCCTGCCTCCCTGGCGTCTGCAGCTCCAGGCTTCAACCTGCTCCTCCTCCTGCTCCTGCTCCTCCAGCCATGTTCATCCACGCTCTCTCTTCCAACCTTCCCTCAGACTCTCCTCTGCCTCACCTCCCCTCTCCCCCATCTCCCTTATTACCCTGTAACTCAACTTCCATCATTAGCCTCCTCTATACCCTTGACACTTGCTGCTCCCAAACCCTCTTCACATCTTCCTCCACTCTGTAGCCTTTTGTTGATATCAAAACTCAAAACATCACATAGTTAGACAATACTCAGACTGTCACATGCTTTCGTTATAGGAGAGGAATTTTGTGGTTGGAAAAACAATCTCAGCCTGAAAATAGGCTAAGCCGAACCTAACCTGAGCCAACCTCAACTAAATGTTTTTTTTTTTTTTTTCAGTCAGCAGAATTTTGTTAAGAAAATAAAAATCGAGTTTTGCTTCTTGACTAAATAAGCAAAACAATATCATATTGCTCTGGTAAGGATTGTTCTTGTAATCTGTTTTAGTAGCTTGTTATTAACTTTTATGATACTGTTAGACAGACCTAATGACTGATGAGAAGTGTTATGCCATGAGAGTCAGAAAATCTGATTATCTGGGACATCTCTGCTCTGTTTGTTCATGTGTCTATGTCTGTTTCTCTTTTTACATACACACTATTTATTAGCATTAGTGCTGGGGGTAAATTGTGATAGACTCGCATGTGCTTTCTCATTCAGACAAACCTATATGTATGTACAGTACACATTGTTGACCTGCAGTTGAACCTGGAAGTAGCTCTGCAGTGCAAAGCATCAGTACTAATGGATTAATCTGGTACTAGCTTTTACTTACCTCACTTTAACTCTGCTTTTGACAGATTTATCAAGATTGTACAGGTTTAAAATATTTCTTGGGCTCATATTTTGGTACAGTCTTATGCTATCATCAAGGTATACTGGCACAAACTAGGGCAGTGAAGCCTAGGTTGTAAAGAAAATGCTTACGACACAAAGAACAAAGGCATGTACACATAACATGACCTCAAACAGAATAAACCATGGTAATGATCCTTTGACAAAGTGCTAATGGGTGTGTGTGTGTGTGTGTGTGTGTGTGTGAAATGTGATGTAATGCTTTAGTCGTGTGTCATTGGGAGTAGGAGCTTTTCAGAGATTACATTAGTGAGAATAAAGTTGGACTATGGAACCTGTGTCTCTATGACACTGTAGAAAATGTCTGTGTGCCTTAAAAAGTAATTCAACTTGTCACTCAGGTGTATGTTTGTAATGCAAATTAAGTATTTTTATTAAACTTCTTCGATGCCGTTTTTTTTCTTTGAAGATTTTTAAACGCTTGAAACTGTTGAATTTAATTCCAAACAGGTGGAATTACCTCTGTTTGTTGGACTTTTTACCTGATTTGCACAAAGTGAAGTCAATATTTTAAAAGTTAATGAATACAACAAGCAGATAAGTTTTTTTTTACAGTGGCGTTGCCTTTGTCTATTCAGTAAATAGGCCATGTTCGCTGTAGCACAGGAGGGGAAAAGAGAAGTGTTTAGGTGGTTTGTTTTGTTCTCAAGTTCAGGATGTGGTTTAGCACCTCATGTTTTCTGGTGTATACCGAATACCTGATGAATGTCAAAAACAGGAATATATATTTCATTATCTGCAGGCTATTAATAAGTTACATAAGAGATGGTAATGCAAAATAGGCCTGGTCTTGTGCTCCTGGGGTCAAAAGCCCTGTGTTGTTGTGTTGTTTTAAGAAGTAGATCATTTAGGAATTATAGATTCTTGCACGGTAAGCATTGTACTCGTACTAAATGATCCGTCTCACTGACGCAGAGCTTGATTTAACATTACCTAGAAACAGACAGACATGCGCAAACATGCCACAGACGTATCAGCACCAGAGAATAGCTGTAAGTGCTGCTGTGGGCTTGCTTAAACACATCGGGTGAGGAAATGAATTTGTGTGTGTGTGTGTATACTGATCTATTCTTAGCCTTCTCTCTGTGGTCCATGCAGCCTTGCAGGGCTTAGGGATATTTACGTAAGAGAGAGAGAGAGAGAGAGAGAGAGAGAGAGAGATGGGCCACACAGATCACCAGCCCAGAGGGCCCGACAAACTCACGCACACACAGTCCCGCCCACACACATGCGTCTTGTGACCCCCCAGCTTTCTGGATGACACTGTCGATGCTCCCACAATGCTTTGCAGCAGCTGAACAAGCTTCTTCCATACACATATCACACATGTTTTAACATAAACTGACAAGATGTTCAGTGACTCAGTATACTGACCCCTTTTTTCTTCCTTTCTTTTCTGTCCCCTTTACTCCATCAAAGGCCGTATGTCTTCTCTCTGCTGACATCTCTTGCTTATGACACAACAAATCTGCTCCTCCGTGCCATCTTTTTTTCCCATCTTATCTATGATCTCTGTTAGGTTATACTGTAAGTACATGAAATGAAGACTTTTTCTACCCCTCCTCTCCCTGTAGGTCTGACGTAGTGGTGCTTTGCTTCTCTCTGGCTAATCCCAATTCCCTGCGCCATGTACGCACCATGTGGTTCCCGGAGATCAAGCACTTTTGTCCCCGGACGCCCATCATTCTGGTTGGCTGCCAGCTGGACCTGCGCTATGCCGACCTTGATGCAGTTAACCGTGCGCGCCGACCCCTAGCCAAGTGAGACGCCTTCTTCATCAGGCATTAACAGTCAAATTCATTTATTAACTGTAATCCCAATTGTTCCATCGTAAAAGTATGTAATAGTATTAGTAGTAGTAAAATGAAAGTATAAATATATGTTGTTCTCAGATGAAGGCATAACAAATTGTGTAAAAGATCCTCAACTTCCTGCTTCTCGTTTCCTTGTACTTGTACTTTTACTTACATCTTTATCTGAACACTGTCGTCTTTACATCATTATCTCTTCCTGTCCCACAGACCAATCAAACCTACCGATATCCTTCCCCCAGAGAGAGGCCACGAGGTGGCAAAGGAACTTGGGATTCCCTACTTTGAGACCAGTATTGTTGCCCAGTTTGGGGTCAAAGATGTCTTTGACAATGCCATCCGAGCCGCCCTCATCTCCCGTCGTCACCTGCAGTTCTGGAAGTCCCACCTGAAAAGGGTCCAGAGGCCCCTTCTCCAGGCGCCATTCCTGCCTCCTCGTCCGCCTCGCCCCATAGTGGGCATCCCTGACCCGCCTCCCACAGACGGCGAGGGCCCCGATTCCCTTTTCTGCCAGCCACTGTGTACAGATGTTCTTTTCCTTCTGCACGGTGGTGCCACACGCGTATTTGCACACAAAGTATATCTGGCAACGTCCTGCTCCAAGTTCTATGACCTCTTCACCCTTGATCTTGGTGGATCATGCATGGGGCCATGGTGGGAGGAACAGGAGAGCAAGGAAAACTTGGAGAGTGGAGAGGAAGAGGAGCAGAGCAGGAGAGGAGCCAAGGAGCAAGCTGGGCGCACTAAGAGCCTGGACATTGATAAAGACGGGGTAGATGGAGGAGTGCGGGGCCTGAATCGACCCCAGCTGCTCCAGCAGGGCTCTTTGAGGACTTCCCAGAGTGATAATGCGCTCCCCTCTCGAGCCCACTACTCCATGGGAGCACTGGGGACTGGTCGAGCACTTTCAGGATGGGGAAGGGGGTTCCTGAGTGTGTGTCTGGAGCATGTTGATGATCCCATGACGGGACGACCACGACTCATGACTGTGGTAGCCATGGATGCGCTTATACAGGAAGAGCCATTCAAGGTGACTTTAAAGCAACAAGATTTCAAAAAACATCATTGTGCAATAGAACATAAATCTGTTGATGTGAATATTAGAAATGTTTGGCATATTACTGCAGGCTACAAAAGCTTTTTGGTGTTTTCCCAGTTGTTCCAAAGCTGTATATTTGACGTCTGAATTTGTTCTGGTTTCAGGCGGTGCTTCAGTACCTGTACACGGGCAGTCTGGACGAGGGCCGAGGGGATCTGATGCAGGTGGCCACCATCGCAGAGCTGCTTGAGGTGTTTGACCTGCGCATGATGGTAGCCAATGTTCTCAACAGAGAGAGCTTCATGAACCAGGAGATCACCAAGGCTTTCCACGTCCGCAGAGCCAACCGCATCAAGGAGTGTCTCAATAAAGGCGCTTTTTCTGGTAAACCAATGTGCCAACAACTCAGTGCCTCAATACATTCAGTAGCATTGGTGTCATTGTAGCTGTTTTCCATATATGCACCAGTAGGTGTTTGACTGTAGGTGTGTGCATGGGTGTAGAGGATTACGAAAAGCTGATGAGGAGAATGTGCGAGAAAGACATTAAATATTTAGCTAATGTCCAGCATTCTTTTCTCTGTCTCACATACTCGCCGACAAAGATGCATTTTATATGTTGTGGTTTCCCTGGTTTCTGAAGTCCTTTTAAAGTCATCAGGTGATCTGATGACTGTTGTTTCAGTCTGCTCGGTTGTCTTTTGTCCGCTCTCGTGTGCATCCTGTGTGTTGTGGGTGTGCGGTGTTGTCTGCTCCCCTAAGCTGTTATCTATGCATGTTGTCACAGCATTTGCAGCCAGAGCCAGAGATCAGCTGTCTCTGAATAAAGCCTGTCTCACATTCACTTCTCTCTATAATTTATCTGTTGTCTTCATGATTATAGTAATGGTAATCTTCATATAAAGTGCTAATAAGAGATTCTATTGAAACATTAGGCAAGAACAACTGTATTATCAGACTTGCTCAACCCAGTTATTATTCAAGGATTGTTTTTAAGATAGATGAAATCCTTTGCTTTCAGATTTTGCCCATTGCAACATTATTACACTAATATAGTTGCTGTGTTCCTTATTGACACTTTCTCTACCAAAGCTGTAGTCCAGATTCCACACAGGATTTACTCCATGACCTACTGCCCTGCGTCTGCTCTCCTTCCCTTACTCTGTGTCAAACGCTGTTCTGCCCTTCTGTCAATTTATCTTTCTGTCTGTCTACCTGTGTCTATGTCTCTGTGTGTGTCTGTCTGTCTGGCCTTCTGCCTGTGTGTGTGTGTGTGTGTGTGTGTGTCTGGACGTCTGCCTTGTCTGTCTTTCCCCCTCTGTAGCTTGGGCTTCTGTGGCACTCCAAGAGATGAATGCTCTTTTCCCACCCCGGTTTTAGATGTGGTGTTTCGACTGGACGATGGCTGCCTCCCGGCCCACAAGCCCCTGCTCATCTCCAGCTGCAGCTGGATGGCTGCCATGTTCCGAGGCTCTTTCATGGAAAGCTACATCGAGGAGGTGAGTTCAGATATACCGGGATAAGCTTCAGGATGGAGTTAACTTTAAGTTTTGAGCAGGGATTTAGTTTTTGTGTCCTGAATCTTAGGAAGCTAACTCAGGTCAGCCTTTAGGAGCAACCTAAGCACGCTCCTGTACCAAACAACAGCAGCAACATCTGATAAAAGAAGCGAGTAAGCAAAGGTGAATGGGTTGCTTGGATAAGGTTTATTACTTGGTATGTGAAGGTTTACAGCTCAGCATGCCAGAGGCCTTTTATCAGATTGACCTACAAATTGTTGTTTCACTTGCAAATTTGGTTGAAACTCTGCAATTAGTAGATCCCCGGAGGCCTTGCACACATAAGGAGTGATGATAATGCAGTAGCCCGGCTTGACTTGGACTTGCCCCTTAAAGACTTGAGACTTGACTTGCCAAAAAGGACTTGTGAGCATCTCTGACACACAGACATACTATTTTTCACACATCCCGTGATAGCAGAACTAGGATGTTTCACTAACCTGTCTCAGTACTCAAAGTAAGCCCAGAATAGTACCTCTTTTGAGGTCAGCATTGTCCAAGTGGTGGGTCTGGTTACTTCAGGTGCGCTCTCCCTCACCTGAGGTTCAGCTTCTGTGCATGTGCAGCCGACTTGACCTAATCAGAGAGGAAGTTCATGTCTCCGTCTGTCTTTAAGTCGCCTCTCCCTGGACTGTGTTGCCGAACCAGATCCTCTGGGGTATGATTACTTTCACGGTCAGTAGGGTTAGGTTACATACATTCAGGCCCTCAGAAGGATTGGAAGTAATCAGAGAGGGACAGACAAGGAATACAGATGTTGTGTATCCAGTTTAGGTGTAAAGCTCAAAGTTATAGAAGGCATGTTAGGAGAAAACTAAACCATTTTTTTTTTTTTTTGTATTTCTATGCGGATGGCCTGTATTTTATTCCAGAACACACCATGTGAGTGGGTGTGAAAAGAAGCCATTGCAGCTATTGTGGAAGGTGGTGAACACAGGACATCAGCATCACTGAGGGGGCACAGTGTTTGGTGCTGATGGGCTGCCGGTGTCTATGGTTACTCCAAATGGTTCATGTTAGTGGCTAATGTGGCATTGTTTATGGCATGGAGCTGGCACAGCATAGAAGGCAGGTGCACTGGAGACAAAGACTCAAAGGCTGACGGCACAATGAAACTGCCGGCACTTGTGTTTATGAGAGTGCATACAGTATATTTGCATGTAAATGTATCTGCATTTTTACGTTGGTAAAACGGCTTTGCAGTGCTAAGTATTTAATGTGATTTTATATGCCAATGGCAAGCTGCAGTTACTTATTTCCTTCTTTAATAGGCAAAGGTGTGAAGTGTTGCTAATGCACAGATTGCATTTACAGAATTGCCATGACATTGACTCACAACGTGTTGTATTCACCTTGAGGCACACATCTTCACGGGTAAATGCTATTTTGAAAAGCAGTGTCAGTAGTTGTTAGCAGACATGCTTACTAAAACACTCAACACTGGTCTTTCATAGAAGCAGAGCATTTAGAGCAACTACTTTGACACAGCAGATGGTCCGGTTCTGTTCGGTTACTCTAAAAGAGAATCCATACTGGAGGAAGTATTAAGAGATGTGGATGTTGGAGATTTACAAAAAAGAAGTGAAAAATGACAAGATGAGTGTATGACCCATTTACTCAGTTTATATACAGGGCAATATTCTTAGACATATTCAAAATAAACCAAATTGTTGATTTCCACAAAATCTATCAAATTAAATGAGTGTAAAAACAGGAAAATATAACAGTTAATGGGTTATCTTTATGAAAAGACTATATCATCATATTATCATTTTGCATCTGTTCTCTTAGGTTTGGGAAGATCATCATATCAATCTATTATATGAAAATGTATAGAACCTGTAAATATAACTGTGAGAGCAGCATGTGATCAGCCCGTGCTGCTCTATTTCCACGCTCACATCACACTTCTCAGTATTTTTAGATTCACACATTTCAGTGGCGATGCTGTTGTGTGATAACATGACTATTCTAGTTCGGTGCAGAACAGCGTTAAGATATGTGTTTCAACCTAATTTTTTATCATCATCATCATCAGAAAAAAAGAGGAAACGACATGTCCTTTTTTCAGTGCAGAGGAAGAATGAGGAAGTTTCTTACTCTTTCTCTTAAACTTTGTACCTGATCTGTGGTGGCGGCTCTATGACTCACTGCTTTTCCCTCACCCACACATTATTTTTTTAGTTTTTTGAGTATTTTACACTCATTACGTCTTTTAATGTCCAATTCCGTTGAGCTGAGGCCTTTTTTAAGCCCTTGGAGGACTGATATATCGCATTTACAGAGGAAGATTTATTTGTTTGTTTATTTGCACAATACACATAAATAAAAAGACAGTGAAAATGTAAACATCCAACATTGTGCAGGAGAGATTGAAAACATAAAATGGCTCAGGAAGATACATGCCCTATTAGATATCAATAGTACTTGAAAAATGGATAAAGGATAAAAAAGGATCAAAATCCAGTTTCCGTAGCAGTTCTGCAAAGATTGATACAAATGTACAACTTACTTTAAGTTTGCAAGTTGAGATGCAATACAACAAAATCCAGGAAGTGTTTTAAAACTGTCCTTTTGGGTTTGCAAATAATGTAAACTATTAATTGAGCTCTAGGACGGCAGACTGAGGGGACAAAAGAACACGTGTCAGTACAGCTGATGGGTGTTTTCCACACTGTGGATATGTCCACTCATTAATGCTTCCTATCCCCAGCTGGGGCTTCAAGTTCTAGAGACCACCCTTGTCGTGGTGTTGTAACATTTTAGTCATAACGAGAGGTCGCGCCAAGTTGACATTCTTCTAATTGGCCATGGTGGTGGAAGTTGAAGAGCCTCTCAGTGGGTACACTTGGAGAGCTCCTGGAGGGGGCAGGTCATCGCTTCCATTACCTTGCCTTCCTTTCGTCCTTCCTGGGCTTAGACTGCATCACCTGCCAGTGACTTTTGTGTTTCCTGTTTGCTGTTTGTCCAAATCTCAGTAATTAGGACCTTTTAAAAGGTCTTGCTCTTTTTATTCATGTATGTGGATACATGGGGGGGTGACCGTGGCTCACTGGCTTAAGAGGGTTGTCTGGTAACCGCAGGGTCAACGGTTCGATCCTCGACTGGGACGTGTCACGTGTCGTAGTGTCCCTGAGCAAGACACTGAACCCCCAGCTCCCCGGGTGCCACTGCTCCCTATATACAGGGATGGGTCAAATTTTGTGTATGTGTATATGTATATGACAATAAAAAGGGTTTCTATTCTATTTCTATTCTATATAACTACCAAGTGTGTTAGTGGGCTACACCTAAAAGCAGCATGGCCAGTGCCTTTTGTAGCTAAGGTGTGATTGATGCTATGGCGACATCTAGAGGTTATTGCAGGTGATTGTTTTTATTTCTTATAATGGTCTCTGGTTCTGCACCTTTTCCCCACTACAAAACATTGCCCTATTGGTTTATATGTTGTTTGACCGTAACAATAAAAACATGTTTTGCTGTGCATGTCTGGAGTGGTCCAGTCATCACTAATAGTCTCTTACTTATAGACTACATCTGTAGGTATGTCCTATGTTCATATATTATTGTAGTTCACTATAAAAGCATCGTCTTTCCCAGGAGAACATTGATAGTCAGTCTGAGTGTCTCATTTGTGCAAAGGGTCCGATAGCAGGGTTGCCTGTGTGTGGTTTTGGGTCTTTAGCTATAGCCATATTGCTCACATCACTAGCCCCCAGACAGCGCTTTCATCTGAGCCTAGATCAAAAACACTGCTACCAGAACAGCATGTCCTCTGCCCTTTACCTCCAAATACACACTGCACTGCTTTAATTGAAGTTACTGTCTTTTTTGCACCCCACCCCATTTCTAGCCATTACGCTTACAGTATATACTTGCCAACACCTTTTATATTAACTTCTCATGAAAACAAATGTCTATATTTGTGCCCATTTTTCTTTCCTCATGTATTTTTGTTTTGTTTTGTTCAGGTATCCATTCCTAACACCACTGCAGCCTGTATGCGCGGGGTGTTGGAGTTCCTGTATTGCGGTCTGCTGACACCCTGTCCTGGTCTGGAGCCCATAGAACTTATTATTCTGGCCAACCGTCTGTGTTTGCCACGCCTAGTCGCCCTCACAGGTAAAGACTCTCTCTGCAGAGCTAGAAATGTTGCAAAGAGAACCACTTACTCGAATGTCTTCTTTCGAATATATGTTGCAGGATATGGTTATGATCAAGCTTTATCAGGCATCATCAATGACTCAAAAGAGTTGTAGGTGCAGTGAGTTGTTGCTCGTTGCAGATTGCCAGACAGACTAAGAATTTTTGAATAGGAGATAAAAATGTCAGTGGTGCATGTAAACAGTAATATTGACATGATTATGTGCATGTTATGCGTCTCCAGAACAGCATGCTGTGGATGAGCTTCTCCAGTTGACAGCAAAAGGAGGTGACATTGATGAACAAGTGTTGGCTTACCTCGAGCTTGCACAGGTCAGTTCTTACAAAACTGTTCTTCAAATGATCAATTTATAATTTACCAATGACACATTTTACATTGTGTAGGCCTCTTCTCTCACAGCTGTAATAACTAATTTCTCCTCTGTTTTTTATTATTTATTTTTTTTTTTTCAGTTCCACAATGCCAAGCAACTATCAGCTTGGTGTCTCCATCACATCTGCACTAATTATAACAGCATCTGCCGCAAGTTTCCCAAAGAGATGAAGGTCATGTCTGCAGGTATACAGGCACCTCGCCTCTCTCAAACCCCTTTCACACGCGCAGCTTTCCCTTCAGTAAAACTACTGAACTACTTCCTACAAAGTTTACTTTGCAGTGCTCGTTTGCACAAAAGTACGTTTTCTGGGTTAAGCACACTGCCAAGGAATTATAGCATGCTGTGAATTGTTCACAGCATGCATTTGATTTGAGTGGGAGAGATCACATTTTGGTCTGGAAGAAAATAAACCTGAGGCAAGGAACACACGAGCCCCTCATTAACTTAGCTGACAAAATTTGTCTTTCAATATCCATCCTCATGTTTCATGAAGGAGTGAATACATTTTACACTCATTTTATAAATAGTTGGTTGTAATGTGACCATGGGGAAGCCCAACAACTACTAGAATGATAATCACTTTGATCTCATGAGTTTGATGGGTAATCGTAGTAATCTTTAGTGACTTTTGTTCGCTCACTTGTCCTTACAACTTTACGTTACTGTTGGTTGTTTCCTTATGTCACCTATTTAATGACATTATTCTTACACAGTCACTTACTGTGCAACAATAATTGTCTATGTTGCTATTTCCCCCTTCTTTTTCTGTGCATATCTGAAATGACACCTGAAATCTTCCATTTTTTTTTAATGTCCCCTTTTCTGTACCTATCTTTGTCCCCCCCCCTCTCTGTAGAAAACCAGAAGCACTTTGAGAAGCAGCGCTGGCCTCCTGTGTGGTTCCTGAAGGAGGAGGACCGCTACCTGCGCTCTCACAAGGAGCGTGAGCGCGAGGAGGAGATCTTGCGCAAGCAACACACCAAACGGGGCTGGTGTTTCTGGAAGCACCCGTCCTCCTCTCCGCACGTCTCCTAAAGGGTTTCGTCCACTAACATCCTACCCAGGATGATTAATCCCCGCCCCCCCCCCCCCCCCCTCAGCATACAGAGGAGGTCGACATTGAACCCTCTATTATCAGTAGATAAATGACTCTCAGTGCTACTATGCCTGAATGTCAGCATGTTTGAGGGAATGTATGTGCCTCTTTATAATTGTGGGTGACTTCATGAGTGCATTTTGGTATATGCTCCTGTGTGGACTTAACTGAAGGTTATGTGCGTGGATGTGTGAGTGGATGTTTGCCGTTGGCATGACTGAGTGATGCTTCCGAGTTGAGTGCTTCCCAGACTCCCTGATCTATAAGGGCATGCAGCGTTGCAGTGCACCCCCTTGTCCCCTCCACAAGAGCTCTGTCCCTCCATCAGCACTCAGTGTCCCAGCCTTTGGGTGATTGGACTGGGAGCAAGGGCTCTCTATTTCTCTCAGTCTCCTTCCTTCACATTGACCTTAATGACTACTCATTGACCACTGCAGCTCCTCTCGGGGGAGCTCACTTCTGCCTTCACTTCTACGTAGACTGTTAATTTGTACACACAGACTGGTGCAAAAGATCCACCCCTCTAAAACCAGCACTGGATTCCCAGGAACTGACACTTAGCAATGCAATTATTATTGTTTTGATATTATTTTACCTTTTTACATATTTTTGCTTATCAGGGGCAAGTGGAAGTGTTGAGAATTTTGATTGCCATTGCAACAATAGCACTGTTCTAGAGCCCAGGTTTGGGTGCAAGGGCATCCTTAAAATCGTTAGCAAGTTGGGATACTCCAGTCAGGAGGCTTGATCATTGCTATTAGCCTAAAGTTTAGAACTGAAGTGGTCCTTGGTGTCCATCATCCACCCCTGCACTTCCAACCCCCTCCTCCTGCACACCACACGTGCAAAACAAAGCTAAAGACAAGCTCTCCTTGATGCACCTCAGAGGCATTCAAAGTGACCACTCTACAGCAATGATGGGGGTAAATAGGGCTTGCCTTACTTGATACCTCTGCCATTGAGGAATGATGGATGCAGCATTAAACAAATGCGCTTGTTACGTCCATGACCACTTGGTTGCATCAAAGCACCTCAGCCAGCCTGCCTTTACACCCCTACACCACTAGGGGCAGCACTGCTCAGGGCCCCGGCACTAACCTTCACACTAACTAACATTAGTTTCTGTGCCTGTGATTGCTTCACTCTAGTTTCAGTCATTAAGATCAGTATAACTTATCCTTGCAGTGTTATAAGAAAGCTCACAGTGTTTTTAGTGCATTTGAAAAACGGATTGCAACTGACTATGGAGTTTCGCCTAATTCTGGATACCAAAGCTGTGATTCTTTTGATCTCTTTCTTCCTCGCTTTCTTCATTTCTGCTTCCCTGCTTCTTTTATTGGCAAGAGGGGATGGAGGAGAAAAGAGAAGGTGGCTCACGGAGGAAGGAGGCAGTATGATATGGTATTTGAATCCCATTTCGTGGTGGTGTTTTCAGTCCGTGGTGTCAGAAGAAAACTGCTGTCACTGCTGGACATTGCCTTCCATTCCTCTTGCTGGAATTGAACATGGTGCTTAAGTCACAATGAGACAGTGTCCACATGAACACACAGACACACTAGCTATTTTATGTTCACAGTTAAGCGTCTGTCGAGTTGTTTAGTGTTTATCTGCAATGAACGTGCAGAATATTGATGATGGTGTTCAAATTTGACACACTTTTTAAACTCTTAACAGTCTGCAAGAGGTAGTAATAGGTCACTTTTTTTAGCGTGTGTAGATTTCTGCCTTTACATACAGTGGTTTCAACTTTGTAATGTCTTTACCTGCTTTTGAATTCAAAAACAGTGTGATCTGTTGTGCTTCCTTGTTAAGCAGGAACATTATATTTCTTTAGATTAAATTTACAGTCATGAGTGTTGTCTCACGAGACCCAAGTGAGAATTTAGCTGATTCCTCTGTGAAAAGATTTAAAGTGGAGTAAAAGTGAACAAGTCTCAGTCAGTATTACATGCAACCTACATCATTTGGAATTACTCCACGGATATTTTTAAACTCATCCCAGTGCAGTGCTTTGGGAATTTAGAAATGAGACCTAAAGAGGAAGAAGTTGGGGGACAGTTTTTGATGGACTTCCATGGCCTCCTTTTGGTTGCCCATAGAAGGGATGGCTGTTAGATGTCTCTTATTGATGGTCGGTATGACCCATTAAGCCTCTTCTCTTGGTCTGTGTGCCTTATAGTTGGATAAAAACCAGCAACATCGTAGTTCAAAGCTGCAGACAGGTTCTGCACTGGTGGACATGATGGATACAGTAAAAACGGCCATGATAATGTTGGAATGGATTGGTTGGTTGCTTTATGCACTCTCAGCCATTATCCTTCTTGAGGAGATTTTTTTTGAGCCAGCTGGAGTCATGCCTGCCGAGAATCTTAAGGCCTGCTGCTTGTTTTTATGCAGACAAAGAAACTAAAATTAAACTCTTTGTAGAGTCTAGTACAGTAGGTTGGTCAAACAAGAATGTTTTCTAGACAGGGAATTATTTGGATGTAGAAGAACTCTCCACTGACCAGGTGATTGATTAGCAGGTTGATTCCTGTATGGTAACTTTGAAACCACTGACTTTGAGCACTGGCTGGCCTGTGTGCTGGGGGAGTGCAACCACTTTTGTAATGTGGTTAATTTGCATGGTGGCCTAACTTTGTCATTATAATGACACTTGGTGTTGGAATGCACTTTTCTTCCTTTTTGTTGTCTATGAATACCTTTATGTGCTTAGCATGAATTGTTTCTTATGTCAAATTGTTTTTTAAACCTGATGATTGTAGCACGATATTTCCACTTCTTCTTCAGTCTTTCAGAATTTCCCACAACTTGCTCAGTGAGGAGCTGAATAACACAACTTCAGCTTCTTGGTTCATGTCTAGTTGGCGCTGAACCACACAGTAGCTCTCTGCGTGCTATGTGGCTTTATGCATAACTTTTATTAAGTAAGCTCAGCACAGCTCAAGGTAGCATCGCTAATTATACATAATTAAATAACATAATTAGGATATGTTGCTGCCGTGCAGCAGTCCCCTATGCTGTTACGGTGATTAGTACAATCAATCTTATTCTTGTGAATTTTAAGATATTGGGCATGAAACAGAAAATCATAAAAAGCTAAATTTCATATTTCAAGAATGCCCTTGATGGCTGAAAGCCAAGTGTAATATTTAGGTTAAGCCTGTATGAAATGACATGTTTCTGTGTAGAACAGTGCTTCTTCACCTTGGGGTCGGGACCCTATCTGGGGTCACTTGGTATGCATGTAGGGTGGTGGGAAATGATCATATATATATATAAATACTGTAGGTTTATAATATATATCTCTACAATATTTATTTGGATATTTTAACTTCCAGTTGAGAAACCCTATACAGAGATGGAGAGGAGATGCAAACCTTGTTAGCTTTAATTAGCCCTCAATATTTGCTCCACACTGACCCCTACAGGCCAAAGTCACATTCTGATGTAGGGTTGTGTTATTCGTCCGGATTGTCTTGTTCTATCCTAACACACCCTTTTTACTGTAACATTCTCCTCATTTATCTTAGGTGGAGCTTTTCTTCCTTCTTAGCACGCCTGACCTTCCTTTTTAAATGTGAGGCCTAGTGACTGAGAGAACACCTGGTTTTTAGTCGTAGGTGTCTCCTTTCCTGTGCCTTCAGTGAAATCTCACGCTTTTGGCTCTGTACATGGTTGGCGGCACTACACCTGCAGCCTTCTGGGCTCACAATAAAGTTGATTAAGCCAAGAAATACACACACATGTGAGCACCGATATAAAAATTAGGCAGCTTTCTTTAATGTACAGTATCTTAGCGTTGTTACCGGCTAACTTCCAATGATAACACAGAGATGGAGCTTTACAAGTTCAGTGTGTAACATCATCTATGCTAAAGAAGCTTAAATTATGAAATGACCAAGAAACCCAGCAAACCAGCAGTTTAAAAAAAAATAATTTTGCACTCTTTCAGGTGCCTGCACTTTCTATTATGTAGCCTAATACAACTTTTTTAATAAGTACGCTAAGTCTTTGTATTTGCCAGTTTTCTTGATCAACATTTAAATATCTTATTACTTTTTCCACTTTCTTGTGATCTGTCTCTCTCTAAGCCAAATTCAATAGCATACCCTATTGCTTCCACTATTTAGCTGCAATGTACTATCATGCATGAAGTCAGTGTATTCTAATTTGGGGAATGGCATCTGTGGACTACTGGTTGGATTAAAGGCAGATATTAGTTGGGACAACTATATATATATATATTACGCTTTAATTAATATAGTTGTTATCCAAAGTACAGTACAGTGATGTAAATTTGAGTCCCAGCTGGAATTAACCTGCTCACCGTACTGTATCTACAGCATTTACTTAGCCGGTGTATACATGGGATTGAACGGACGGTGAGGCCCAGAACAGGGAGTGTTTATATAGACATACATGGTGTGATTAACCCCTGGTCTATACTGTCATTTTTAGGTGGATCGTATATACTGTATAATATTGTTATGTTTGTTTCCATTGACTCATGAGTTTATTAACATTTACTGCTCATGTTATCGTGTTTATTACAATAAAAGGCAAAAGAAAGAGCACACCACACTCACAAATATTAAGGGCTTTCAAGAAAATAAGCAATCAGAATGTTTTGCTCCTTTTGCAAAAGATGTTTTGAAACTAAAAATTTGTAATATTTTTGAACCACTGTGATTTGTACAAAATAAAAAATAAAAAGTAGAAAAAAGTTTTGTTTTTTTCCCTTTTTTGACATTTCAGTATTTTGATGTTTGACATGGATTTTATTAAAAATGTTAATCTTTTGAACTTGTCTCATGTGTTTCTTGTTATTGTGTGTTTTCTTGTATAATTCATAGACTTTTCTGATACCTAAGTTAGTTTTTCCACTTAAAGTTTGCAATTAAATGACTTAAAAGAGGCGGTCATTAAGATATGAATCATTAAGGAGAACATAACACTGATAAATACCACAGACAGTTCTGCATGAGAAAACATTTGAAAATTTGAAATTATATCCATATTCCATATAAATATTCTTTGTTGTGAATTTAAACTGAAACCATTTACAGTACATTGATCGATTTTGTCCATTAGGTGACACACTAATTTTTAGAAAATGTGACAGTTAACAAGTCAACAGAATAAAGTAAAAAAAAAACTGAAAACAAGAAAAGCAGTTGATTCTATTCGTTCTGTCTTCCACTTGTCGTTCTCAACCCTTTTCCTCACACAATGAATGCAAACTTACACACACTGCAAGTTTGATGCAGCTGTGCCACCTAGTGGAGAAAAGCCCCACTGTGCAACCTTACTGTGTGAGATACAGAAACAAATACTTCTACATGGAATAGGTTGAACACATATTTTCTACACATTAAATCAATTGTTTTCAAAGTTGAACACACACATATACAAATAAACTCTCTTTATTTAGTTTTTGTGATGAAATCTACAAAACATGTATAATATCATACAGAATTGAAGGTATTGCAAAACTGTGTCCAGCAGGCACGGGTCTTCTGGCAGGCTCTCTACGTTTAGTGGGGATTCTTTGAATGAAGTCCTAACACATGCCTTGGTTCACAGATATTTACCCTTTCAGGGCCCCGGCTGGGCTGCTGTCAGGGGTTCCCTGCTGTATTAACTCATGTTGAGCAAGCATACTGAAATGTGCATGCCTCTGTCTCATCATCAATGCCTTATTTGTTCAGTTTCAATATTAAAAGTTGTCTTCAAGATCACCAAGCAGTGGCCCTCCTACATACGTATATTCTTTTCACATTTTCTTGAAACTTTGGATGAAAGAGAGACTGAATCAGCAGCTCCTATACCCAGTAGCTTCCTGAGCCCATGCATAATCAACATCAACATGCTGTGAGCTGAGACTTTTAATAGAGTATGTCTGGTAAGAGATCCCAGAAAGCCACAGAAACATGAGGGGAGTGGGCCGAGTGTTGTCATGGTAATGTTTAGTGATGTGGCTGATGATGAGTAACTTTAGAAGAGTGACGAGGGAAGGTGGCGGTTGCGGTACAGTGAAATATGTATGTCATTAGGCCATCTCGACATGTGTGTGTGCATGTGTGTTACAACCAGACTCTGCCAGGAAAACACAGCAGTGAAGCTGCCTGCCGTGAAACTCTTAACAACCAATGACGTACACCAGTTTTCCTCTCATTCTCTAGTAAATGGAGGAATTTACTAGCGTGCTTTATGTAGCGGAGGACTCAGCATCATCCATGGTCACGAGCCATGGTTTGAACATTGATTACAGACATTTATGCTGCGTCAGCTGTTTGATCCGTGGGCTGTGTTCAAGTTTCCCACCAACCTTGCCCCTGCTCTCGCACCGCAGCCTCGTAGAACACATCTTAAATCCCAGACACACGATGACATCACCACATCTGGCTCTCATTTTACAGGGTTCCCTTCGGGATGCAGATAAGAAGGTATGAATTTGAGAGCAAAAGACAAAACACTGTCTTACAGCTGAGAATGCACAATGCGTTGGGGCTCTTCTTCGACCACTCAGGTGTGAGAGGAGCATGAAACAATCAGATGCTGTACAGACGAATATCTGCTGATGCTTGAGACCTTGAATAATATGATGGAGGAGGGAGAAGAAGCTTTAAACCTCAGAGAGGATGTATGCCTGATCAAACCTGGATCAGCACTGAGCCGCTCAACAGCAAGATTGTATTTGGGGATCAGCTCAGTGCTCTTCCAGGTTTGACACTCAAATGCCATGGACATTTTTATAAAGAAGTGGTCCAAGAAGTCATTCCAAACGTACAAAGAAGGTACATTGCTGGAGTGACACATTCCTTTTTATATTTCACCTTCCTCCAAGTGACATCTCATCTTCATGTTGTTGGTCCAGACCTCCCCAAAGTCTGCTCCATAAACAAAACTGTCTGGCCCCGCCCCCACCCTCCCACCCGCACACACGTGCATACACCTCTAAATCAGGGCCTCTCACAGCAAAGTTTAGGAATACTTTATCATGCTGACACCACAGTCATTTGAGGTCTGTTTTGCATGGAAAAGCAGACGTGGAGCTCCTTTTTAAACAGAGATTTGTGGTCTCTTATTATTTCCGTGTAACCCTGCCATTTGTTTACGCTTGTCATATTTCACTGAAGCAAGGCAAAACTCGAAACCACGAGGAAGTCAAATCTTATGTTTACTCGGAATGAGTAAAGGGGAGACAAAGTGAAGTGAGAAAGAAAAAGCATGCTGTTCTTCAATACTGTGTGTTTACTGAACTTATAACGTGATTTCATACAATGCATGCACACAGAGACTCACGCACACACTCATATACACTCTCAAACTCAAGGGGAAAATATCTCAAGTTTTGTTTTAAAAGGCGCATACCTGAGCAGTGACCTCACCTGGAGACCCGACGGGAAGACATCCAGATTCCCAGAGAATGTGTAAATCTCTCTCTCTCTCTCTCTCACATACACACACAAACACACACACACACACAGAGGGTATATTTGACGATGATGTGCAAGTGTGCCCTCTGTCTTTTCTTTCTCTTTCTCTTCCCTACAAATGCCTTTTGTTTCCAACTTTGCCACATACCTCTGATGTTTTCTTCTCCTACCACGCCTGAATAACCTGAGTTGACCTCAACCGTCTTCCAATGCTAAGGCACGGTGTTGTTAGCCCCAACCAGCTGCTGTTGTACGTTTTTGAGTTCAGCTGTCAGATAAATGTGTGTACACCACATTGTATCACCGCTGACTAACTTCTACTCAGTTGTATCATCGCCACTCATGAGCCTCTCCCACATCTACCTCATTATCTACCTCCAGGAGAGCAATAACATCACTCCTCCACTGAGCTCAGCTTCCCAGGAGGAGGTGAGATAGAGATGCCAAAGTGTGTTCACTCTGCTAGAGTAAAAAAACAAGCATACTCTGTCACTGATACAATAAGTAATATAGTAAATTAAGAATTGACTTTAGGCTTATAGTTATTCCTAACTTTTGTTAGGAATAACTACACAGACAAAAACTGCTTATCACATTGCAAACGTGGAACTTCTGAACGATTGACACAGAAAATCTGCCATAAAAATATTCCCTTCCTAAAACACAGCTTAATTTCAGGAAGGACTATTTAAGTGTAGCCTTTAAAACATCATATAATGAGCAATAAAACACGATTGCTTCCATGGGATGAATTAATTGTACCATTTACAGCTCGGTCTGACTTGCTGGCACAAAAGGCTCTCAAAAGGTTGGACACATTCCAGCTCTTCATACTGTAAAACAGTAAATTCACAAGACGATGGGATAATGTCATAGGAAAGGTTATATTTATGACAACTTCAAAGGAAGGTTACAACCACTGCAACTGTTCATACACACGAAAATATGACAGTAATCCTGCCTCTCACATCATGCAGAGAAGAGCAGTGGAAAACATATTATTAGTGAAGTAGGACGGCAGGAGGACAAAGTTCAAGCTGTGACCTTAAACCCGAACACATCTCTGAACTTTTAACACCACCCATCAGTTCTGAGCACACATAAACCTGCCGCGCAAGCCTCGACCCAGGAAAACAAATCCATGCCTACAAGGAAGTGGTTTGTTTAGTGGCGGAAGTTTATTTTATCAATTCAGAGGGAGATTGCATTTTGTATGTTATGCAATGCCACATATCATTGGTGGGTATTATCTGAGACACCTGCTAATGAATGGATTCTGGATTTATGATCGAGCTGAGAGACTATGAGAGGATGTTGCGTGTGACTGGACCACTCAACACTCTGTCACCATGCACTCTGCTGCTTTAGACTATGTCAGGAAGGCAGGAAGCTGGACAAAAAGCCTGTGACAATTAGAGGAGTTTCAGTAAATAAGGAGAAAATCTCCATTAGCGCGCACACACACACACACACACACACGTGCACACACACACACACACACATCTCCAAATCCCCACTGGATATACAATCATTCCCCCATTTAGACCCCATCTCCAACAACAGCTGCCACCGCACCCCAGCAAAGGAAATGCCAAAGTCCTCTGAAGTGGAGCATAACAGCACTGCAGTTCACATCCACAGTGAAGCACTGAGAGTCTGGAAGGGCAGGAGAGCCTCTAATAGCAGGAAGTTGTAAGAATAATAGGGGCATGGGGATGTCATGCCCTCTGTCCCTCTGGCATGCAAGCTTTGGCCCAAACAGCAGAGTTTGTGTGTGCTGCATGCTTGCTTATACAACTAATGCAACATTTTTAACACAACTTGCATTTAGGGTTTACCAGATTTGGGTTCTTTGGGGAGAACATTTCCAAACAAAGAGTGAGGCTAAACAGTTGCCAGATTTGTGACATTATTTGTATTACTTCTTTACATTATGGCAATTTCAATCTGTTTTTAAACACCAGTCATCCTTTGATTCAAAGTGGTTTGCTCTTCTGTAATGTAAATACTAAAAGTGTTAAACTATTTAAAAAACTGTTTTGTGTTTGTAGTAAATATGTATTAATAATTTCCCTGACTCTGGCATCCCTGGAAAACAGCCACAACCCTAACAGTGAAAAATATAACCAAGGAAGAGGACTACAAAGATGGAAATCGAAACTATTTGCCTGAAAAGGAGATGATTCTTTTTTTTTCCAAGTGATTGTGTTGGGGGACTGTGTTAATCCAATACTCTCCAGTGTTATCATGAGCCACTGTGAGAGAACTATTTTCTGGCCAAATCTCAGCAGTGAAAATCATGGCATGGCATAGATGTTAGGAAGAGTGATCTGAAATCAAATATCATGAGGTCAAATCCACCCTGAGTCTGACACATTAGAAAATAAAATCCTATGACTTTCAGCCCATATACATCTGTCCTGGATTATCTAAGAATGGCTGCTAAGTAAATTACAGAGCTCAGGAACATTCCCATAATCCAAGATCTTAAACCCCCATGCCACCGACCCACAGTGAAACACCAGTGCATGAGTGTGTGCCTGTGTGTGTTTGCATGTCTGGAGGGAGTTAGTCTAGGGTTCACAGCTAGTGTGTGTGTGTGTGTGCATGTGAGCCTGTGCACGGCAGTGTTTGTGCATGATCGTGTGGTCAGTTTGTGTTTGTGTGTTGTCACTCTTGGGGAGCCATTGAACAGACCCCCAGCCGTTCCTAAACACCGAAGCAGCCTCTTGTTTATGTGCAACCTGCTTCAGACCCAGTTCCCATGAAATTGGCCCTTCTTTGGCTCATTCAGAGATGGACTGCACTGTAAATGGCTTCTCTGGAGTCTGCCAAAGGCCAGTGGGGGCCGATTCGAAGACAAAAAGAGACGAAGAGAGACTGCACTGCCCCCTGTAGCCCCTCTAACCCACATCAACATGTACTATTCTGGATATTTTGCTCAAACAATGGCTAAGCCATCACAAAAAACAACAACAGTGAAATAATAACATTAATTTGAAAATAAATGAATATTCTATTGGATAGTTCTATATGCTGTTACCTCAGCGATCATTCTGGTCGTTCTGTGTGAATAATGGTGATGAGGCGCAATGACTCCAGGGCTCTGCTTTGCTTTAACAAAGTGAAAGTTTCACACAGTGTAGGCTACGGCAATCAAAGGGCAGGCAAGTTGCCTTATAGAAGAGTTACCAAGTGAACATCACGATAAGGACGATGCACGAGACAGTGTAGTGATCTGTACGCGTAGCTGAGCGGTTTTCCTCCAAGTGACCCAGCTAGTGAAGTCATTACGCTTTCCACTCTCTCAACGGGAGGTGGGGCTTTATAGTGAAAACGTATTCAACCCCGCTGCACAAAGAGCAGTGTGCAGTCGCAAGTCTCTTTCACGCTGTGAGTGCGCAGCGCCTGCACAGATCGCCTCCGATTTGGAACTTAAGTCCACACTGCATGAACCTGCATTCCTCTACTGCTGTGTCCTCGGCCGCGAACGACCCTCACTGTTCCGCTGTGGCTGTTTTGCAGCAGATACTCCGACCCCGAAAACCGTCGGGAAAAGTGAAGAGAGAAGCTGCGGGAGTGGTCTGGAAACTTTTGCCATCATGAGCTCGCAAACGGTCAACCTTGATACCTACAGCCTGTCGTTGCTCACGGCCAAAGAGGACATCCTCAACCCCCGCTCCTCCACCAACTGGTAACACATAGAGCTCTCGAGCAAACTTGCATCTGCCTGCATATAACACAATATTCGTGATATATAAGATGAAATGCCAATTTCTTTATTCTGCGACATCGCGATACGAAATTACGAAAACGAGTATGATCTGTATTTTATGAAACTTTCATGTTTACTTTGTGAGCTGTTTGCTGTTGCATAAGGCTTGCTTTTAGTGAATCCAATGAGGGATACGGAGGTGGCCAGCACAGGGACAGTGCGCAACCAGAACTGTATTTACAAGTAGGCTGCAGTAGTGGCAAACGCACGCAAATTGGTTTAGTGACACAGGCGTGTATTGACTCTCCCAATCCACTCAGAGAGGTATGGATTACCGTCCCATTACGCACGCCAGGCGTCTGGTGTGGCTCAAAGTGCAGCACCCGCTGCCCTCACCCGGGCCTTGCGCTCTATGACTTTGCTATTCTCCCCAAGGAGCTGTGAGGCTTCGTTCTTTGTGCCGAGGATCATGTTCCTGATGAAGTGCCGATCTCTGGCAGGGGTTGTCTTTCAGGGAGAGGCTCTTTAATTTGACATACAGCTCAGTGCGCATGCACGTGATTAACCAATGATAATTCTGATAACAAATATTGAGCACTTACTTAAATGTGTAAGTAAAGATTATTTAGGAACAAAATATTCAAGACCAACATTACTACTATTCAAGTACAAGTAAACACATTGAAGTGTTTTACCAGAAGAGCTATCTCACAGTTTTTAAATTTCAAGGTACATTTTGACTCTAGACGATTCTTAAACACATGAAACGTTTAAATAATTCAGTCATGTGCTCTGGTGTATGTGGAACAATGTCATACTGTACCTGACACTTGGCTAACTTCTTTTGTTATGGTTTGGCTGGTCTGTAACTATGGTGCCCCTATCCATCTTTTCCAAACATTCTCCTTGTCTCCTATATTCTTTCTCCATTTTCCTCTCATATACTGTGTGTGTGTGTATTGCCATCTCCAGCTACGGACATGTTGTCACTGGCTATACTCAGCTAACACAGGGAGAATTAGATATGACCCTGCTCTTTCCACATAACCACTCACTTTGATTAAGTTATAGTTTCGAGAAGTATAGGCCAAGGCCCAAGCCCACACACACACGTGTGCTCATGTGGAAGTAGAGGACTGATTCTGTCCATTGCTGTTTCATCTTCCTCTGCCTCACATCTCTCGCTGCCACAGGGTTTCCTTGCCCACATTCTTCCTACCTTCTTCCTGGCTTTTCATGATGCCTTACAGACTTGAGGAAATGGGATTCAGAACACTATGAGTAAACCTTGACAAGCTGAGATCTGACATCTTCATGAATGGGGTGGAAATAAGTTCCCCATCCAGGCAGAACATGCTTAGTTTCCATTCTTTCTTGCATTTGGAAAATCTGTAAAAGTTTCCATGTTCAGTATCACTACGGAGGTTTTGTCCCATAGCGACACCTCACAGTGATTACTTCACTGCGTACTACTTACTTTCTCATTGGAGAGCATTTACATAAAGTTTCAGTGAACAATCCAACGTATTCTCATAATGCTGGATGAGATCACCGTGGACAATCACACAAACACAACAAGCACGTGTTTGGTTGAGCTTATATAATAAAAGGAAAAGGAGAGAGAGAGAAAAATCCCCCAGCATTCACTGAGCAAACTTTAGAGGACTAAATAACTCTGTTGTGACTGAATAGAGAGGTGGGAGGGGGAAACGGTCATGATTCCCTCTGTCGAACCACCCAAACAGACACCCACCTTGCATGTGTGTGTGTCTCTGTGCGTGTCGAAGGGCTTCTATTTGCATGCACGTGAGTTTGCTTGTGAATTTATTTGTCTCTGGATGTGCATATGCATCCTGCAGAGACTATTACAGTGAGTCTTGGATGTTGAGAAGTTTGCACTGAGACGGGTAGGAGGCTTGTTTTGTTGAATGCTCCCGCCCCCCACTATGTGGCCTTGAGGTCCCTGTGTGTATTATCTAATGACCTTGTGTCCTGAATGGGAAACAGACCCTTTGTGGGTAAGACTCTGAAGAAAAGAGAGGCAATTTCAATGCATCCTTCATTCAGACCTCTCTGCTCAACTGCTGCCTTGGAGGTCTCTCCGCAGTCTCCCAGACCATTGTGGACTACAAAATGTCCCACTTGTAGGCTGGAAAGCTGTACTGCCTGCATGTGTTTTATGTTAGTGTGTGCCTTGAAAGACAGAAAAAAAGAGAAACAGTGATAATGCATGTTCCCAAAGACATGGTCTAATTCTCTGAACAGGAAATACTTCTCATTGTTAGAAGCAGAAATCATGATTTATGTCTAGTTTACACCAAAATAAATCAAATAGGAACTTTTGGTACGGTCAAACTGGTCATTGACAAATGGAAATATTTCTATGCAACTATGTTGACAGCTTTCATATGGGTGTAACACTTGTGAAATATATGGCTACTACAACTCATTTGTCATTTAGAAGCGTAGCATGTTGTTCCCGAGCTGAGCGTATGCACAATTGATAGAGGGCGCAGCGTGCGGCCATTTTCATTTCCACTGTAAGTCTTTCCCGTGAACTTAGCAAACCGAAAAACATTCTTGGTAGGAAAGGCCACATATTTTGTTATGACTATTGCCATTTGTCAACACTAATAAGTTGTTCTCTTATCAGAATCCTAGCTGTGAACGTGAGGGACACAATGTCTGTTGAGTTATTAGTGTTTGAAACTCCAGTTAGTGAAGCACACATTTCTTTGATAGTTGTTGGTAGCCATTGTGAGAAATGTCTAGTCTGATGTATGCAGTTGTTCAGGGAGTTAATGTAACACCACACTTTCCGTTCTATGTCTGATAACGTTACTTTTTATTAAAAAACAAGGAGTCATGCTACTCTGGTGCATCCTGTTTCATTGTAATGTTGTAAAAAGATCGCAAACGCTATCCACTAGATATAGCTAATCGCTAGCTGACACTAATTGCTAGCACTCGCTAACTAACGTTTTATTCTACAGTCTATGTAGCTAACGCTAACTGCTACGTCAATTGCTAGCTTTGGTTATTGGAACAGCTAATAGCTGGTGAAGCATTAAAGTTGCATTGGACTTATTCTGTTGACATTAAAGCCGTTCAGTTCTATTCGGTTTAACACATTTTAATGGTTTGTAATACATCTACTATTACGTTGTGATCACGCACATTTTGGTCATTAAAATATAATGTTACATGTCAAGTAAGTTAGTAGTAATAATTCCATTAATATTTGTTAATGTTTGAGGGGAAATATATTAGAATTATGTATAAAAGGATTAAAAAGAAATATGTTAACAGTAAATAATTGTTCCGTTCTTGTTGCTATATGTATATACAGTATATATATTGTAGTTTATCTCATTGTTATAGAAGTATATCCTTAGTTATTGGTTGTACATTAGAGGATATTCTAAATGAAGAAAATAAGTTAATGAGGTCTCGTGTTAGAAACAGATAACAGAATATCTTATTACTCTGCACTATCAGTGTAGGTTGTTTTTAAACTAATAGATAGAATCCGGAGGACTCCGTGATGGTGAGCCCAGCCCTGACTGTGGACGTTCGTGTGGCCTATCGTAGAATCTGCCCACAGAAGACATCTGACTAGCTCTATTCGTGAGACACCAGATAAGAACACGGATATACTTTTAGCTCTATCAGGAAAGAAATAGTCATCATAGTAGTACACCCACAAGGACAAGGAACTCTTTGGATCTCAAACTCCTAAATGTAAAGGAGCATTCATTGATGCTTTCCATTTAAAGGGGACTTATTCTTTGTTTTTTTCCCCATTTTATTTGATACTTTAAAGAGCTCTATTTTATATTATGTTTTGTTATTGCTGTAAAGCAATACAACTTTCAGCCGTTCAATACCAACTCCTCTCGTGAATTATTGCATACCGTTCCCCGAACCTATGTAGATGTTGGCGTCTCCATTGCTATCATTGGTTAGGACTAGAGGCACTACATGAGCTTTTTGCTTTTAATTTTGTACGAAATGATGTGTACACATTGTTCTAGCACAAACTCAAAAATGTTTTATACAATTCAATACAATACCTCAGTGAGTGGTTTGTGTTCTACACATTTCCCACATTTCAGCTTGGTAAATAAGACCAAAGCAGCATGCACTATCAGAGTGTCTTCCTGTGGAGTATCAAATAGGGTGCAGCACCTGCTTCGCCAAGCATGAGAAAGAGGTGGGAGAAGTCAGTTTCGAGAAATGTTTACAGCATTGTTTCAGCGGTGCAAACTGATCAGATTCCTTTTGAGTTGTGGAGCAGTTTGACCTCGTATTCGTCAGACTTGGGTGTGGGCTGTATCCAGACATTTGTGCGCCCTGGTGACTTTGAACACACCTTCTTATTCATAAACCTCTTTACTTGCTGTCCACATTTTGATGCTGTGTTAAGTGTTTCATCATGTCCTCAGCAGGGATTATTACAGTTAGCAGGCAGTGACGCATAAAGTAAATATCTGATTGCATTGTAGTAACGAAATGATTCAGTTTAGACAGAAACACCCTTTCTTCTTTGTATGAATGAAGTGTATTGTAGCCATATGTCCATAAAGGAAAAAACATGCTAAGATTGTGACATTACAGATTGTATTTTTATATTGTTAAGGAAGTATATATTGTAATGTTATTTTTTACGAGATTGCTGAAACCCGTTTTAGGGTGATGTTTTTTACTCTCCCGGATTTAGCTTTACCTGTTAAAGACAGTTCCACAAAAATTGAAAAAAATCCAAGAATTTCCCAAGAAGTTAAGAAGTACTTATTGTTGAGTGATGTAAAGCCTTCACTTGTGACAATTCTTTGGCAGAACGGTACCTGCAAAGTTATAACCCCTAACCCTCAGTCACCAAATGGGCATGGAATTCCATGATTCAGTTTCAGTTTTAGCATTGTTTTGAAATATATATTCACTTCTGGCACCACTTACTTTTTAAAGACATCCACTTTATTTCAGTAACGTTAATGGTATCCAAGGCGTTGTTCTTTTGCAGCTGTCCTCCAGTATAACACAGCATGTTATTCAACCCACTTTCTTTATTTACCATTTATCTTTTCTTTGATTTTGACTGTCTCTGGGAAACTTCAATAATCACTCTTACCCATTTTCATTTAATTAGCAACAACCTCTCCTTGCCAGGCCTCTGATATCCTGTGAAGCGACTCTCCCGTTGATAAATGGAGGAGCCTTTATTTCAGCATCGGCTCGGGGTGTTTGCGCTGCTGCTACTCGCCAGAATTTCCACAGGCTCATGCATGATTAACCGAGACCTAAAGAGTTCCTGCGTCTAAAGTTACGCGCTACTTGGAAGACACCTGTGGTTGTGGGGAGAGGATGGGAGGGAGGTAAAACACAGGGTTGGCATTGTGTGTAGATGCACATGCATTAAGTGCTCCTGCTTGTGTATAGGTGAGTGTGTCCTGACTCAGCAGCAAGTCAGTTATCTTCTTCGTAAAGATAAACAACCATTATCACCGCACTGTTATCGAGAAGTTGCACACTGCCTTAACTTCCTTGCTCTTGTTCTGCTTTTTATTTAGTTCCTTAAATATCCACAAACACCCACCTGCCAGAAAGAGACTGACTGACATATTAATACTAGCTGTTGACACATAAACATGTTGTGTGATCCTTATCCAGCCTTGTCAAGGTTGTCATACCTTTCTGTGTTGAAACAAATCCTTCTGATCACCTCACTGTGAAATCCCGCAGACAAAAAAACAAGCAGTCTGGTTGGTTTCCTCTTGATGTTCAGGATAGGGCTTCAAAGGCAGCACATAGTGTTTATCAGGCTAAATGATAAAAGGACATATTTGATTGATTCTTGATATAAATAGGGTTAAACTTCAAACTTTAAAGTCAAAGGGCAGTTACACTGGACCAATGCCCAGTCCACTATCTCTCTTTGTCGCCCTGTCTTTCTCTCTATCTTTGCTTCTTGTGTAATACTTTGCAGTAGATGTTTGTGAGGCATAGATCTCCTTTGGTTTCCAAAGAGGCTTGCATTCCTATCACTTATCACGCTATTTTTGCTGCTAAAACCCAGCAAAAACACCAGTTTTGGTGTATTTCAGTTGAAATAATTCACGGGCCCTAAAATCAGATACTGGGGCTTCCTTTCACACCATGGTGTTCACAGACTCTATTCGGGGCAGCAGTGATAATCACAAAGGATTCAGGATTACGACACATTTTACTCTCAGGTCACACCGTTGCACCGTTGCTTGGGCCATTCAAGTGCTTCTAGTGTGAGATTAGGGCAGAAATGATGCATGTAAGTGTCCCATTGGGGCACAGACATATCCTGGTTAAATAAAGGTTTTTTAAAAGCTATTGCATACCACCAACATAGTGCCCGTTTCAAAGATAGAGGGTTTGCACCTGAAAGCAGGACTGTAAAGAGTACCCTCAGCTTACCTAGCTGCTTGTGTGAGCATGTCTGTGGGTGGCATGTTGGGAGATGATGACAACAATGATGGCTATAATGGCTGTTATATGTATCTCTTTAGAGACTGTTCCTAACAGTAATCACCAAACAACTGCTTACTACTCCTTTAAACGGTGTTTAGGTTCATTTGGGGTCTAAGATGAAGCTGCAGGGTAATGGTAGGTCTCAGTCACGATGAGACCTGACTGCAGAAGGTTATACTGTATGTGTGTGTGTCTCTGTATGTTTGGGCTCCTTAGTGTGCAAACTGTCGGGTGCATAACCACAAATTGATACTGTGTTGATTGAAGTGTGACTTGTAATTGCCCCACAGAAGATGCAAAAGGTTGGTAATTAATTTTTCATGACTTGGTGGCACGCCAGTGCTGTTATTCTTCTCGGTGTCAATTTTCTATTGGTAACAAAATAACTTCAAGATAAACACAAAAGAGCCGCTACCCTGAAACCGATGTAATATCTAGCAGGTGTGGCACATTTGTTTTTATTACATTAAAGGTTTTATATTAAGATTTCTGTGAACAATAACCGATAAGTATTTTGTCAAGTCGTCCTAACACGTGACCTTTCTGTCAAATCCTCCTTTTGTTCATTCAAGTGCCTCAGAGCAGTTGACCTTAATCCAGATACCCTCTGCACATTGTTTCCACTGGAAATCTGTCCTTTATATGCCCACAGCAGTGAGCTCAACAAATATGGTATTGTTTCCCTTTTGCAGTTCAAGATCAAGGCTGAAACTGTGGCTGTGTGTTTGTGAAACCAGATGAATTGTTCACGCAAATGCTGTGAAAAATAGAAGCTGGGTTGAGGTGAATTGCTTGTTTAATTTAACTAATGGGCCTTGAGTGCAACATACAGAGTGGTGGTTCCAAGGGTGTGTCAGATATCTGTCTAAAAACATCTGTATTTTAGTGTGTCTTCAAACTTTGGCAAGAGAATGAATATGGTGTGTGTGTGTGTGTGTTTTCAAAGCCCAGCTGAGGTACTTTTAGGGGACGTCTGAGCAACAAAATGATATAGTAGGAATAGATTCCTGTGCTGATATTTGCTTGTGTCTGAACTGCAGAGTTTGCTAAATATATAATTTTGGAAACCAAGCATTTGGCACTCGGGTACAATGCAACTCATATTCTAGCATTGCACATATGAGAGTGACCGACCTGTCTTAATATTGTTTCCACGCTTGAATTTCCCAAGCAGGAGGTAGAGAGACACAATGTTCTCCTGTGTAGCTCCCACATCCTCCAGAGTAGCTCCCACACAGCTGTCTAATTGCTAAAGAATATACTCGGGGAAAGATGGTCTTAGAATCAGGCCAGATGAGGGTAACCTCTTAAAGATTCTTGTGGGAGAGATTTCAGGTGTGTTGTCTTATTTCCAGAAGTAAACCAAATATGTGATATCTAGAAAATGCTCTACTTCCTGTAAAAGTTAGGATGTGTTCTTAAGTCGCTCCTCTCTGGCATCTTTAGCCTGCATTAATGTTGTGAAAGGCGTAACCGAAACATCTCGTCGTGTTCTGTGTTGCTGTGTCTTGTCTTTTTGTGAGCGTGCCGAGCACAACACACTTGTAGTGTCTGTGTGTCTGATAGTCACAAATCTTTTGACAGACAATAACATAATTGTTATTTTGCTTTTAACTACAGTGATGACATCATCCGACACTCGCAGTGACACTTTCACACATATTTTATGCAAGTGTTCATCGACACATGCGAAAATATAAACACACAAGAACGACCCTGAGCCGCCTCAATAATGACACATCCCTCTCTCACTCCCATAGCTTTACTGGCGCTGTGAGGTATCATCACCCTTTGCTGAAACAATTTCTCCCTCTTCACCATGGTGACAAAGGAGGACCGTGGTTGTAATCATGACATTCTTATGGTCAACTATTAGTGTCTTGCAAAGTCTCACTGCAGGGCCTTGACTGGGAACTCCACTTCACTTGTTCTTGTCTTGTTTGTTCACTTGCTGGTGGCGGATGGGTTGCGGGTGGGTGATGAGAGTCTGGAGGCTCTGTTGTCCTGACGACCCTGGTGGGAAAACTAGTTTGTTTGTTAGGAGAGACTGAATGAAGCGGGGGACATGAGTGGAGAGGGATTGAAGAGGCTGGGAAAGGGGTGCAAATGAACGGGCAGGGACACTTGGTAAGAAATACAGAGGAATAACGAGATGACAAAAGGACAACGCGTGAGAGGAAAGAGAAATCATTTCAGTTCAGCGGGATGGCCTTTGTCAGGAGGTTGCTGAAAAGCAGAATGTCTGAAGCTGGAGAAGTGACAGAGTGAAGCGAAGGGAAATATGAGAGGGCAGGTGAAGCGGAATGAGAGGGAGATCAAAGCACTGAGAGAGGCAGCAGAGAAGACAGGCCAAATGAGGCCTAAGTGGGTATGTGATACTTGAGAGAGTTTAGTTTGTTTTACGGAAGGAAATGGTTCACGATAAGATGCCATCATGTTTTTAATTAACTGATAATGACTGTGATATGAGTCTTTTCCTGTTTGTGTGTGTGTAAGCAGTACGGGACAGCATGCACAGGAAATGCCAGAGTGATCCCAGTGGAACACAATTTTAGAGGGTTCATCGTCACTCATTCCTCTCCTCACCACATCTCCCTTTATCCTCCTTTACTCCTTCCCATGTCAGGTGTAGGAAAGGGAATTATTTTGCCACCCACTCTCCTGTAGCTCTCTGAACAAACGATTTACCACCCTGTAAGAGTCATACCAATTTACCCCATGGAGACCCCTGTAATACGCCCATCTAGACACTTTCGTCCAATAACCACATACTCTTCTGCCCCCTTGGAAACGTCCAATACTATCTGGCTGTTTCCCATTGTGCGCCATTGTTAAATGTGCCCCTCTTAGTCTACCCATTTATACCTATCTACATCCCCTGTTGCTTTTCATCGTTTTCCCCAGTGTGAACACATATCTTTGAGTGGCTTTTCTCTAACCTGAATAGGTCGGTATACTCCCTCTCCATGTGCACCATCACTCTTCAGCACACACCCTCATGACATTGAACTGCATGTACCCATTTTCTATTAAACCTAAACATAGATTTCACTACTGCTGTCTTCTGACTTTACCTGCATGTTTGAGTCAGACAGTATATCTCTTTTATTGCACAGTATTTGCGCATGCAGGGACACACTGAAGAGTGTCAGTTCTACATAGTCTTAACCTTTATTATATATTTTGTAATAATAAATAAAATTGTTTTTTTATCATCTTAAGTGCAAATGTTGCATTCTCGAATGCTAATGCTTAGGTTGATATTGAAAAAGTTGGAAATGATGTTGAAAATACGATAACGATGCGATAACTATCAGTCTATAGTAAACTAACTGTTTGATCTACTACTATACATATTTAGTGTTGTGTTGAGGTAGAGCTGAGTTCAGTTTGAACTGAGTTGTACCTTTGAGTGTAAACACAACAGCTTCCTCAGCACTTGCATAGAGTATGTAACACACAACAGGGGAAGTCTAGACTGTTTCCTCTTGCTGAATTCATATAGGTCCTACAGCTTTGAGAAGGAAAGATATGATTTCTGTGAATCTTTTTAAAAACCAGTGCGACTGAGCTGCTCCAAGCTTCAGCCTTTCCAATGTGTCATAAATAGCGGGGCACTCCAGGTGCGGGAATATGTATTGCTTTCACATTCTGTGTCACTCTGACACACACACACACACACACACCTACACTGTTGATGGTGGTGGTTATGTTACACAGAGATAAATGTGGTGGCAAAGTAATTAGTACATGTGCTGCACAATGACTGGTTATTGTTATCTTTGGAATTAACTCATAGCTGTAACACAAGACCAACTGTTGTTCACTTATTCCACCACTACACGCAGTTCATCACCTGATGACAGTGTTCACTCCTGTTCTTCTGTGTCATGCCCCAGTCTAAGTATTACAGATGTGTTTTTTCTGTATTTGCTGTTTTTTTGTTCCTTTTTTGAATTAACATCGACCATACAGCAGCATGCTTTTGTCTCTCTTTGTCCATCCCCCACTCTTTTCCATCTGCCTCAGCACAGAGGAAGCTGTTTTCTCTCTCTGGTCCTTGGCACTGATTTAATTACTTATTTGTTTAGTTTGTCATATTCTAAACTTCGCTGGCTCTGTGTTTTGCTGACAACAGACATTTTCCTCCCTCCCCTCCTCCTGTCAGCAGCATTCCATGCAGTCCCTCCCACTGCCCCCTGCTACATCACCCCCACTGATTGATATTGTATGCACTCTGTTGTTTGACTTTGTACCCATGTTTTTATTTATTTTAGCTACATTTTCTGTTCTTTCTCATAATTTTGTTCTCCGTTGCCTCTGTCATTTCTCCCACTATTTACCATTCCCTCCAGGCTAAATAGCTGCAGTGGTCTGTAATAGTCTCCAGGGGACTCTGCTGTGTCCTCCACCCAGTCAAATACAGATCAGTCAGTGTTACTCAGTGGGTGGATCTGAGTAAGTACTCTTATTAAACAGGCAGCCAACTTATTCTTAGAATTGACTTCCATGGAAGTTGTTCAAAGTGAAGTCAAACATGATTTATTAACAGTATTAACATTAGCCCATCAATGCAAAAAAATAAAAGCAAAGAAATATTTTCATGGCGAAGTTTTCATCTTCAATACATGCATGTAGAAACTGATCATTTTAGAGTTTACTAGTTTTTGCACGAGTACAGAAAACAAGACGGTAAAGGACACAATACTTTAGGAAAAAAAAAACAGTTATAATTTTGGACTAACGTGAGGTCACGTTACTCCAACATGTCTCAACATCCTTCAGTTCAACTCTCAACGTTTTTAAAAGTATTTGAAACAAGCAAAGCAAGTAGTATTTTTTTTGCATTACCTTGTTTGTTCTGGAGTCCATCTCAGTGGGAGAGGGGCATGTTAAGTAGTGTCTGGTCTGTCAGTTGAAATGACAGCAAAGGGATAGTACGCCTGACTTCATCAACCACATACTGCTTGAGGATATTTGGCTTATTCATATGTGACTTCACCCCATATCATTCAGGGAGTTCCACAAACATCCCCATAGGCATTATTTTTGGTTTCTGTCTGCTTTATGCCCTGTGGCTTTATCAGCACATCAGCATTGTTTTACAAAGTACATTCAAATGTAAATTACATTTCTTTGTTGAATTAATAACCAACATGCATTTCATTTCAGGCAAGTAGAGAACTATCAATTCACTAATATTATTTTAAGATGTTCTTTAGGAGACTTAAGTGCCGAGTTTAAATCCCCCCCCCCCCCCCTGCTCAGCAGCTCGTATTAAGGGGCCCTCTTGCTTGGTCTGTGGGGATTACAGTTGTTACAGCCCACTCTCTGCAGGGCACCTGCCTGAATCCTCTGCAGCAAGCCATGAGTTTGAGAACCAGGACTATCCCTTTTTGTGTTCTTTTGCCTTCTCTGTTTTCTTTGCAAATGTCCTCTCTTCTTACTGGTTTTCTAGAGACTCTATCACATATCTTAGGTTTTTTTCCGGCACTCTCTCTGTGAATGGGATATTTAATAAGTACAGAAGTGTTCATATGAGAACATCCACGCTTCACCACTAAATGAGGGGCCAAAGAGAGAAACACTGATGGGTCACTGCAGTGTTAAGTACTGGAGGATTGTGGGATGTGATGTTGGACAGTCTTCATGCCGTGTGTAGGGGTTTCTTAACTAGAACAGTATACAACTTAAACTTGCTTGATGTAAATGTGTGCTCCCTAGCAGCATCTTTCACCACATTACTATTCAAATGTGCCTGTGGCTTAGCATGCCACGTTATTCAGTCACAGTGATGCATCGCCTTAGAACACACAGGTGCTGTAGACATGGTGTCATTCTCTCCTTTTCTTATTCTCCACTTACACTCTCATTCCGTCACTTCCTCTCTCTTATTCACATTTCTCCACCTTTACCCATAAACCTCCACATGTGACTGCTTTGCAGACGGACGGAGGAATGCGTGCACCACTGGGGTCGCCGCATGAACACTATATGAGTAACATGCCGGACTGGGGGGGGGGTAGACTTTTTCAGCAGTCGAGTCTGGCTGGACTTTTTTTGCCCATGTTTGGCGAGAGGAAATGAGCGCTGTGGGGACGTCTCCGAGCTCCCCACTCTAAGACAGCCAGAGAGGTAGACAGGGAAACTAAAAATAGCACTGAGCCCAGGTCAGCTTTGAGTCAAGAGCAAGAAGTTGGGGGGCTGATGGGGGAGGGGAGAGAAGAAAACATATGATGTAAAATGAAATGAACAGAAGGAAGCTTGTGGAAAGGTAGATGTAGTGAAAATCTGAAAGAAGTTAGAGCATGAAGTAAAAATTCAGAAGGCTGCGTTGTTAAAATCACAGGTCAAATGCCGTACATGAGAGTTGGTGGGATCACTGGGGATGTGTGTGCAATCTGTGGGAGAGCAAGGCAAACAGGGACACAATATGGACCTGATGGAGAGCTTGATCTGGGCAGTGAATTCTGGTGGGAGCTCCCAGCCTCTCATCCATTTTCTCATATCTTTCTCTTCATGTGCAGTTTATTATATCGCAACAGCATGCATAACCACAAATCTCTCATATCTCCCCCGCTGGCAAAGAGGGAATGAATAAATGACCCATGAGCCCACAAGATCAGGGAGACACAGAGGATAGTTGAGGGGGAAAAAGATGAGGATGAGATATTGCTCCGGTTTGTGAAGAGGTATGTTGTGCTACAGGATTTAAAGTAGGAGGGGAAGGAATATGTGTTGTAGGAGACGGGGGTCAGAATAATGAATTTAGAGTAATGATGGTGAGATATCAACAGGATATATGGAGAGAGAGGCGATGGTGAAGTGAACAGGGTTTATGAGAAATGGATATTGGTTCTGGCACTCAAAATACATTCTCATAGGTTTGTTTGTATGACAATGGACGAGTAAAATGAAATGTGTTCCTTGAGAGGATCAAAAACAAAATTGGATGAGAGTACAATGGAAGAAAATCCCCCATAAGGTCTCTTTAGAAATGACAATGCAAGACAAGAGTGTACATTGTGTTCAAGTGTTTCCTGCATGTTACCACACTGTAATAGTTCATATTTGAGCCTGGTGTAGTGGAATGCGTGGAATAAGTGAAAACAAGGCCTTCTCCAGCACAGCTCACCATCTGGTTCTGTTATGTTCATCTTGAAATGGTAGAGCGTAGCATGTTTGGAGGTATTACAGAGGCTCCAAAGCAAACAATCCCTATTGTTACTGGCTCAGGCTTACAGTATATTTTGTGTGTGTGTGTGTGCATGTCTGTGTTCATGTACTGTATGTGTGCCTTTGCCTCTGTATACTCTGAGATGAACGGCTGTTTATTTGTTTTATAGCTGCACTTCGTAGCTGGCTGTGGTAATGATGCACAGATTTCATTCCTCATGCCCCTCACTCCCCTAAATGACGGCCTCTTTCTCTACATTTAGCATGTCTCTTCTCCACCCTCCATCCCTCCCTCCCTCTCAGAGCTGAGGTCATAGCTGGCTCGGTTTGGTTGTGGGCTGGAGTACCGACATAAGAGAGTCTGTTTTTCTCATCAGTCAGTGTAGCTCTCATGAAACCTACATGTGTGAAGGAATGGGGGTCTATCTGCTCTGTTAGTTCTGAAAGATTTTGAATACTTCTGCTGCTACATTGCAGTAACAAAGTGAATCAAGTTGCCGACAAAAACAGGGAGAGAGAGAGAGAGAGAGAGAAGGGCATCCTCTTGGCTTACTTGCATGTGGCATACCATGGGTGAGCTACATAAGAGTGACCGTAAAACCGTTTTGGATTCGTTGTCTTGCTCAGGGACACTTCAGCAGGGTATACACTTGCAATGGGAGTCTTAACCTTAACCATCTGTGTAGCGAGTATAGAGGGAGAACCGTCCCTCTGTACTCACCACACCACACTGCTGGCATATCCAGATTCACAATCATTGGTTTACCACGGTATTTGACATTATCCTCTGTTACAGTAAATGGCACTGGAGTAGAAGCACGGTTTTCAAAAACATGTAATATCTGCAACTGTGAACTATTGCAGGCATCATTTCATGTCAGCAACGAGGATTCACTGAACCATAGAAATAATGTAATAGCAGGGTTCGTTTAAATTTAAACCAGATAATCTTTTGATAAAACCATCGGATAAGGGAATAGTCGTGAAAAGTAGAAAGAAGGTTCAGGATATTTACTTGATCCCTTCAATAAGTGCTATTGTGCCAGTGCATGTCAGATATGTGTCCTTCCTCGGGGCAGAAAAGAGGGGATTTATGATTCTTACAAATGCCATTTGTTGTTTTGGTTGTTTGTAAAATCAGGATTATAGTAAGTAAAGTCTCAGGGGGAAAAAATGCTAAAAAATAGACCTTTGCAAATTCCATCCAAGTGAAAGCTCTGGCAGAACAAAGAGTCTCCCACAGCACAGTGTATCCTCATGTGCAAGCCTGTTCCCTGTGGGTGGAGAATTTGCTCATGCAATTAAGACTCCCTCAGAGGCACACAGTGATCTTTGGCCTTGGCTGCTTGTGAATGGTGACCTTTAGGAATGTCTTGAGAACCAAGGATCAGTAAATGTGGATTGGTGTCTAAGCTCTGGATGCTGGTAAGACAAATGAGGGAGTGGAGTGTGTTGTTTCTATAAATATTATGGCTAGACTATTCCCTGAAGTGATATGTGAAAAACCCAGGTGACCCAAAGCTCACACAATGCCCGAAAAGCCCCGGAGAATGATTCCATGCTTTGTTGCTTGGTCTTGCTTGATGATATGATAGATATTCAGTAAATACCTGTCACTATTGTCAGCGCAATAAACAAAATGAGAGAGCAGTTTCAGCCTGCCTCCTCTCGCATGCAGGGCCAGCGTGCAGCTTGCTCGGTAGGGAGCACAATATGGTGATTGTGTCCTCAGAACACTCACACACACACATACCGATTGACTTTTGTCGCTCTTTGTTCTTTGAACAGACAGAGACTTGTTGTATCGGGAAAAAATAACAGAGTGATTCAGAGATGTGAACTGAGTAAGCTGGCCATTTGTCAGCCTTTATGCCAACTGCTGTTGTTTTTACTGTAGATTGATTTAGTATGAAAAGCCAAATCGTTTTGCAATATATCTTTTCTTTTTTCACTCTCTCCATCTCTGTGTTTCATTCTCACAGTCTCATTCACTCCCTCCTCCCGACACACAGCCACAAACACAGAACATTCACCTTCGGCCTATTGTAATAGCTGCTCATGGCCGTACACTCTTGCCACCCAGCTCCAGATGTTATTGACACACCCCCAGGAGTCCTACAGAGTGAAATGTACACTGACACACAGTCAGACACACGCACACACACACGCACACACACACAACCACAGTCCTATAAAGCTGTGACAATTCATCTCTCTGCAGGCCACCTCATAAAGTCCCTTACACTCACACACACATTTACCCCCAGCTGAGCTTCAAACACACACATGAATCAGGATTATGTTAGTAGCACGTCATGTCAAATAGCAGATGGGTATCATTCTGGACTCTGAACTAACTATTTGTATAGATAGCAGCAGGAAAATGTGTAGCATCACAAGTACCGAAGTACCTTGTGGTTTGTTTCTCTTTGGTTGATTCTGAAGTCACATATTTCTGTCTTGGAGATTCTGCAACAAAGCTAACATCGCAAAACAATCACTCACTTTAGTTTGCACTCGCTTAGTTTGTTCAGCAGTGGAGTTGTATGTCGCTGGTGTCATGGAAACACGTTATGAGTTGTTGAGTTGCCACAATGACCTGATTGACTGAAGGGTGCGGTAGGACAGGTTTTCACCTGCAAAATGTCAAAAACCCTGTAGCTGTGAACAGCACTGACTACCTTTTTTTCACATTCAGGAGCTATCCATCTCTGAGGCAAACACTATGAATGCAGGTTTTTGTGCTGCTAAGTGCCCTCCTGTTTTACACGTGTACTGTAAAAGCCTCTGGGAAAGGAAAAAAGTGAACAAGTGCATGTGTCACAGTTGAAGAGAATTCATTTTTTTTGGTGCATTGTAGAGATGCTTTGCACTGCAGGGACGCTTGTTATGGTTTACACAAAGTATGTGTAAGTAAAACATCTGGCTATGCATGTGTGCGTGTCTTTGTGTGTCCCCTGTGCACCATGAAAGACTGAACACATGGCATACCCAGCTGTCCACACGCTCATTCTTGGATATGAAAGTTTTGAATGAGCCTTTACTTTTGGGCATACAGAAATACAAACCAGTACTCGTTTAGTACAGAAAATCCAACCTGTGTTTTGTTGACACTCGTTACAAATGTGTCTGTCATGTCATTGTCACCCACATTTCTCAGTAGTTGACCTGTGTGCTTGTCTGTATGTCCACAGGGCAATATTCACATATGATGGGATCTCCAACAAGCTCAAACTGGCTGACTCAGGAGGTAAGACGGACTGTCATATATGGTATGTTTGTTAGAAATCAGCATCTTCACTTTGGCCTGAGAGGAATTCACATGTCCTCTTGCGTTTAGAGAATATTCTAACACTCTTACAATGTGTGATTGAGAGCAAATGTAGCATTTCTGTTGTCTCTCCATCAGTCTCGCTGTCTCCTTTCTTACAGCGGGTGGTGTGGCGGAGCTGGCAGGGAAGTTTCACATCGCCAAGCCTCAATACGGACTGTGCAAAGTGGGAAGTGTGGAGACAGGGGGCCCTCGGATTGCTATGATCAGCTGGGTGAGTGGCAGACAGGCTCATGGGGCTTAGCTCATGTAAGCTTGTCATGTTAAAGA